>NC_133332.1:189576502-189929002 GCF_042186555.1 Aquarana catesbeiana | reverse complement strand
GATAGTGGTTCTATGCAGCCTAAACTGAAGCAATATCCATATGAAATGTTTGGTTTACAAAAGCGATCATTCCAATTTCACTGGTTTGAAAAATATAATTGGCTAGAATATTCATGTTCCAAAAATACTGCATTTTGTTTTGCTTGTCGAAATTTTGCCCCAAAAGGCAAGAGGCACAATCTGGACGCATTATTAACCACACAAGGTTTTAAAAATTGGAAACGTGCTTTAGATTCCTTCAAGGAGCATGAAAGAAGTGCTCTTCACAAGTCTAGCATGTTGGCATGGGCAGCTTGTAAAGATGCTAAACTGCGTGGAAATGTTGTAGAACAAATAGAAAAAGCTACTGAACTCCAAATTCGAGAAAGGCGAGAATATCTAGAATGAATAGTTGCAACCACAGTGCTTCTTGCCAAGCAGGGCATATCATTTTGAGGTCATTTAGAAGGAGAAGGAAGCCTAAATAGAGGCAATTTTAAAGAGTGCTTAAATTATTTACGTAAATTTGATCCTTTCCTTCAAAAGTACAAGCCTCCAGGCAATGCTACGTACACTTCACCTTCATCATAAAATGATCTCATACAGTGCTGTTCAGAAGAAGTAACAAGTACAATTGTTAGGCAGTTAAAGAAATCTGGAATGTATGCCATAATGGCAGACGAAGCAAGGGATAAAAGAAAAGAGCAACCTGCTATCTGTGTACGCTTTGTTGAACCTGACACAAGTGCTGTAAAAGAACATTTCCTGGGATTTTGTGAACTGAAAGATTTAAGTGCAAATTCAATAACAGAATCTTTGGAAGATTGCCTCACAGTTAATGGTTTAGCCAATGTCCTCTGTGTTGCTCAAACGTACGATGGAGCTGCAGTTATGAGTGGCGTAATTGGTGGTGTACAAGCAAAGTTTCAGAGAAAACATCCTGAAGCTATTTATGTTCACTGTTATGCCCATGAACTAAACCTTGTACTCTGCTGTAAAGCAATCCCAGAGGCTTCAGATTTTTTTCAAACACTAGAAAACCTTTATACTTTTTTTAGTGTTTCTTTTACATAGCACCAAAAGTTCATTGATGTTCAGGTGCAACTTGGACTAAAAGAAACAGAACTAGTACAGCTCTCAGAGACACGTAGGTCTTGCCAGATACGTTCCATTACTGCCCTAATACGCAACTTTACAGCTGTTGTGCAGTGTCTTAAAGAGGATAAATCTGCCATAGCCACTGGCTTGTTGATTAAATTGCGCAGGTTATCAATGCGTTACTGCCTTTTTGCATTTGAATTGTTACTGGGTACTACAGAAGGTTTCCATAAGTTGCTTCAGAAGGAAAACCTAGATTTGTCTACTGCATTAGAGTATAAAAAAGATGTTTGTACTTCATTAAGATCTCTGAGAACCAATGCCAAATCAAGAGATATACTTCAAAAAGCTGTTTCTTTGTTTGACACTGACACTGAGAATCCACAAACATCCAGGCAAATTAAAAAACCAAGAATGATGGAAGACTTTGTGTACGAAGCCAGACCAACACCACGTGATCATTTGTCAAGTGAAGATGATCTTAGAACAAAAATCTTTTACCCTTGCTTGGACCGAATGCTCTCTGAACTTGACCATCGTTTCTCAAGCATTAAAGAAAATTTGGTCAAGGGCATTGAGGCATGCAACCCACTTTCTTCATCTTTTCTGTCAGAAGACACAAAGGCTCTTGCACAACATTACAAAATTGATCTGCACTATGAAGAAGTAGTTGTTGCTAAAAACTTCTTTGAACGCAAAAAACAGGAAGGTGTGGTACTAACAGTACAGCACATTTGCAAACTTTTGGGTCCTTTAATGTTTCCAACGGTTAAAAAAATCATGCAAATTGTCCTAACAATTCCTGTGAGCAGCTGCTCTTGCGAAAGGTCATTTAGTGCTTTGAGACGTCTTCATACATGGCTCAGAGGTACAATGGGGCAAGCAAGGCATCATCTTGCAGTTCTTTCCATTGAAAAGGGCGTTTTGGAATCGGTGTCTGATGAATGTGTAATTGATCATTTTGGTAACAAACGATCACGAAGGCATACCTTGGTTCTCTCAAGAGATTAACCATTACAAGCACTTCAGCTGCCTCAGTAAATTGAATTTGCTCCTGGCTGAAACCAATATTCTAAACTATACCTATAGTAGGGGTAGGGTAGCTAAAGAATAACAGTTAATGGTGGTTGGCTGCTTGGGATGCTATGTACAGTATCTCACAAAATAAGTACCCATACACCTCACATTTTTGTAAATATTTTATTATAGCTTTTCATGTGACAACACTGAAGAAATTACACTTTGCTACAATTGAAAATAAAAGTGTGAATGTACGGCTTGTATAACAGTGTAAATTTGCTGTCCCCTCCAAATAACTCAACCCACAGCCATTAATGTCTAAACCGCTGGCAACAAAAATGAGTTTACCCCTAAGTGCAAATGTCAACATTGGGTCCAAAGTCTTAATATTTTGTGTGGCCACCAATTTCTCGCACTGCTTTAACCCTCTTGTGCATGGGAGTTCACTGGAGCTTCAACGTTGCTACTGGAGTCCTCTGGCTCTTCCACTCCTCCATGACGACATCACGGAGCGGAGCTGTTGAATGTTTAATACCTTCCACTCCTCCACTTGCAGTTTGAGGATGCCCCAACGATGCTCAATCTGGTTTAGGTATGGAGATATGCTTGGCCAGTCCATCACCTTTAAACTCATAAGTCTATTTCCCAAAGACAACCCTTGGATATGGCGCTGAAAACGTGCACTCTCTGACTCAACTTCTTTGGTCGACCATTGGCGAGGCCTGATCTGAGTTTAACCTGTCCTGCTAAACCGCTGTATGTTCTTGGCCACCATGCTTCGGCTCAGTTTCAGGTTATTCGCAATCTTGGAGCCAAGGCCATCTTTATATAGAGATCCTCAGTTCTTTCCCATGAGATGCCACCGTGGCATGTATTTAGATCTTCCAGTATCAGAGCGATAACACCAAGTTTCACACCTGAGACCTTGTTGTAACACTAGCGACTAACGAATCACATGAAACTGGGAGGGAAAAGGGCTAATTTGGCCCAATTTACCCCCCCCCCCATTTGGGGGGTATACTCTTGCCAGCAGTTTAGACCTTAATGGCTGTGTGAGTTATTTTGAGGGGACAAATTTACACTGTTATACAAGCTTTACACTCACAAATTGTAGCAAACTGACATTTCTTCAGTGTTTTTAGATGTAAAGATAGAATAAAAGATTTACAAAAATGTGAGGAGTGTACTCTTGTGAGATGCTATATGTACCCCTTTATTGCCAAATTATTTCCTACAGTAAGACAATGTCTGAACAAGTACAATTGTTAGTGAATTTAATCGAATGTATGCCATAGTAGCAGACAAAGCAAGGAAGGGATAAAAGAAGGCAGCAACTTTGTATCTGTGCAAGCAATGTTCAACCAGACACAAGTGCTGTCAAATCTTTCAGTTCACAAAATCCCAGGAAATGTTCTAAGTGCAGATCCAATAATAGAAAATCTTCAAAAGATTCTCTGGCGTATGACTTGTGTAGACAATCTCTTCTCTGTCTTACTCAGACATCAAAAATTAGTTACCGAAAATGGAATATTGTAATACTATACTACAGTTTAAAAATGATGGCACTTTACAGTACAGATTGTTTACTATATGGTTAACGAGTTGTAATATTTGTAGTTTTACTACAACAAATTTTTTGCACTTTTATTTAAAGTTTTAAACTGGTGTATTTTCAATTCATGAAGCAACTTGCACTTTTTTTTTTGGTTTTGTTTTTCAAGAAACTCCAAATTGTAGTGAACCAAAATACAAATGGCAAAGATCAAGCTATGGATACTACTAGTACTACAGTCGATTTTGGAGAATTTCTCCATATTGGTTATTTTTACCTCCATTTAGCATTTTGATCTTTGCTATCGTTTGGAGTTTATTGAATAAACCACTGTTATGTGTTAAATGAGTGTTATAACAAGTGTCTTAAATATCGACAAAGAAACCCATGCCATGTTTAGGGTATTCTCTCCTTCCAGTATACCTCTATGAGTCTGACCCTAAAAGTGGGATAGTTCTATCTATACTATAGTCTATAGGCACCAAAATAACTTTAGCTTAATGAACCATTTTTTGTGTATTATTAATCCTGCTCAATTCTCTGCCATTTAGCTGTTAAATCACTGAATTTTTTAATGTTTTTGTTTTTCAGCCTAGTCATAACCCTGCCTTGTGTGACTAACACAGCTTCCTTACAATTTTGCTGGCAAGAGACATCTAATGTTTAGACTTCCTTTACTGTACATTGGGGTTGATTTTCTAAAACTACAGAGTGCAAAATGTGGTGCATCTGTGCATAGTAACCAATCAGCTTCCAGGTGGTATTGTGAAAGCTGAACTGAACAACCTGAAGTTAGAAGCTGATTGGCTACCGTGCACAGCTGCACCAGATTTTGCACTCTACTGTTTGGTGTTTAAAAGTTATCTCCTGCACTCTAATTTGCCTTTAGGAGACACCTCCCGTATCGTATGTGCTTAAGGTTAAATCTACAGAGGAGATTAAAAACCTCTACAGTGAGCAAATTATGATGGGAAAATTAAACCTTTTTTTTCATGGCTGTGTCAGTCACATCCAGGGGAGGTGTAACTAGGGCTGCCTGCATCCATTCAAAGGACAGAAACAAAAGTTTCAACGCCTAAGACCCCATTCACACAGGGACGACTTGTCAGGCGACCTAGTCGCCTGACAAGTCGCCTCCCGTTCTGTACTATGGAGCCGTTCTAAGGGGAGCGACGCAAGTCGCTCCGACTTAGAAAAAGGTTCCTGTACGATTTCGGGGGCGACTTGGGGCGACTTGCATAGACTTCTATGCAGAAGTCGTTTTGCAAGTCGCCCGGCCATTCGTTTGCAGGTCGCCTCGCTGAGGCGACCGGCAAGTCGTGTTGCCCCTGTGTGAATGGGGTCTAAATGGCAGAGAAACTAAAGGTGTATGGGTGGGGTGGTCTATACACAAATGGATTAAGCTAATTTTGTTGCCTCTTACCTATAGTATCCCTTTTAGTAGTGAATGGACGTGTGTAAACTGCCTTTTATGGATAGTTTTGGACTTCAAGATTTTAAACTGATGTTTATTTCACATCAGTCAGTACCTTGTACTTTTTTGGTTGTTTTTATCACTAAACTCAAAATTCTAGTGAACCAGAACCAAAAAAGGCAAAGATCAAGCTAAAATTGCCAAGCTATGGCTACAAGGCGAGTTTGATAATTTCTCCATATTAGCTATTTTTACCTATTTTTTGCTCTTTGCTATAGTTTGGCATTTATTGAATAAACCCGTTATGTGTTAAATGAGTGTTGTATAACACGTCACGTGTCTTAAATATTGCCTAAGACACCCATGCGGCATGGGTTCATTGAGGTTGACTAGAATGAGAGAATAACCTAAACATGGCCATGTCCATGCCATGTTTAGGGCATTTTCTCCTTCCAGTCTACCTCTATGACCCTTGGGCCTGGTTCACACCTGCATTTTTATTGTTTTTTTTGCATTTTGCAGATTTGCACTACAGTCCATTTAACATTGTTTCTAATGAAGCACACTCTGTAGTGCAAATATGCAAAAAGCACTAAAAATGCATAGGTGTGAATCAGGCCTAAAAGTGGGATAGTTCTACAATATTTAAAAATATACTATAGGCACCAAAATAACTTTAGCTTAATGAAGCAGTTTTGGTGTATGAATCATGCCCCTGCAATCCTACATGCAGTCTCACTGCTCAATTCTCTGCCATTTAGCAGTTAAATAACAGATTTTTTTTTTTTTTGTCTTTCGGCCTGACTGAGCCTAGTCATGCCTTGTGTCAGTCATTCACACTGCCTCCCTAAAATTTTGCTGTCAAGAGACATCCAATGTTTAGAATTCCTTTACTGTACATTGGGGTTGATTTTCTAAAACTAGAGAGTGCAAAATGTGGTGCATCTGTGCATACTAACCAATCAGATTCCAGGTGGTATTGTGAAAGCTGAACTGAACAAGCTGAAGTTGGAAACTGATTGGCTACCGTGCACAGCTGCACCACCAGATTTTGCACTCTGTTTTGTGTTTACAATTTATCATCTGACTCATGCACTGTAATTTGCCTTTAGGAGCCACCTCCTGTATGTCATGTGCTTAAGGTTCAATTTACAGAGGACTCAGAGGAGATTAAAAACCTCTACAGTGAGCAAATTCTTATGGGAAAGTTAAACCCTTTTTTCATGGCTGTGTGAATTGTCAGTCACATCCTGGGGACGAGGTTTAACTAGGGCTGCCTCACCTGCATCCATTCCATGGACAGAAACAAAAGTGATTAAACGCCTAAATGGCAGAGAAACTGAAGGTGTATGGTCTATACACAAACTGATTGAGCTAGTTTTGTTGTTGATTACTTGTAGTATCCCTTCTAGTAGCGAATAGATGTGTGTAAGCTGCATTTTATGGGTAGTTTTTGAATTTTATATTTAAACAGATGTGTATTTCACATCAGTGAGTACCTTGCACTTTTAAGTAGTGAATTGATGTGTGTAACCTGCATCTGTTTGTATTGGATGTTGATAACTTTGTTTTAAGTATAATAAAAATACAACTTATTAAGACATTTTGTATGCTTTTTTTTTTTTTACTTGAGAAAAGTTGATAGTCTAAATGTACTCTTCTGCCAATGTGTTTTGGTGTGTGCATTGCACAAAGGGGATGTGTGTGTGCAATGCCCAAGCATATATTCTATTTTGCTCCCTACATAAGATTACTACTGACTTAAACATAGGTTTATATAATACTCGTCGTAGGTGAGGTCAGTGTATGTCAGTTAGCCAGGTCAGTGTAGTGTATGTATGTCAGGTAGGCAAGGTGAGGTCAGTGTATGTATGTCTCTACTGTCCGTCAGTGTATGTATGTCAGGTAGGTGAGGTCATTGTAATGGTCAGTGTGTCAGTTAGGTGAGTTTAGTGCCCATCATTGATGGGCAGCACTGGTAAGCCTGGCAGCAACCAGCAAGTTAGCTTACCCCCCACCACACAACCCCACCACCCAGCCAAAAACACCCGCGACACGACCACCCCGGATCCCCCCGATGGTGCCACCATCGGCCTTCGGGCTGAAGCCCCTGGTCTTTTTGACACCTAGCAACGCCCCTGCCCGGTTGCCAGCACTTCTGCTGGTTTTCTGTTAGTGGAGACCACAGGCCCATCCACCGACACCAGATCAAGCTGCAGTTGTGAGGTCACGACTGCATTCCCTCCTTGGATCCTGATCTGCAGCTCGCGATAGACTGCCACCTCCTCACCCTGGGCCTCCAGAATTGCTGCAGGTGTGGGGCAGAGGTCTTGGACCCTCTGTCCGGTTGTCAGCACTTCTGCTGGGGGTTTGCTAGGTGATTCCTCCTCTACAGAAACGTCTATTAAATCCCCAGTCTCTGGAGTTACTAAAAGTGTGGGACAGAGGTCTTGGACCCTCTGTTCAGTTACCAGATCTTCAGCTGGAGAAGTTTGTTGTAACTCCACTGGTCCGTTGGTCACTGGCCCATTGCTCTTGGGTTGGAAAGCACTTGCCCTGTTTAATACCAGCGAGCTGGAGGGCTCCAATCCAGAGCTCCACCCGAATTTGCTGCCTAAGCTCCAGGCATTCATCCTCAGACACAGTCCTGGAGTATGCTGAAAGGATGATCCGCAGCAGCCCCGGGAACTCTGATGCCAGGTCCATATCTCCACTGGGGTGACCGAAGTCTGCTATCCTGATCTTGGATCCAGGTGGAGGTTTGGATGTCCCAGACTGAAGGAAGCTTCCGACTGCTTGCCACCAATGTGACGGAACGTCCGACACTCCGCTTGAGTGCTTCTGTCAGTATACCACTTCCTAAGTCCTGGAACACGAGTCCAATGGATCTGGCTATAGGAACCCCCAAGAACTAGACAACACCAGTCTTGGAGTACATCAGGAATAATCTTTTATTTGAGATCTCACACAAATATATACAGCAGGATGACTAAAACCTAACCTAATTAACATGAGCTAATTATCTAATCCTTTATACAGCCTAGGTGACTAAGAGATATGACCTTTTGACCAGACTTGTGGTCACCGAGCTTCACACAGTAGCAAACAACAGACAGGTAGCTGGAATTGATGACATTAGCATCTGACAGTAGGAGTCCCAACGGTATGAATCAGTCACTATTCTAATATGGCATATAAAGGATTCCCAGAGTCTGTGTGTCTTGGGGGGACAGGGACCTGAATCCAAAGTAACACCAACCCCAGGGTCCCCAGGCATACAGCTCACAGAGAGCACCATTCCCCCAAATGCCAGGACCCATAATCGGTGGGCAAGAGGCTTGCATTCAGTCCTCTCCAAAAGCCTCTGTCCTGGCTAGGTCTGTCACACTCCTGTATATACTATACGGCCTGCCCCTTATACTCTGCAGAAATTTGGCCTTAGGTGTTGTGGTACCAGAACACTTGTAAGCCCTCACACTTACTCTTGGTGGGCGCTGGATCGGGCCCTGCTGTGAAATATTAGATCAAAAATTGTAATTACGTGCCCCTGTTAAACAGGGGCAGAAAAATTGGGCCTTAGGCAGTGGTGGTGGTGCCACAACACTGCAACCCCTCACAGATACTCTTGTTGAGCGCAGGAACAAGCCCTGCTGTGAAATATTTGATCAAAAATTGCTATTACACATCCCTATTAAACAGGGGCAGAAAAATTGGGCCTTAGGCAGTGGTGGTGGTGCCCTGAACCAAAAATATTCTTAGAAGCTATCATCATGAAGATTGAGCAGGAATAGGATAGTCACTCAGCATAATAGGATAGTCACTCAGCATAGGCAGTCTTCAAGGGATCCCACATCCATAGAAAAATCAATCTGTTACATCAGCATCAGGTGCTTGGTAGCTGGTGATCCAAGATTGATTCATTTTTACCGATTTTTTGCCGTGGACAGGCGCACTCTGTGATCGGTTACAAAGCCTCCAGCAGCACTGAATGTGCTGCTGGAGGAAGAAAGGAGGAAGAAAGAACGCTGGATGCAGGACAGGCCAGTAGCTCAATTGCATATTGAGCAAGCTCTGGCCAGTGGTCCATCATCAAGACCCAATAACCAAGTGGATGTTCTGTTGGAAAGGTCTCCAAGTCTGATCTTGCCCCTAGATATTCCTGCATCATGTAATTCAGATGCTGGCGATGGTTGCTGAAACTGATCAGACCTTGGCGCTGAGGACTGAAGAATTGTCTGAAGGCATTGGTCAGCCGGCCACCTTCTCCACTGCTCTATCTATGACTGAACGAAGCCTCAGCAACACGTTTTCCAGCACCAGGAAATGTAACCTCCCAGGCTCTGGAAACGCATTGCACAAACCTTTCTGCAAGGCCTCCCGAAGATGTTTCATCCTCTGCTTACTCTGCGAAGGCTGGATAAGTTCTGCAACCTTACCCTTGTAACGTGGATCAAGAAGGGTTGACAGCCAGTAGTGATCCCTCTACTTGATCACACAAATCCGAGGATCCTTTCACAGGCTTTGCAGGATCAGTGAGGCAATGCAGCGTAAGTTTGCAGAGGCATTTGATCCTGAGTCCTCTGGGTCACTAAGGATCATATGATCCACAACCACCCCCTCCCAGCCACGTACAACTCCATGGGTTTCTGGGGACTGCAAACGATCCCTTGAAGACTGCTGCTGATGCTGAGTGTTATCCTCCACCTCCATGCTGACACAATCCTCCTCCTCTTCTTCTTCCTGTGTGATCGGTGGGCCCGCAGGAATACTATCTGGTTAAAGGGGGCTTTGAGTGGTAAGGAAGTCCTTCTCTTCCTCCCGTTGTTCTGCCTCAAATGCCCTGTCCATTATTCCACGAAGAGTGTGCTCCAACAGGAAGACAAGAGGGGCAGTATCACTGATGCATGCATTATTACTGCTCACCATCCTCGTGGCCTCCTCAAATGGTAACAGGACAGTGCATGCATCCTTGATCAGTAGTCACTGGCGTGTCGAAAAAAAAGCCAAGCTCCCCTGACCCAGGCCTGGTGCCATACTCACACAGGTACTCATTGATGGCCCTCTGCTGTGTGTGCAGCTGCTGCAGCATTTACAACATTGAGTTCCACCTGGTGGGCATGTCACAAATGAGGCGGTTCTTGGGCAGGTTGCATTCCCTTTAAAGGTCAGCCAGCCGAGCACTTGCATTGTATGACTGGCGGAAATGACCACAGACTTTCCTGGCCTGCCTCAGGAGATCCTGGAAGCCCGGGTACCTTCTCAAGAACTGCTGCACCACCAAATTTAGGACGTGGGCCAAACAGGGAACATGGGTCAAGTGTCCCTGTCGGAGGGCGGAGAGGAGGTTGGTGCCATTGTCGCATACAACATTCCTGGCTGAAGCTGGCATGACGTCAACCACCTCTGAGCCAGCCCGTGCAGAGCTGACAGAATCTCTGCCCCAGTGTGGCTCCTGTCCCCTAAGCAGGCCAATTCAAGCACCGTATGGCATCTTTTTGCCTGCGTGCTTGCATAGCCCCTTGAACGCCTACGGAGCACCGCTGGTTCAGAGGACAAATCTGCAGAGGAAGAGGAGGGGGTGGAGGAGAGAGCTGTGGCAGAATCACCACTAGCATTTTGGAGGCGTGGTGGCGGAACAAGCTCCAACAATACTGAACCCTGTCCTGCATCCTTCCCAGCTGCCAGCAGAGTTACCCAGTGCGCCATGAAAGAACGCCCCTGTCCATGACTGCTGGACCATGAGTCAGCGGTAATATGCACCTTACTGCTGACTGCCCTGTCCATTGAGGCCAAGACATTGCCTTCCACATGCTGGTAGTGAGCCGGAATGGCCTTCCGTGAAAAGAAATGGCATCTGAGAACATGCCACTGAGGTACCGCACATTCCACAAATTCACAAAAGGGGGCAGAGTCTACCGGCTGAAAAGGCAGCAGTTGCAGTGCTAGCAACTTGGCCAAGCTAGCATTCAACGGACTGCATGGGACTGCATGGGAGATCGTCATATGTCTGGTCAAGCATGTGGTGCCCAAGCGGCTGCTGTTTTGGCCACGCTTGATACGCTTCAGACATATGTGTCAAACAGCAACGGTTCGATCTGCTGCACACATGTCAAAAAAGGCCCACACCAAAGAACTTTTCAAAATATGCGGGAATCAGCAGCGCTCTGCACCTGCTTAGCTCTGCGGTGTGATGCAATAGGGTGGCTGCTCTTAAGCTGCCCCCTGGAGGGCATCCTGCCTCATTGGAGATGTGTCTCCTCCTCCTCTCTTCTCTCAGGCACCCAAGTAGAGTCAGTGACCTCATCATCCCCTCCCTCCTCATCACTGGAGCAAACTTGGCAGTATGCTGCAGCTGGGGGAACATGACTGCCAGTTTCTTGTCCTTCTTGGGCACCCCCTCTCTCTAGGCTCACGTTACTCCCTTCCTCAACCTGGGTACCATCATCGGAGCCTTCAAATCACTGCACATCCTCCTGCAGCATATACCCGACACTGTGGTTGAATAGTTCGGGGGACTCCTCTGTGCATGATGGTGGGGCTAGGGAAGGAGTGACTGTTGACATGGAGCTGATGGAATAGGCTGCTTTGGCAGCTGCATTGGCAGGCAAACTATTGTGAGCCTGGGTAACGGAGAATGAGGACAGCTTTGTTAGCCATTCTACCAACTCTTCTGCATGTTGTGGCTCAATAACACAGCCAGCTGCAAAAAAAAAGGACAAGTGTGCCCCACAGCCATGTGCTGAGGAAGCATCGTGTCCACAACCAGCACTGTTGACTGTAGACACAGAGCCTGCTTGCCCTCTTTTAGTGGCCAGTGAGTGTCTGCCTCTCCTTGGTGGCCTTCCAGACATGCTGTAAATTTTGTTTAGCAAAACCACACTACACTGTATTGTCTACTGTGTACACCACCAGAAAAGTAGTAGCAACTGCACTATGGGTACATGGTACTGTGTACACCACCAGAAGTCTAATAGCAACTATGGGTGCACTGTATTGTGTACTGTGTACACCACCAGAAAAGTAGTAGAAACTGCACTATGGATGCACGCTACTGTGTACACCACCAGAAGTGTAATAACAACTATGGGTGCACTGTATTGTGTACACCACCAGAAGTCTAATAGCAACTATGGGTGCACTGTATTGTGCACTGTGTACACCACCAGAAAAGTAGTAGCAACTGCACTATGGGTACATGGTACTGTGTACACCACCAGAAGTGCAATAAGAACTATGGGTGCCCTGTATTGTGCACTGTGTACACCGCCAGAAAAGTAGTAGCAACTGCACTATGGGTGCATGATACTGTGTACTGTGTACACCGCCTGAAGTATATTATAAAAAGTACACCAGGAATGGCCTGCAGTCAGATATAGGCTACACTGGATGCAGTGTGTGTACATATATATATACAGTATATATATATATATATATACAGTATATATATATATATATATATATATATATATATATATATATATATACACACACAAGACTGACTGTATATATATGTTTAATCACTTCAGCTCCAGAAGGATTTACCCCCTTCCTGACCAGAGCACTTTTTACAATTTGGCACTGCGTTGCTTTAACTGCTAATTGCGCGGTCATGGAATGCTGTACCCAAACGAAATTTGCGTCCTTTTCTTCCCACAAATAAAGCTTTCTTTTGATGGTATTTGATCACCTCTGCGGTTTTTATTTTTTGCGCTATAAATGGAAAAAGACCTAAAATTTTGAAAAAAAAAATGATATTTTCAAATTTTTGTTATAAAAAAAATCCAATAAACTCAATTTTAGTCATACATTTAGGCCAAAATGTATTCGACCACATGTCCATATTTATTTTTTTGCGCAAAAGTTATAGCGTCTACAAACTAGGGTACATTTTCTGGAATTTACACAGCTTTTATTTTATGACTGCTTATCTCATTTCTTGAGGTGCTAAAATGGCAGGGCAGTACAAACCCCCCCAAATGACCCCATTTTGGAAGGTAGACACCCCAAAGAAATTGCTGAGAGGCATGTTAAGCCCATTGAATATTAAATTTTTTTGTCCCAAGTGATTGAATAATGATAAAAAAATAAAAATAAAAAAATTTTTACAAAAAGTTGTCACTAAATGATATATTGCTCACACATGCCATGGTTATATGTGGAATTGCGCCCCAAAATACATTTAGCTGCTTCTCCTGAGTATGGGGATACCACATGTGTGGGACTTTTTGGGAGCCTAGCCGCGTACGGGGCCCCGAAAACCAGGCACCGCCTTCAGGATTTCTAAGGGCGTAAATTTTTGATTTCACTCCTCACTACCTATCACAGTCTTGAAGGCCATAAAATGCCAAGATGGCACAACCCCCCCAAATGATGACATTTTGGAAAGTAGACACCCCAAGGAAATTGCTGAGAGGCATGTTGAGTCCATGGAATATTTTATATTTTGACATAAGTTGCGGGAAAATGACAAACTTTTTTTTTTTTGCACAAAGTTGTCACTAAATGATATATTGCTCAAACATGCCATGGGCATATGTGGAATTACACCCCAGAATACATTCTTCTGCTTCTCCTGAGTACAGGGATACCACATGAATGGGACTTTTTGGGAGCCTAGCCGCGTACGGGCCCCCGAAAACCAAGCACCGCCTTCAGGATTTCTAAGGGCGTAAATTTGTGATTTCACTCCTCACTACCTATCACAGTTTTGAAGGCCATAAAATGCCAAGATGGCACACCCCCCCCCCCCCAATGACCCCATTTTGGAAAGTAGACACCGCAAGCTATTTGCTGAGAGGCGTGTTAAGTCCATGGAATATTTTATATTTTGCCACAAGCTGCAGGAAAATGACAAACTTTTTTTTTTTGCACATAGTTGTCACTAAATGATATATTACTCACACAGGCCATGGGTATATGTGGAATTACACCCCAAAATACATTCTGCTGATTCTCCTGAGTACGGGGATACCACATGGGTGGGACTTTTTGGGAGCCTAGCCGTGTATGGGGCCCTGAAAACTAAGCACTGCCTTCAGGATTTCTAAGGGCGTAAATTTTTGATTTCACTCCTCACTACCTATCACAGTCTTGAAGGCCATAAAATGCCAAGATGGCACAACCCCCCCAAATGATGACATTTTGGAAAGTAGACACCCCAAGGAAATTGCTGAGAGGCATGTTGAGTCCATGGAATATTTTATATTTTGACATAAGTTGCGGGAAAATGACAAACTTTTTTTTTTTTGCACAAAGTTGTCACTAAATGATATATTGCTCAAACATGCCATGGGCATATGTGGAATTACACCCCAGAATACATTCTTCTGCTTCTCCTGAGTACAGGGATACCACATGAATGGGACTTTTTGGGAGCCTAGCCGCGTACGGGCCCCCGAAAACCAAGCACCGCCTTCAGGATTTCTAAGGGCGTAAATTTGTGATTTCACTCCTCACTACCTATCACAGTTTTGAAGGCCATAAAATGCCAAGATGGCACACCCCCCCCCCCCCAATGACCCCATTTTGGAAAGTAGACACCGCAAGCTATTTGCTGAGAGGCGTGTTAAGTCCATGGAATATTTTATATTTTGCCACAAGTTGCAGGAAAATGACAAACTTTTTTTTTTTGCACATAGTTGTCACTAAATGATATATTACTCACACAGGCCATGGGTATATGTGGAATTACACCCCAAAATACATTCTGCTGATTCTCCTGAGTACGGGGATACCACATGGGTGGGACTTTTTGGGAGCCTAGCCGTGTATGGGGCCCTGAAAACTAAGCACTGCCTTCAGGATTTCTAAGGGCGTAAATTTTTGATTTCACTCCTCACTACCTATCACAGTTTTGAATGCCATAAAATGCCCAGATGGCACAAACTCCCCCAAATTACCCCATTTTTGAAAGTAGACACCCCAAGCTATTTGTTGAGAGGCATGTTGAGTCCATGGTATATTTTATATTTTGCCACAAGTTGCGGGAAAGTGACAAACTTTTTTTTTTTTGCACAAAGTTGTCACTAAATTATATATTTCTCAAACATGCCATGGGCATATGTGGAATTACACCCCAAAATACATTCTGCTGCTTCTCCTGTGTATGGGGATACCACATGTGTGGGACTTTTTGGGGGCACCGAAAACCAATCACTGCCTTCAGGATTTCTAAGGGCATACATTTTTGATTTCACTCCTCACTACCTATCACAGTTTCGTAGGCCATGTCACGGAACGTCCCACACTCCGCTTGAGTGCTTCCGTCAGTATACCGCTTCCTAAGTTCTGGAACACGAGTCCAATGGATCTGGCTATAGGAACCCCCAAGAACTAGACAACACCAGTCTTGGATTACATCAGGACTAACTCTTTATTTGAGATCTCACACAAATTTATACAGCAGGCTGACTCAAAGCTAACCTAATTAACATGAGCTAATTTACTAAAAAATTTACCCAGACCAGATGACTCAGAGACATGACCTGTAGGACACAGACTTGTGGGCACCGAGCTTCACACAGTAGTATAAACACAATAGCAGGAGCTAATTACAATTAACAATACAAACAACAATCTCCCCCCCTCCTCAGCCTAGTCATCAACAGTTCGTCTCCTAGCCAGTCCTGGAGGCTAATGTGATCAGCTCACTCAATTAACAGGTTGAGTTCAGAATCAAACAAACCAATAATAGTCTCTACATACATCCTGGGAGATATTGTGGACAAATATTACTGTCCCATTTTAAGTAGTCCAAGATATATTTTCTCACTCACCCTGTGCCAGGATAGCACAGGGTGACTTAGACATAAGAGGTATATGGGGAGCTGAAACAAGGACATTCCCTACTTTCCAAGGGATTCTGAGTTCCACGGGCCCTCCCGTCACAGTCCATAAAATGCCAAGATAGCACAACCCCCCCCCAAATGACCCCATTTTGGAAAGTAGACAGCCCAAGCTATTTGCTGAGAGGCATGGTGAGTATTTTGCACCTCTCATTTGTTTTCGAAAAGGAAGAAAGACAAGAAAAATGTATTTTTTTTTTCCTTTTTCAATTTTCAAAACTTTGTGACAAAAAGTGAGGTCTGCAAAATACTCGCCATACCTCTCAGCAAATAGCTTGGGGTGTCTACTTTCCAAAATGGGGTAATTTGGGGGGGGGGGTTTGTGCCATCTGGGCATTCCATGGCCTCCGAAAACTGTGACAGTGAAGAGTGAAATCAAAAATTTACACCCTTAGAAAGCCTGAAGGCGGTGCAAATAACTTGGGGTGTCTACTTTCCAAAATGGGGTCATTTGGGGGGGTTTTGAACTGTCCTGGCATTTTATGCACAACATTTAGAAGCTTATGTCACACATCACCCACTCTTCTAACCACTTGAAGACAAAGCCCTTTCTGACACTTTTTGTTTACATGAAAAAATTATTCTTTTTTGCAAGAAAATTACTTTGAACCCCCAAACATTATATATTTTTTTTAAGCAAAGGCCCTAGAGATTAAAATGGTGGGTGTTTCACTTTTTTTTTCACACAGTATTTGTGCAGCGATTTTTCAAACGCATTTTTTTGGGAAAAAACACACTTTTTTAAATTTTAATGCACTAAAACACACTATATTGCCCAAATGTTTGATGAAATAAAAAAGATGATCTTAGGCCGAGTACATGGATACCAAACACGACATGCTTTAAAATTGCGCACAAACGTGCAGTGGCGACAAACTAAATACATTTATAAAAGCCTTTAAAAGCCTTTACAGGTTACCACTTTAGATTTACAGAGGAGGTCTACTGCTAAAATTACTGCCCTCGATCTGACCTTCGCAGTGATACCTCACATGCATGGTGCAATTGCTGTTTACATTTGACGCCAGACCGACGCTTGCGTTCGCCTTTGCGCGAGAGCGGGGGGGACAGGGGTGCTTTTTTTTAAATTTTTTTTGCTTTTTTATCTTATTTTTAAACTGTTCCTTTCATTTTTTTTTTTTTTTTTAGCATTTTTATTGTTATCTCAGGGAATGTAAATATCCTCTATGGTAGCAATAGGTAGTGACAGGTACTCTTTTTTGAAAAAATTGGGGTCTATTAGACCCTAGATCTCTCCTCTGCCCTCAAAGCATCTGTCCACACCAAGATCGGTGTGATAAAATGCTTTCCCAATTTCCCAATGGCGCTGTTTACATCCGGCCAAATCTAAGTCATAAAATGCTTGTAGCTTCAGGTTTCTTAGGCCATAGAGATGATTGGAGCCATACTGGTCTATGATCAGCTCTATGGTCAGCTGGCCGAATCAATGGCTGCATTCTCAGGTTCCCTGTTGGGATAGGAGAGCCAGAGAAAAACATGGAAGATGGTGGGAGGGGGGGGCATTCCCTCCCACTGCTTGTAAAAGCAGTCTAGAGGCTAATTAGCTGCTATGATTGCTTTTACATGAAAGCCGACCACTGGCTGAAAAGAATGATACCAAGATGATACCTAAACCTGCAGGCATCATTCTGGTATAACCACTTAAAGTCCAGCAACATACCAGTACCTTGCTGGTCCTTTTTGGGCATATATTGTAAACTTTTTTTTCATGCAGCCTGTGGGCTGAACGAAAAAAAGAGATTGATCGGTGGGTATGCCCACCAATAAAATACCTCCCTTTATCCACCCACTTCTACTGATGGGCATATATGCACCGTTTATATATGCCGAAGCATGGGGGCATCCTCCCGCAAAAGGTAGGAGCAAATCACTCCTCCGCCCACTGCTGCCCCCACGCTTCAGCATATATGCTGAAGTATGTAACTGTGGTGGTGAAATCACCTCCGACAGCGCTGGAGTCATGGCTTTATGTATCGTGGGAGCAAACGCTGTTGCTGTCAAGATAAATAAATTCACGCTGCAACTGAATGGCGTACCTGCTAAGCAAATGATGGTTAACAATAAAACAAAGTAATATTACAGTATAACAGTAAGACTTACCATACCTGCAAAGCAAATACAAAAAAAAATAGTAAAAAAATAAAACATTTAACGCAACCTGTGCCTAAAATATATATATGCCGAAGCATGGGGGCATCCTCCCACAAAAGGTAGGAACTAATCGCTCCTTCGCCCACTGCTGCCCCCACGCTTCAGTATATATGCTGAAGTATGTAACTGTGGTGTTGAAATCACCTCTGACAGTGCTGGAGTCACGGCTTTATGTATCGTGGGAGCAAACGCTGTTGCTGTCAAGATAAATAAATCCGCGCTGCAGCTGAATGGCGTACCTGAAAACAAAAAAAATGGTTAACAATAAAACACAGGAAACTATAAAAAAATTACATACCTGAAAAGCAAACATGATAAAACATAACAACAATAAAACATTGCAGAATAGAATACAGTAAAAAAGAGCAGAACAATAGAGAGAGAATAGAGAGAGAGAGAACAATAAAACGACAACTATTTTTGTTTTTTTTTATTTTATATTTTTTTTGTGTATTTTTTTTTTCTTTTTACATTTTTTTTTATAACTGTAACCGGTTCCAGGTTTGGGTCTCTCAAAATGCGATGGCATCTTGGGAGACCCTGTGAAAGTGTGTCCCAGTCTGTGCAATGCTGTACCCTACGCTAAAACTCAACTAGTGTATGGTAGCGCTCAAAACATTCACCAATGCATAGACCAGGATTGTCAGGACAGGAGGGACAATAATACCGGGTGTCACGCCTATATCCGCGCTTTCTGCAGACACAACATTTTCTTTGGGGGGCTCGGGAGGACATAAAGAAAATGCCTCTCATGCAGCCGGCTTACTGCATTTAGTTGGGGAAGGTGAGGTGGAGCACCGTCTGGATACAAAAGGGCTCTGACGATCTCTTCCTGGAATTTAAGGAAGGATCCAGTCTGTCCTGAAGCTCTGTATAGCACATGATCGTTCAGCAAAGCCAATTGAAATAAGTATACAGACACTTTTTTGTACCATCGTCTGGCCTTACGGGCAACTAGGTACGGCACCAACAACTGGTCGTTGAGGTCCACCCCTCCCATATTTTGGTTATATTCTTGGACACAGAGGGGTTTCTCCACAACACCAGTCGCCGTAGTATTTTGGACCGTCGTGTCTGCATGAAGGGAGGTAAGAACGAAAACATTCCTATTGTCCCTCCACTTCATAGCGAGCAAATTATTACACCGCAAGCAGGCTCTCTCCCACAGCCTAAGACGGGAATCTACAAGCCGCTGGGGAAAGCCCCAGCGATTAGATCGCATGGTGCCACATGCTCCAATTTGATGATCAAAAAGGTGACTAAAAAGTGGCACGCTCGTGTAATAATTGTCCACATATAAATGGTACCCCTTTCCGAATAAGGGTGACACCAAGTCCCACACAATCTTGCCAGCGTTTCCTATGTAGTCAGGGCAGTTTGTCGGCTCTACGTGACTATCTTTGCCCTCGTAAACCATAAAACTACATGTATAGCCTGTGGACCTGTCACAGAGCTTATACATCTTGACCCCGTATCTGGCACGCTTGCTGGGAAGGTACTGTTTGACTGACAAGCGGCCAGAAAATTTAATCAGGGACTCATCAACGCAGACAACTTGATGGGGAGTAAACAAGTCTGCAAAACGTTGGTAGAAGTGGTTTACGAGGGGCCGAATTTTGTGGAGCCGATCGTATTCAGGGTCTCCACGAGGACTACAGAGTTCATTGTTGTTGAAGTGCATGAACCGCAAGATCTGCTCGTATCGTGCCCTGGTCATGGAGGCAGAGAACAAGGGCATATGATAAATTGGGTCAGTGGACCAATATGACCACAACTCACTCTTTTTAGTTATGCCCATGTTGAGGGAAAGGCCCAGAAAGAGCTTAAATTCGTAATTGGTCTCCAATCTCTGGTAAGGGAGGACTGGGGAATAGTGGCGATGTGTTGACCAGCGTATAAATTGCTTTGGTCCACAATAGATCTATAGAGATCTTCTTTGGTGAAAAACAGTGAATAAAAATTAAGTGGCATAAAATCAACTGTTTCCACCTGAATTCCGGGTTGGCCAGTGAATGGGGGAAGTACGGGTGCTGCAGAAGTGGTGAGCTCCAAATTCGGATTGGCGAATGCAGCAGGAAGGGCACTATGGGCACGACGGGCCTGTGTTCGTCTTCTTGGTGGCAGCGGGACACTACTTGTGCTTGCCACCTCACCAGCTTGAACTGTACTTATGGGACTCGCCAGGTCACCACGTGATACTACAGTGCTGGATGTACGACCAGGGTGTACTAGGCCGCTGGTGCTTGCCAGTTCACCAGAATTAATAGTACTGCTCTGCTCCATACGAGAGCCCTGCGGTTCTTGCACATCAAGGACAGAAGAAGAAGTTTGGGGTCTGGTATGCTTGACCTTGGCAGGGACCACAACTCCGTCGTCAGAGCTATCTGTCATGGAGCCGCTGTCGTCTACAGGATCGTATTCTGAGCCTGAATCTGACAGATGAGTGACTTCCTCTTCACTATTTGTCATGCTCAGAAACGTGTAGGCCTCTTCACTAGTGTACCTTCGATTTGCCATTTTGGGCTCTAAATTTATTGGTACACTAGTGAGACCCAAAGGTAAAAAAGCTCCTGACTGTCAGCGACTGTATCAAAACACTACCAAAAAACTGTTAGCGATCGCAGGGATCAGGCCTGACTCTGCGAACGCTGCAGTTATGTGTGCTTAGTGTTTTATGTGTCAGTGATCGATCGATACTGCACTTGGGTGGGCTGGGCTGGGCTGGGACAAGGGGCAAAACGTAGGTGCTAGCAGGTATCTGGGCTGATCCCGCTAACACTGCGCTTTTGGGGACCCTAAACTGCTGGGGACGCTAGTATAGATTTGATCGGATCAGATATTGATCCGTTCAGATACTATACCACTAAGGGTTAGCGGTACTGGCGCTAACCTGACGCTGCCTGGGGCGACGCAGACCTTATCTGACCCTAAAAACTTAACTTATATCACAGCCGGGCAATTAGGGGGTTAAACCTTTATAAGGTAATAAACGGCGGGTGCCCTAAAACTATAATAAACAAACTAACTAACCAGCGTCACCCGTAACACTTATACGGTGATCACTGGTGAAAGGGTTAACTAGGGGGCAATCAAGGGGTTAAAACCTTTATTAGGTAGTATATGGGGGTCCCTGTCGCTATAAAACACTGACGGCGAACCTATATACTTACCTCCCTAACTAGCGTCACCTGTGTCACTAATATAGCGATCAGAAAATCGATCGCTTAGTGACACTGGCGATGGGGGGTGATCATGGGGTTAAAACTTTATTAGGGGGGTTAGGGGGTACCTTAGACCTTAAGGGGGCTAACCCTAACTGCCCTACCACTTATAACTGTCACAAACTGACACCAATGCAATAATCAGAAAGAAAAAAAAAACTGCTTTGGTATCACTGTGACAGGGGGTACAGGGGGGTGATGGGGGGGGGGGGTGAAAAGTGTGCCTGCGTGTTCTACTGGAAGTGTAGTGTTGTGCAAACTTACTTGGACGTCTTCTTTCCTCGGCGCCGGAATTAAAAGACCGCCTCGAGGAGAGATGACATCACTTCCTCCGCTTCTGTTTACATTACAGAAGCCGAGGAAGCATTTCATTCGCCAGGAGCGATCGCGAGGGGGGAGCCATGAATGAGTGGCCTCCCCCTCACCTTTGATTGCCCCTGACGATAATCCGACCACCGCAGGCACCAGGGGGGTCCGATCGGACCCCCCACCCGCGGGCAGGCAAGTACGTACAGGTAAGCCCTTATGCCTGCCCGTGCCATTCTGCCGACGTACATCGTTGTGCGGCAGTCGGCAGCTGGTTAATACACTGCAGCTAACTGAATAACCTGCCTGCCTGAAGTATACATATATACAAGACTGATTGTGTATATATATATATATATATATATATATATATATATATATATATATATTAAATACACTGCAACTAACTGAATAACCTGGCTGCCTGAAGTATATTAGAAAAAGTACACCAGGAATGGCCTGCAGTCAGATATAGGCTTGGCTACACTGGATGCAGTATATATATATATATATATATATATATATATATATATATATATATATATATATATCTATATATCTATACACGAGACTGACTGTATATATATATATATATATATATATATATATATATATATATATATATATATATATATATTAAATACACTGCAGCTAACTGAATAACCTGCCTGCTCAATCTAAAGCACACTCTCTCTCCGTCCACGCCAACAACACACTACACAGGGCCGACGTGCAGGCAGCCTTATATAGTGTGGGGCGTGGACTTAGTCCCCCTGAGCCATAATTGGCCAAAGGCACCCTGCCTTTGGCCAATTATGGCTCTCTTAGCTGAGGGCGCTGGGATTAGCCAAAGCATGTGGGTCATGGTGCATGCTTTGGCCAATCATCATACAGCATTACGCGTTACGCGGCGCTCGAATTTGCCGTGAACGCCCCATAATGTTTGTTTTTTGACGAACGGGCGAACACCCGATGCTCGAGGCAAACTCATGTTCGACCCGAACATAAAGCTCATCATCATCATCAGATCATCAAACAAATTTTAAGATTACACAAAGATAACCCGAGTAAATCCAAGATGCAGTTTTTAAGTTATTATTTCATTTATTAAGGGAAAAAAATCACAAAAAGCCACACATGTCACAATCTAAAAAATTTCAAGAACAGATTAGAAACAAAGTAATGTACAGAAGGATTTCAAAACCATTTCTAAGGCTTTGGAACTCCACAGTGAACCATGGGAGGAGCCAATATGCACAAATGGAGATAACTTGGAACAGTGGTGAACTTTCCCAGGAGTGGCCTGTCTACAAAAATTACTCCAAGAGCATGACGACGACTCATCCAGGAGATCAGAAAAGAACCCAAAACAACATGTAAAGAACTGCAGGCCTCACTTGCCTCAGGTAAGATCAGTGTTCATGATTCAACAATAAGAAAGAGACTGCAAAAATGGCATCCATGGGAGAGTTCCAAGGACAAAGTCACTGCTGACCAAAAAGAACACAAAGGCTCATCTCACATTTACCAAAAAACATCTTGATTATCCCCAAGACTTTTAGGCAAATATTCTGTGGACTGATGAGACAAAAATTTAACTTTTTGGAAGGTGTGCATCCTGCTACATCTGGCGTAAAACTAATACAGCATTTTATAACAAGAACATCATACCAACAGTCAGATATGGTGATTGTAGCATGGTGGTCTGGGGCTGCTTTGCAGCTTCAGGACCTGGACAACTTACCATAATTGATGGAACCATGAATTCTGAGCTCTACCAGAAAATCCTAAAGGAGAATACCCGGCCATCAGTTTGTAACCACTAGCTCAAGTGCACTTGGGTTATGCAGCAGGACAATGATCTGAAACACAACAGCAAGTCCACCTCCAAATGGTTCAAACAAAGCAAAATTTAGGTTTTGGAGTGGCCAGGCCTAGTCAAAGCCCAGACTTCAATCCAATTGAGATGCTGTATCATGACCTTACACAGGCCATTCATGCTGGAAAACCCTCCAATGTGGCTGAATTAAAACAATGCTGCAAAGAAGAGTGGGCCAAAATTGCTCCACAGCAATACACAGCATTGCTTTTTCACATAAATCCAGGCAGGTGGACAGCTTTTTTGCCTTAATAAATGAAACTATCATTTAAAAACATAATTTTGTATTTACTTGGGTTATCTATGTGTTATAATAAAATTTGTTTGATGATCTGAGTCATGTTATGCCCTGTACACACGATCGGACATTGATCTGACATTCCGACAACAAAATCCATTGGATTTTTTCCGATGGATGTTGGCTCAAACTTGTCTTGCATACACACAGTCACACAAAGTTGTCGGAATTTCCGAACATCAAGAACTCGGTGACGTATACCACGTATGATGAGACTTTAAAAGGGCAGATAAATACCAAGCGCGGCACCCTTTGGGCTCCTTTTGCTAATCTCGTGTTAGTAAAAGTTTGATGAGAGACGATTTACGCTTTTTCAGACTCGTGGTTTTCAGATCGTTTTTCTGCTGTTCAGTTTGTGCTTGTGGTTTTCTATCTGGTCTTCAGTGCATGCAATGAGTTCCCATTGGTTTATTCAGTGTGTTCTTGTCCGTTCGTTACTGATTTTCAGGTCGCTCTTCAAAGGCCTTGCTGTTCTTCAGTGCGTTCTGTTACATCGTTCTGACCAGCCGACCGTTTTGAAGCCATGTTGCGTGTACGTACTCATCGTAGAGTTCGTGCTGTGCGGGGGCTTGGTGTTGGGGTTCTTACTTTGACACAAGCCCAGTCCATGAACAGGGTGGGGAGGAGTTCATGGACCAAGAGTTGGTTGCTCCAGCGTGACCAATTCTGTCACATGCCTTTGCTCCGTGAAATCTGTGAGAATAATCCTGACGATTTCAGGAACTTTCTCCGGATGACAGACTCCGTTTTTCACCTTTTGTTGGCTTTGCTGACCCCTTATATCAGCAGGCAGGATACCTGCATGCGGCAAGCCATCACTCCGGAGCAGAGGCTAGTTGCCACGTTGCTGTACTTGGCGACGGGGAGAAGCCTGCAGGACCTCAAGTTCTCAAGAGGCATCTCCCCCCCCAGGCTCTGGGGATCATTATCCCAGAGACCTGTTCTGCCATTATCCAGGTCCTGCAGAAGGACTATATTAAGGTAAGATTTTTCCTTTAACATCACATTTTATTGTATTTAATGTTTGTTAAAGTATTGTATTTCTTTCATCATTCCCTAATTACCATGATTGTAATATGCTGTGAATGCCCCCTTTGTCCTCATGCATGCTGGAATGTTTAATTGTTTTTTTGTCCTTAATGCATATTTGCCTTCACTTACCTCCCCAGCATGCTCTCCTGGGCCCATATCCACCTCGCCTAGTCACTTAACAATGTATTTTGTCAGCTCCATAGTAGTGCTTTACCCTAAACACCCCCTAAAATGTGTAAAAATCTTATTTGTGTCCTTAAATTCTGGCAGAGTGCCAGAGGCTTTTTTTTGGGTCCCAAACTCATTTGGAACCCTCCCTCCCCCCAAAGGCTAGGTCAACCGATACCAATCCTCTATCTGCTGACTTTGCCAAACCCATATACACTATACCTACCTCTTTTGTGGTCAGATTTCTGTATGAATTCCCCAAAGCATGTAGTGCAAGGGCCTGCCTGAATACTTTCAAATGGTACTGTTTAAAGTTTTTGTATCCTATTATTATCTTGATAGGTAATTACAGAATGTTAAAATTGTGTTCCAAATTGTACAGTGTGTATTGTATTTGTATTATGACACTTCTTACCTGTCCAGTGGGCTGGCAATAGTGTAAGTAAGGAGGGCTGGCCAAAGTAATACACATTATTTAGGCATTCATCTCTCAATGAAGTGGAGAGGGTTACCTGTCCAAAACATCTCCCCCCCCTAAAATTTTTACAGTGGGCCATCACAGGGTGTGAGGAATCTGATAGGTGGACCTTATACTTTTGTCTTTAAAAACTCCATAAAATAAATGTTATACTGATGTTGGCCAAGAATGTTTGTGTCTAATCTGCTTTCAATGTTTATGTGCAAAATTACAATTTTTTTTTCTTGTTTGACTCCACAGTATCCTTCTATGCCACAGGAATGGCAGACTGTGGCCTTCCACTTTGCCCAGTGGTGGGACTTTCCCAACTGCATAGGGGCAATTAATGGGAAACACATCCACATAGTCCCACCCCCTCATACTATTATAATTACAAGTGGTTCAATAGTATTGTGATGTTGGCGGTGGTGTTGACTACTTACGAGTTCCTGTATGTGGACGTGGGGAAGAATGGCTGGATGTCGGATGGTGGAGTCATCGCCCAGACCGAGTTCTACAGGCGTCTCCAGAATGGCAGCTTGGGCTTGCCACCTCCAGAAGACAATCTTATGAGGCCATTCCCTATGGGGACCCTCACCCCAGACCAGAGGGATTTTAATTACCGGCTGGCCAGAGCCAGAAGAGTTGGTGGAGAACACGTTTGGAATAATGGCCAGCCGGTTCCACCCATTTCTTACACCGATACACATGGCGGAATATAAACTCAATCACCTCATCCTGTGTTGCTGTGTTCTCCACAACTTTTTAAGGAGAAATTCTTTAAACTATGCTGCCTCAGTTGGGCCTGAGGCTGGAATTCATATTAATGAACCAACCCTGACGGCGCTTGAAACTGGCCGTTCTGGCTTGCCCCCCCAGAGTGCCCGCGAGGTCCGTATAAGATACATGGAATACTTTGCGGGTAGGGGGACCATCGATATGCCAGACAATGTCTGAGACATTTTTAAAAAAAAAATAGATTTGAAACATAAAAAATATTTGCTTTGATTTACTGCTTGGCTTTCTTTTAGCTGCCTCCTCGGTTATCTTTTATTAATGTTATATTTTTTTGGCCTTTTTCTTCAACAGTGCAAACAACATTTCGTTGACACATGAGGTGACAATCTCTTCTTCGGCTAACTATTCTTATTATGTTGTGGGTCTGCTACACACACACCTTGTTTTTGTTGTTAATGTATGTAATGCATTACTGACAAAAATATTATTAATTTTCTGCACCATGACCGAAATTTGGGGAGTCATGACAATGGCGTGATTGTGTAAAATTATAAAGCACTGTTGGGTATTATTTACTAAAGGAAAATACACTTTGCACTACAAGTGCACTTGAGACTGCACAGAAACTGCACTTGTAGTGCAAAGTGGATTTGCCTTCAGTAAATAACCCCCATTGTCACTGAAAACACTAACTTTACTCCAAAAAATGCTTTTGAGCATTGAAAGAAGAAGCCACACATTGTTGAATATCAATCTTTTTAATCAAAGCATAATCACATGTGCGTTTATAAAAGGGTTTTTGAACAAACCAACATGTTTGTTGTCTAACTTTTTTTAGGTCACATTAAGTAGAAATCGCCTTTTATGGTAAAACAGGCATGTTTAAAACCATTAAAAAAATACACAACTCAGGAACTTACAGTTCAACTTTTATAAAGTGAAGGCAATATCAGACATGAGTATGTACAAACTGTGTTTGACATTGTATTCAGCAGATGGGGTGATGTCACCCCTGTAAAAGTCAAATTTAGAAGATGCACACAAATTGCCTAATGTCAACATGTGCTAGCTGTCATCATGGGGGATCAATGGATGTGTTTTGTGGGTGCAACACCTTCCTCTCAGCTACTTTATTATCGAGGAAGGGGTTGCACCCACAAAACATGTACATTGATCTCCCGTGATGGCAGATAGCACATGTTGACACACTGTGTGCATCTTCTAAATTTGGCTTTTAACATACGTAAAACAGTTTAGTCACAAAAAACAGAAGAAATTTAGGGATTTCTGGGTGTTTTATATTCTCCCTAAAACATCAATGATGTTCTTCATTTTGTTTTGAACATCATTGATGTTTTGCTTTATGTTTTCTAAATCTCTATTACACCCCATTATCTCCCCGATAAGGATCTGGGCACTTTCACTGGTGAAATGACATTCCTCTTCCACAACATCACGATCACCTACAAAAAAAACAAAAAACACACCATGTATTATAAATATGCAGGCATCCATCTCTTACCTGAAGCTGTGGACTCAGACACTCATCTGTTGTGGTGACAATTTCTGCAACGTCTCCCTCCTCCTCCTCTGGTTGGGTTTAGGGGATTTCCCCTTCTTCCTGAGGTGGGGGGTCCCTGGTCTCCTCCGAATCTTTTCTCCCCTATGTGAACAAAAATAGGTATACTTAGCACACAGATATTTGATGGCAGAAATAGGAATATGAAACATTGCTTGGAAGTGGGGTACAATTGTCTGTTTTGGCAGAGTTCCAAGCTGAAGATTTTTTTTGTCTTTTGTAAAGCAGGACAATGATCTGAAACACAACAGCAAGTCCACCTCCAAATGGTTCAAACAAAGCAAAATTTAGGTTTTGGAGTGGCCAGGCCTAGTCAAAGCCCAGACTTCAATCCAATTGAGATGCTGTATCATGACCTTACACAGGCCATTCATGCTGGAAAACCCTCCAATGTGGCTGAATTAAAACAATGCTGCAAAGAAGAGTGGGCCAAAATTGCTCCACAGCAATACACAGCATTGCTTTTTCACATAAATCCAGGCAGGTGGACAGCTTTTTTGCCTTAATAAATGAAACTATCATTTAAAAACATAATTTTGTATTTACTTGGGTTATCTATGTGTTATAATAAAATTTGTTTGATGATCTGAGTCATGTTATGCCCTGTACACACGATCGGACATTGATCTGACATTCCGACAACAAAATCCATTGGATTTTTTCCGATGGATGTTGGCTCAAACTTGTCTTGCATACACACAGTCACACAAAGTTGTCGGAATTTCCGAACATCAAGAACTCGGTGACGTATACCACGTATGATGAGACTTTAAAAGGGCAGATAAATACCAAGCGCGGCACCCTTTGGGCTCCTTTTGCTAATCTCGTGTTAGTAAAAGTTTGATGAGAGACGATTTACGCTTTTTCAGACTCGTGGTTTTCAGATCGTTTTTCTGCTGTTCTGTTTGTGCTTGTGGTTTTCTATCTGGTCTTCAGTGCATGCAATGAGTTCCCATTGGTTTATTCAGTGTGTTCTTGTCCGTTCGTTACTGATTTTCAGGTCGCTCTTCAAAGGCCTTGCTGTTCTTCAGTGCGTTCTGTTACATCGTTCTGACCAGCCGACCGTTTTGAAGCCATGTTGCGTGTACGTACTCATCGTAGAGTTCGTCCTGTGCGGGGGCTTGGTGTTGGGGTTCTTACTTTGACACAAGCCCAGTCCATGAACAGGGTGGGGAGGAGTTCATGGACCAAGAGTTGGTTGCTCCAGCGTGACCAATTCTGTCACATGCCTTTGCTCCGTGAAATCTGTGAGAATAATCCTGACGATTTCAGGAACTTTCTCCGGATGACAGACTCCGTTTTTCACCTTTTGTTGGCTTTGCTGACCCCTTATATCAGCAGGCAGGATACCTGCATGCGGCAAGCCATCACTCCGGAGCAGAGGCTAGTTGCCACGTTGCTGTACTTGGCGACGGGGAGAAGCCTGCAGGACCTCAAGTTCTCAAGAGGCATCTCCCCCCCCAGGCTCTGGGGATCATTATCCCAGAGACCTGTTCTGCCATTATCCAGGTCCTGCAGAAGGACTATATTAAGGTAAGATTTTTCCTTTAACATCACATTTTATTGTATTTAATGTTTGTTAAAGTATTGTATTTCTTTCATCATTCCCTAATTACCATGATTGTAATATGCTGTGAATGCCCCCTTTGTCCTCATGCATGCTGGAATGTTTAATCGTTTTTTTGTCCTTAATGCATATTTGCCTTCACTTACCTCCCCAGCATGCTCTTTTGGGGAGTCATGACAATGGCGTGATTGTGTAAAATTATAAAGCACTGTTGGGTATTATTTACTAAAGGAAAATACACTTTGCACTACAAGTGCACTTGAGACTGCACAGAAACTGCACTTGTAGTGCAAAGTGGATTTGCCTTCAGTAAATAACCCCCATTGTCACTGAAAACACTAACTTTACTCCAAAAAATGCTTTTGAGCATTGAAAGAAGAAGCCACACATTGTTGAATATCAATCTTTTTAATCAAAGCATAATCACATGTGCGTTTATAAAAGGGTTTTTGAACAAACCAACATGTTTGTTGTCTAACTTTTTTTAGGTCACATTAAGTAGAAATCGCCTTTTATGATAAAACAGGCATGTTTAAAACCATTAAAAAAATACACAACTCAGGAACTTACAGTTCAACTTTTATAAAGTGAAGGCAATATCAGACATGAGTATGTACAAACTGTGTTTGACATTGTATTCAGCAGATGGGGTGATGTCACCCCTGTAAAAGTCAAATTTAGAAGATGCACACAAATTGCCTAATGTCAACATGTGCTAGCTGTCATCATGGGGGATCAATGGATGTGTTTTGTGGGTGCAACACCTTCCTCTCAGCTACTTTATTATCGAGGAAGGGGTTGCACCCACAAAACATGTACATTGATCTCCCGTGATGGCAGATAGCACATGTTGACACACTGTGTGCATCTTCTAAATTTGGCTTTTAACATACGTAAAACAGTTTAGTCACAAAAAACAGAAGAAATTTAGGGATTTCTGGGTGTTTTATATTCTCCCTAAAACATCAATGATGTTCTTCATTTTGTTTTGAACATCATTGATGTTTTGCTTTATGTTTTCTAAATCTCTATTACACCCCATTATCTCCCCGATAAGGATCTGGGCACTTTCACTGGTGAAATGACATTCCTCTTCCACAACATCACGATCACCTACAGAAATAGGAATATGAAACATTGCTTGGAAGTGGGGTACAATTGTCTGTTTTGGCAGAGTTCCAAGCTGAAGATTTTTTTTGTCCTTTGTAAAGCTTGAATACTTACCTGTTTTGTGCAAGCTTCACAGATGGAGACACCCCTATAGTATACACTGGAGCACCTTGGTGGGCACCCTAATAAAAAGGGTGTTCTGGTGTCCCACATTAGTGCTCCAGTGTCCAGATGTGTAAACAGCTGCTGAGTGTCCTCTCCTTACATAGAATCTAGTTTGCATTTCATTCTAGTTACAAACCCATCTAGACAACAAACTTTTATTAAGAGAAGTAGGCCAGAAAAACCGTATTGAACTGCATCTGGACAAAACATCGTATTTTAGTGGCCGAACAAACAATGTTTCTGAGAGGGTAGGGGTCAACTGGTCAACTGGTCAACTGGTCAAGTGCGCCCCCAAACCTTTTCCTTGCTCGAGCTGAACTTATACACCAAGAAGGCCTCTTCAATCGATTGGAAGGGAAGTGATATAAACGACACCACACAGCACGTTGGATATCGATATATATTTCATTGTATTTTTCTCACATGTTATATATGGCAACAATTCATTATACATCATTAGGGGCAAACCAAGGGGCGGTCCCTTAGCTTATCCAATCACAAGAGTACAAGTATCACAAGTTACATGGTATATGACATATATGTAAAGACAATGATATTTCTGCTGTACCTAACAAAAATACCCAAAATTTCCTTATCAAAATATATTTTTCTTAGCTTAATTCCGAGAAAAGGGTGTAATACAGAAATAACCTTTTAAGATACTTTCGATAAAGGGGCCGTTTGGCATTAGGCCCAGACTTGCGGTGGGATGTTCTAACTTGTTCCCGTACATATTCACAAGAATTGTCACCGCAGGTCTTCTGTTTTTGCAGACAGCAAAATTTCCACTTAAACATTGTCAAAGCCTTGCATAAAAAGCGTTTCACCTATCTTGTATAATAAAAAAAGAAGTTCAGGCCTCTTATCAAAAAATATATAGTGAACCAAAGTGCAGCCATTTTCCTTACAGTTTCCTACAAACGATTAATGTGCCCATGAGCATGAAAGTTGCCTTTTTAAACTGTACAACAGTAAAGAAAAGCACATGGAGCAGCACGAACGTTATGAAAATAAAGAATAGGAACACAGGACAACTACTTACTTTTTTGCAGCACTCTCCTGATCCTTCTATACTTTTCGTGCTCCCTTAATTTGACGTCCGACCACTGTTTCCTCAGTTGATCCTTGGATCGCCGTACCCCAAAATTCCTGTGCAGACTCTTCACAACTTTAGCCATGATCTTGGCCTTTCTCACATTTGGGTTGGGGTAAGGTCCATACTTCCCATCATAGCTGGCCCTCTTCAAGATGTCCGCCATCTCCACCATCTCAACAAAGGCCATATTTGATGCCTTAAATCTTCTCCTCCGGGATCGTGACATTTCTGGCTCCAGTCTTTCCTCCGCCTCCTCATTGCTGCTATTATCACGCACCTGTTGTCTCTCCGCCATGTGCTCTCCCCCACTGCGCCGAAAGAGAAGGGGCAGGGAATAGACTAGAAATGAACGTCAGGGGCGGGTGGAGTTTCACGCATGCGCAGTGTATATAAAGCGTAACACGCATGCGTCGTACGTACGATCTGTGAGCGGATGAAGGAGTATCGGAAGCGCCGATCTTGATAATGAAGGTACCATTTTAACTTGGGCCTATACTGCTTATAGATTGAGGCCTATATTTGGACAAGATTAGGAGAGTTTAGCCTGACATTAGGGTTTGTCTTGTGTTGTGTCTTGCAGAGAAAATTGATCTAGTCAGTGATCATGACTTTATGCCAATATTCATTGATATGTTCAGGGAGCTGCCCTGTCTGTGGCAGGTAAACCGCCCACATTATAACAAAACAACAAAGAGGAAGGCAGCGTTGGATCAATTGGTGGAATTTGTGAAGCCGGTGATCCCCACGGCAGACATCCCCTATTTGAAGGCCCTAATTGGTGGCATGAGGAGCACTTATCTAAGGGAGCGCAAGAAGGTCCAGGATTCCCAGAGATCAGGAGCTGCAGAAGATGACATTTATGTACCCAGGCTGTGGTACTATGACAGACTGCATTTTCTGGCAGACCAGAGAGAACCCAGGCCAACACTCTCCAGTCTTCTTTCCACACTTCCTTCCCCCCCAGCTGAGGCTTCAGACGCCCAACCTAGGCCTTCCAGGCAGCAACATGTGGAGGAGCCCAGCTTGAGCCAGGTATAGCATTCTTCAAAATATTTCTGGTTGTCAAATTAATGATGTTAAATCTATGTTAGTTTTGATAACTAATTTCTGATTTCACAAAGTGTTTTACATATCAATAGACAGTAGTAGCCACAAATGATTGTGACAAGAATGAAAAATGATGGGGTCAGAATGATAGTCTTTTCTATTTATTGACATTCAATTTGCAACAGTCATGAGCTGAAAATTGTGTGTGATTGATGAACCAAAAACTAAAGCGATGTCCCTTTTTCATACACAGGAAAGTCTCAGCCAGGAGGTGGCGGGGGTAAGTGGGAGCCAGGAGGTGGCCGGGCCCAGTAGCTTGCCCGAATCCCTGGTCCCTCCCCTCTGCCTTCCACAAAAAAGTGGCAGGAAGAGGAGTAACCTGGAGGAGGCAGCATTTGGCCTATTTTGGAAGGCTACTGCGGCCCTCAGAACCCCCCACAGTGTTCAAGAGGACTTTGCATACTTTACAGCCTGCAAAATGCTGGAAATGGAGAAGGGCCAATGCCTAATATGTGAGTATCTCATCTTCCAAGCCCTAAATAAGGGGTTGAGGGGCCAACTCACAAGCCAAAGCCACGTTTGTGAGTTCAACCATGGTCCTCCTCCTCCTCCTCCAGGTCCTCCTCCCCCTCCTCCTCCACCTTCAGCCACACCTCCAACACCAGAGCCACAGCCTGGAAGGAAGCGTCTAAGGAAGACCAGAGAGTGATGGCCCTGGGTTCAGTCTGGTCTGGCAAAAGATGCAGGCTGTGTAGTACCACAGCCTGGGGACAGATATGTCATCTGCTGCTGTTCCTGATCTCTTGTAGTCCTGGACCGGATTGTGCTCACTATTATAAGGACTTCTCAGGCCACCAATTTTAACTGTAAAATTATTGATGTCTGCCCTGGCTTTGCTAATTTCACCAGTTTATCCAGCGTTGCCTTCCTCCTTATTTTGTTATGACACAGAATAAATGGCTATTTATTTTTCACAAATACTTGCCTATGTGTTTTACTTCAAAAAGGACAGTTTGTTTGAGTAGGCAGGTCCAAAATACAATGTGAAATTAACAAGGGACACCAACACCAACCAATCTCCTTGAGATTCTAAAATACAATATAATAATGGTGTTGTGGTAACTTGACACAAAAAACCCACAAAAATAATTATGGAGATCACCAAAAATAAATAAAAAAACCCAGGAGATCTTGATTAAAAAAACACACAACAAATTATCAAAAATATAAAAACATAAAACCCCCAAAAATTTTGTTAGATCTTACGAATACAAATATTATAGTCATGAAATCACGAGAAATAATAAAGAAAGAAGTTTGTGAGAAGTCTGTGTGAATATGAGCAGCAAAACAACTTCATTCTTCTAGCATTATAAAGAAGAAGAGAGTGAACTGCATTAAACAATTTAAAACATTGTAGCGTGACGAAAGTGCTATATCCATTACGAACGCTAATTTTACCAGACCGAGCAGTTCTGTCACGGTATTTATTCTGAGCATGCGTGACACTTTGTGCATCGGAATTGTCCACACATGGTCGGAATTTACGCGAACGGATTTTGTTGTCGGAAAATTTTATAGCCTGCTCTCAAACTTTGTGTGTCGGAAATTCCGATGGAAAAAGTCCGATGGAGCCCACACACGATGGGAATTTCCGACAACAAGCTCCGATCGCACATATTCCATCGTAAAGTCCGACCGTGTGTACAGGGCATTAGTGTGACAAATATGCAAAAAAGAAAAAAAGAATCTGAAAGGGGGCAAATACTTTTTCACATAACTCTGTGTGTGTTTATGTATATATATATATATATATATATATATATATATATATATATATATATATATATATATATATATATATACTATTATACCAAAAGTATTGGGTCACCTGTCTTAACATGCACATGAACTTTAATGGCATCCCGGTCTTAGTCTCTACGGTTTAATATTGAGTTGGCCCAACCTTTGCAGCTATAACAGCTTCAACTCCTCTGGGTAGGTTGACCACAAGGTTTAGGAGTGTGTCTTTGGGAATGTTTTACCATTCTTCCAGAAGAGCATTTGTGAGTCTCCGCTCTAGTTCACAAACAAAGTCCATAAAGACATGGATGAGCGAGTTTGGGGTGGAGGAACTTGACTTGCCTGCACAGAGTCCTGACTTCAACCTGATAGAACACCTTTGGGATGAATTAGAGCGGAGACTGTGAGCCAGGCCTTCTCGTCCATATCAGTGCCTGACCTCACAAATGCTCTTCTGGAAGAATGGTCAAATATGCCCATAGACACACTCCTAAACCTTGTGCATTGTCTTCCTAGAAGAGTTGAAGCTGTTATAGCTGCAAAGGGTGGACCAACTCAATATTGAACCCTACGGATGAAGACTGGGATGGCATTAAAGTTCATGTGTGTCCAAGTCACTATAAGGACCTGTTTTCATGTGAAATGCTCTCTGAAGAGCCATCCATGTTTGAATCGGTCTTCAGAGAGCATTTAACAGGTAGTAAGTAGTTGTATCACCTCCTCGCCACCTGCTTTCATCCCCTGGACCCAGCCCAAGCAACCCTTTTCACTTGAATGGGTCAAAATTGTCAGGCATACAATGGGTATAATTCTTGCTACAGCTGCGAAGCTAAGCATCACAGCCATGGCAGGTTTAAACTCCCAGCCGCTGCCTCTGCAGCTAAAAGGGTAACGATTGAGGAGTGGTGAAACTGTGACTTAACCACCAGGGTTTACCATTCTCCAACCTCACGTGGGATGAGCCCTGATAGTGCAGCCAGTCACAGTTCTCACCACCACCACATCTGCTACAGTGCCGCCAGACAAGAGTAGCTAGAGTGAGTGTTCTTGATTTGCCTGTTTCTGCCTGTTGCCTGGACCAGTTCCTTGCCCGTATTCTGACCTTGTCTCTGCCTGTGTCTGAACTAAGCCATCTGCACATCTATAAAAGCTATGTTCTTGCGAGACACCAGTCCCAGCCATCCCCCTGTGGGCAATTGCACTCCTGGAACCAAAGGAACTTTTTTCTTCTTCCTTTCTTTAGCCTCCTTTACTTCCTGGCCAGTTAACATGGCATTTCTGGGGGCAGCCACGTATCAGTAGGCTAGACTTGCTTGGCTTATAGCTACTGCAAATGCTATAGGTGATGCACTAAGCAATATTCCCTGACCACTTGTGTAGAGGCGATCATTACAATACATTGGTTTTGACACTATTGGTTGATTTGTGTGATACACAAGATACAGTCCAGTGCATAATCGGTCCAGACAGTGAAAAAGTCTCACACAAGTGGTAACGCCATACTCAGAAAGAATAGCAAAATGTGTTTTGGATTGTAAGTATGTTTTTTTTTTATATATAGCAAAAAATAAAAAACCCAGTAGTGATTAAATACCACCAAAAGTAAGCTCTATCTGTCTCAAAAAAATACTAAAAATATTATTTGGGTACAGTGTTGAATGACTAAGTAATTGTCATTCAAAGTGTGGCAGCGCTGAAAATGTAAAAATTGCCTGGGCAGGAAGGAGGTAAAAATGTCCAGTGTTGAGGTGGTTAAAGTGTAAAATGACAAAATTGCTAGCAGACAAGCTCTTTCTTGCGGAAGAGGCATATACTATGTGTCTTCTGCAATAAAATAAACCTACCTGCCTGTTTGTCTTCTTTAGAATGTACACTGAGCTGCGATAATGCGTTTTTTTCAAAATTGTCACTCTTTTTTTGTTTATAGCTCAGGATGGGGGGAAAATCTTCTGGGGCTGAAGTGGTTAAGAAAATGCTCAGCCTGTGTAGCTAGCTTTCAAAACATGTCTGAAATGCCTGTCTTTTTTGCCTTTGAACTTTTTTTTGTTAGCATTTAAGGTCAGTGTTGTAGAGTTCTGTTAATCCTCCCCCAGTTTATGTTCTAGTAAGTATGTACATCTACAGTTCTGTCTCTACAGGTTATGTTTGTACCTAAATTAAGTTCTGTTGAGATAAAGCCGCAACAGGGAACATACTTTTTCTGGTTTGAGGTCAATTCAGCTTTCCAGGGTGTTTTCCAGTTTCAGACCTTTCCTTATTTACCCAATAGCCTCAATAGTCATACAAGTGAAAGGGTATGCAACATTGTATGACATTGTCATATACAGCATGCCTTCAACTTCAATTTATAGATCATAGTGACAAATTCTAAATGTGGCGTACCATGCTGCAAACTAAGGGCAGTAGGACTGTTGTCAAAAGCTTAGCGATGTTATACAGTATCTCACAAAAGTGAGTACACCCCTCACCTTTTTGTAAATATTTTATTATATCTTTTCATGTGACAACACTGAAGAAATGACACTTTGCTACAATGTAAAGTAGTGAGTGCACAGCTAGGATAATAGTGTAAATTTGTTGTCCCCTCAAAATAACTCAACACACAGCCATTAATGTCTAAACCGCCGGCAACAAAAGTGAGTACACCCCTAAGTGAAAATCTCCAAATTGGGCCCAATTAGTCATTTTCCCTCCCCGGTGTCATATGACTCGTTAGTGTTACAAGGTCTCAGGTGTGAATGGGGAGCAGGTGTACTATATTTGGTGTTATCGCTCTCACTCTTTCATACTGGTCACTGGAAGTTCAGCATGGCACCTCATGGCAAAAAACTCTCTGAGGATCTGAAAAAAAGAATTGTTGCTCTACATAAAGATGGCCTAGGCTATAAGAAAATTGCCAAGACCCTGAAACTGAGCTGCAGCACGGTGGCCAAGACCATACAGCAGTTTAACAGAACAGGTTCCACTCAGAACAGGCCTCGCCATGGTCGACCAAAGTAGTTGAGTGCACTTGGTCAGCGTCATATCCAGAGGTTGTTTTTAGGAAAGAGACACATGAGTGCTGCCAGTATTGCTGAGGTTGAAGGGGTGGGGGGGTCAGCCTGTCAGTGCTCAGATCATATGCTGCACACTGCATCAAATTGGTCTGCATTGCTGTCATCCCAGAAGGAAGTCTCTTCTAAAGATAATGCACAAGAAAGCCCGCAAACAGTTTGCTGAAGAAAAGCAGACTAAGGTCATGGATTACTGGAACCATGTCCTGTGGTCTGATTAGACCAAGATAAACGTATTTGGTTCAAATGGTGTCAAGCATGTATGGCGACAACCAGGTGAAGAGTACAAAGACAAGTGTGTCTTACCTACAGTCAAGCATGGTGGTGGGAGTGTCATGGTCCGGGGCTGCATGAGTGTTGCCAGCACTGGGGAGCTACAGTTCATTGAGGGAACCATGAATACCAACATGTACTGTGACATACTGAAGCAGAGCATAATCCCCTCCCTTCGGAGACTGGGCCACAGAGCAGTATTCCAACATGATAACGACCCCCAAACACACCTCCAAGATGGCCACTGACTTGCTAAAGAAGCTGAGGGTAAAGGTGATGGACTGGCCAAGCATGTCTCCAGACCTAAACTCCATTGAGCATCTGTGGGGTATCCTCAAATGGAAGGGGGAGGAGCACAAGGTCTCTAACATCCACCAGCTCTGTGATGTTGTCATGGAGGAGTGGAAGAAGACTCAAGTGGCAACCTGTGAAGCTCTGGTGAACTCCATGCCCAAGGGGGTTAAGGCAGTGCTGGAAAATAATGATGGCCACACAAAATAATGACACTCTGGGCCCAATTTGGACATTTTCACTTAGGAGTGTACTCATGACGTGATGTCGTCATGGAGGAGTGGAAGAGGACTCCAGTGGCAACCTGTGAAGCTCTGGTGAACTCCATGCCCAAGAGGGTTAAGACAGTGCTGGAAAATAATGGTGGCCACACAAAATATTGACACTTTGGGCCCAATTTGGACATTTTCACTTAGGAGTGTACTCAGTTTTGTTGTCAGGGGTTTAGACATTAATGGCTGTGTGTTGAGTTATTTTGAGCGGACAGCAAATTCACACTGTTTTACAAGCTGTACTCTAACTACTTTGCATTGTAGCAAAGTGTAATTTCTTCAGTGTTGTCACATGAAAAGATATAATAAAATATTTACAAAATGTGAGGGGTGTACTGACTTTTGTAAGATACTGTATATGACAGATTTGATGCTGCTGACAATTGATCTCAGAGGAGTTCCTTCCGTGCATTTTTAGGAGTCCATACAGGCTTGGTGTAGTCTCTTCAGGATAGAGGCAGTAATTTAAGTTTTGAACAATGGCTTTTACCTTTTCCAGCTGTTATGACAGTGGGTAGTATGTACAGGAGAGGAGTGTGGAGGGTATGACAGTGGGCAGTATGTACAGGAGAGGAGTGTGGAGGGTATGACAGTGGGCAGTATGTACAGGAGAGGAATGTGGAGGGTATGACAGCGGGCACTATGTACATGTTAGTAACACTGATCATTGTATTCTGTGGGTAGGGAAGGCTCCCCACGGGCAGAACACAATAACACTGCGGGAGTGATTCCCCCATCCACAGGTCAGCAGGTGAGAGGGTGTGTGGGGACAGGCTGGGGAGAGAGGTCTGTCAGCAGGGGGGTGTAAGGTGGTCATGGAGGGATATCAATCAGCGGGTGGGGGGAGTAACTGGGAGTGATATCTTTTGAAGTAGGGTCTGTCATTTGCAGGTTGGGAAATGGTCATCTGTGATATAAGTTGAAGGGAGGTGGCTAAAATGAGCAGTGGCTGGGGAGTGACCTGGTTGGTGGTGAGTTTGAAATGGATGATGTGTTTCAAGTTTCTTTCACATTTGCAGTAATGCTTACTGCCCTCTGAAAAGTGATCTGTGGTGGATTGCTTTTCAACGAGTGGTCCCATTTAAATCAATAGGCGTGTTTGACAGGCGGTGCTGCCTGTCAAACTCTGCATGCTCCATGCTGAGTGTGTCAGCTTGTATTTAAACTGGCTGCTCTGTATGTAGCTTCTGACAGGTTGCGCAAGGAGCCCCGTATCTCCGGACTATAGATGATAGGAGCCCCAAATTTTGACCAGTGGTGGGGTAGGTCTTCAGCTACAAACCCCCCAAACTTGTCACCTCTGGTCACCACGAACCTCGAAGTCGATTGTTTTGTTTTTTTTGTGATTTTTTTTTCTAGGCAAATGGGCCTATCTTAAGGTAAGGGGCCTCGAGCTGCAGCTCCAATAGCCTCTATGTTAATCGGGTCCTATTTGTCGGTAGTCTGTCACCCACTCTATTGTCTTTTTGTTTTAAAAAACAATGTAATGCTGTTGGGCTTTTTCTGCGTGACTAAGGTGTTGACATCACTTGTTTTTCTTCAGCTAATTACACTCTTTCAGGCTGGGTGTGTGGTCTGTATGTTGTGCTACCAAGAAAAATCATAGAAAAGTGTGGCATACTGTATAACTGCATTGGGCCACTAGTTCTGGGAATCTATAGCAATTAGATGACTTTTAATATAATTACATCATGTTCATGGTCAAAGCCCAACACTTCTACCAAACTGATGCTGTTGGAGAATCAAAATACTAATTAGTTACATTGAAAGTCTCCATCCTTGTCACAGCAGGATAGTAATGTAGAAATATATATACAGCCATGGACACATTTGTTTGGACCCTTCCACAAACATAGAAAAACACAACATTTTCTCTGAAGTAACCTGAAACTGACAATTTGATAGCCATGGACAAATTTGTCGGTACCCTTCCTTGGAAAAGAAAAACCCATAGTTTTCTCTGTAATAGCTTAAAAATGGCAAAAGTAATTATTTGGTAATAAAAATCATACTTTGCTTGTGATATTTGAGTCAACTGAATATTTTAACCACTTCCTGCTTGTAGGACGTCATATAAGATATGTGGATGATGCTTGCCTTTTCAGCCAGCAATTCCCTCTCATGTAAAAGCCATCCTAGTGGCTGATTAGACACTGGATTACTTTTACAGGAAGTGGGAGGGGACATTCCCCCCCTTCCCACCGGCACCTCTCTGGGCTCTCCTGTGTGATCGGAGAGCCCGGAATCTGATCCTGTGACCCTAGGTGTGGACTGGCTGGTCCCCAGCCATCTCTATTAACCTGGGAGGCCAGAAGCAATGTCATGACGTCACTTCTGGCTTTGGCAGATGTAAACACTGCCATTTTTTCCTGGAAAGCAGAGATCAATTTATTTTTTAATCTCATGCTTTCCAGGGTAGAGGAGATATCTGAGGCCTTATAGACCCCAGATGTTAATTAAAGAAGACCTGTCATGCCTTATTTCCATCGCAAAAATAAAAATAAAGTAAAAAATAAACATGCACCTGTCTCCTCATGCTAGCAACCCAGAAGCTAACGCATTATGTAGATTGTGGCCTATGGAAATGGTGTTCGCAGCACACATGTGAGGTATTGCCGCTAAAGTTATAGCGAGAGCAATACATAATTCTAGTGCTGGATCCCATCTGAAACTCTAAACTGATAACCTATAAAACATTTTTAAAGTGTTGCCCATGGATATTTTTAAGCACCATAGTTTGGTGCCATTCCACGAACGTGCGCAATTTTAAGTGCAACATGTCTCGGGGGAACATCATCTTTTATATTTTGCCAAAAAACTGGGTTATATATTGTGCTTTTTTGCATTAAAATTCATTAATGTGTATTTTTTCCTCCCTTTAGAATGTAAGCTCTTTGAGCAGGGCTCTCCTGTCCCTTCTGTATTGAACTGTACTGTAATTGTGCTGTTCCCTCTCTACATTGTAAAGCGCTGCGTAAACTGTTGGTGCTATATAAATCGTGTATAATATAATAATCGTGTATAAAAAATTTTTCCCAAAAAATTGTGTTTGAAAAATTGCTGCGCAAATACTGTGTGACATAAAAAAATTGCAACAACTTCCTTTTTTTTGTCTAGGGTCTCTGATAAAAAATATAGAGTATATAATGTTTGGGGGTTCTGAATAATTTTCTAGCAAAAAAATACAGATTTTTACATAATTTAGGAGAGAAATATAAGAATTGGCCTGAGTGGGAACTGGTTAAAACTGGGAACTGATTAAAATATAAAACACATTAAAGACAAAAAAAGATGGTACGTTTAATTTAATTGGTAGAGGCAATCACTAGTACCAGATCATTTCTGTAGCTCTTAACCACTTCAGCCCCGGAAGAATTTACCCCCTTCCTGACCAGGGCATTTTTTGCGATACGGCACTTTGTGCAGTCATGCGACTTTGTACCCGAACAAAATGTATGTCCTTTTTTCCGCACAAATAGAGCTTTCTTTTGGTGGTATTTGATCACCTCTGCGGTTTTTAGTTTTTTGCGCTATAAACAAAAAAAGAGAGACAAGTTTGAAGAAAACACAATATTTTGTACATTTTGCTATAATAAATATCCCAAATTAAAATAAAAAGCAAAACAAATCTGGTAAAAAATTGCAATAAGCGTACATTGATTGGTTTGTGCAAAAGTTATAGCGTCTACAAAATAGGGGATAGATTTATGGCATTTTTATTATTATTATTTTTTTTTATACTAGTAATTTCGGTGATCTGCATTTTTTATCGGGACTGCAACATTGCGACAGACACATCAGACACATTTGACAGTTTTTTGGGATCACTGACATTTATACAGCGATCAGAGTTTAAATGTCACTGATTACTGTTTAAATGTTACTGGCAGGGAAGGGGTTAACACTAGGGAGCGATCAAGGTGTTAAATGTGTTCTCTGGATGTGCTCTAACTGTGGGGGAAATGTGGTTGACTAGAGGAGGAGAGAGACCGTTGTTCCTCTTTAGTAGGAACACATGATCTCTCACCTCTCCCCTGACAGAACCAGGATTCATATGTTTACACACACAGATCCCGGTTCTCGCTCTGTCACGAGCAATCGTGGGTGCCCGGCGGTCATTGTGCCTGCCGGGCACACGCGTTGGCTCTGGGGACCCGCTGCAGGCGCACGCGCGCCTGTTACAGCGTCTTAAAGAGCCGACGTACAGCTACGACAGCTCGTGCAGGGGAGTCATCCTGCCGCAGTATAACTGTGGTGGCTGGTCATTAAGGGGAAGAGGATCTTCAGTCAGATGTGTCAACATTAAAAGTCAGCAGCTACAAAAACTGTAGGTGCTGACTTTTAATAAACAGACACTTACCTGTCCAGGGATCCAGCGCTGTCCTCATCCAGACTGATTCTTTATCGGTCTTTGGGTCCCTGGCATCTTAACTCAAGGCAACTGGCTGTTACCGTTTGTAGCTTCAGTGCGCTTACGCGGGCAGTACTGCACTTTATGAATGATCCTACAGCCTTCTGGGACCTTTGACGTGTCCCAGAAGGTTGCGAGCAGGGAGGGGAGAAGAGAACTTTCACTCGGATCGCCTAGGCAATCTAAGTGGAAGTGGGAGCGGGTACCAGTCAAAACTAGGTTCCTGCTCCACCCCTAAAATACATAATTCAAATGTGGTAGAGGAGGTGGGGTAGAAGGACAAGCAGAACTTTCACCTGTGGAGCAGTTTGCTCCAGCTGTTTGAGGTTTGTGCTTTGTCCATATGGCATGTTGGATAAAATTCAGATCAGGGCTTATAGAAGGCCATTTCAGAATAGTACATTGATTTGTTCCTAGCCATTCCTGTGTGTTTTAGGTCATTATGTTGGAGGACCCATGACCTAAAACAGAGCTTTCTGGTACTGAGCAGTATGCTCCACAATTTCTTGATAGTCTTAAAGAGGAATTCCGCCCATACCTTTAAAAATTAAAAGTCAGCAGCTACACATACTGTAGCTGCTGACTTTTAACATTAGGACACTTACCTGTCCTGGAGTCCAGCGATGGTGGCACCGCAGCCGATGCTTACATCGGCTGGTCGGGTGCTGCCGCCGCCATTGCTGGAAAGGGAACCCCCGCAGTGTAGCCTTTCAGCTTCACGGCCGGGTCCTTACTGTGCATGCGCAAAGTGCGCTGCGTTTTCTCATGGCCCGACAGAGGGGAGGGAGGAGGAGGGGGGCTGAGCTGCTGACATACTTCGCTGCGGCCCAATCTCCTGGAAGTGGGGACAGGGTACCTGTAAAACTCAGGTACCTGCTCCCCTCTGAAAGGTGCCAAATGTGGCACCGAAAGGGAGGGGGGGGGAGGAATCAGATAAGCGGAAGTTCCAATTTTTTTGTGCCCTGCACAGATTCAGGGCACCCTGTGACAGTAGCTGCATAGCAGCTCCAAAAGATTGCCAAGCCTCCTTTCACAGTAGGAACGGTGTTCTTTTCTTTGAAAGCCTAATTTTTTCATCCATGAACATAGTAATGCCGCGTACACACGGGCGGACTTTTTGACTGGACTGGTCCGACGGAACGAATCCGTCGGACAATCCGACCGTGTGTGGGCTTCATCGGACCTTCAGCAGACTTTTTCTGTCGAAAATCACAGGGACTTGGAACATGTTTCAAATCTTTCCGACGGACTCAAGTCTGGTCGAAAAATCAGTTCGTCTGTATGCTAGTCCGATGGACAAAAAAGGACGCAAGGGCAGCTATTGGCTACTGGCTATGAACTTCCTTATTCTAGTCCCTTCGTACGTCATCACTTTCATATCAACGAACTTTCGAACAGACTTTACTCTGTTTGTGTGTGGGCAAGTCCGGTTGTCCGAAAGTCCGTCGAAAGTCTGTCGGAAAGACCGTCGGATGTTTGATGCTGAAAAGTCTGCCCGTGTGTACACGGCTTAATGTGACTTACTAAAATACTCCGGTTTTCTCTCATCTGTCCAAAGGACATTCTCCCAGATACATTGTGGCTGGTCAATATGCATTTTAGCAAAATTCAGTCTCTATAATGTTTTTCTTTCTACAGTGGAGTTACATTTTTTGCAACTTTATGTACTCTTTATCCTAAACTTGACCTTGAGAGTATGATTCACACTTGAATCTTAGTAATTAGGCATTCTATAATTCACACAAACAAGTTTTCAACTTCCTTCATGGTTTTATAAATCCCCCTAATGAGGCTATCTCATAACGTCTAACGTCTGTGTAATTAATACTATGACCCAGAGTCCTCTGATTTATGTTGTGTAAATGCTACACGGAAATATGAATATAGCTACAGAAAAACCTTTTTTTTTTTTTTTTTTAAATTTCAATTTACGAGTCCCCATCTGGTTTATATAATAAGAAAAGTTACAAACAGGTATTACTGATTAGAGAAAGTAATTAAACTTTGGAACAGTTAGCAGCTGATCTTAGCTAAATTACATAATGTACAGTATGTTGCATTCGTTAGCAGGACTGAGTTTCTGAGGGTCAATCAGGTCTCAGTGGATATACTGCAGTGGTTGTATGTGATATAGTCATGAAAATTATGAAAGACATTTATTGATCATGCAGGTATATTTGCGGTGAAATGAACTGGTGACATGTTGTTATTAGGATATTGGCTGGGATAATGAATATTAGGTGATTAAGAGAACTGGTAACAGAGGAGGAAGCAGAGAGCATTGCTGAATTATAAAGAGTACTGCTATGAAAGCATTTTTATTCTATAAAAAATAGCACAGAGCTGTATTTGAGAAAAAAAAAATCAGACTGTCTTGCAAACGACACTATATTGCCAAAAGTATTGGGACACCTGCCATTACACATACATGAACTTTAATGGAATCCCAGTTATAGGCCATAGGGTTCAATATTGAGTTGGCCCACCCTTTGCAGCTATAACAGCTTCAACTCTTCTGGGAAGGCTATCCACAAGGTTTAGGAGTGTGTCTATGGAAATGTTTGACCATCCAGACCATTCCAGAAGAGCATTTGTGAGGTCAGGCACTCATGTTGGACGAAAAGTCCTGGCTCGCAGTCCAAGCTCTAATTCATCCCAAAGGTGTTCTATCTGGTTGAGGTTAGGACTCTCTGCAGGCCAGTCAAGTTCCTCCACCCCAAACTCACCCATCCATGTCTTTATGAATCTTGCTTTGTGCACTGGTGCGCAGTCATGTTGGAACAGGCAGGGGCCATCCCCAAACTGTTCCCACAAAGTCGGGAGCAGGAAATTGTCCAAAATGTCTTGGTATGCTGACGCCTTAAGAGTTCCCTTCACTGGAACTAAGGGGCCAGACCCAACCCCCAAAAAATAACCTCACACTATAATGCCCTCTCCACCAAATGATTTGGACCAGTGCACAAAGCAAGGTCCATAAAGACGTGGATGAGCGAGTTTGGATTGGAGGAACTTGACTGGCCTGCAGAGATTCCTGACCTCAACCTGATAGAACACCTTTGGGATGAATTAGAGTGGAGACTACGAGCCAGACCTTCTTGTCCACATCAGTGCCTGACCTCACAAATAGTCTTTTGGAAGATTAGTCAAAATTCCCATAGACACACTTCTAAACCTTTTGGACAGCCTTCTCAGAAGAGTTGAAGCTGTTATAGCTGCAAAGGGTGGGCCAACTCAATATTGAACCCTACAGACTAGAACTGGGATGCCATTAAAGTTCATGTGCGTGTAAAGGCAGGTGTCCCAATACTTTTGGCAATATAGTGTATTAAATATCTAGGTTACAATCCAAGTAAGATATCTATTATATTTATGCTGAACTCTAGGAATGATTTTTTTTTTTTAATCTTTTATTGGTCCAGGTTGGTTACATCTAATCCTTCATATCATGGATCTGGAGAGCTGCTGGGGGATGCAGAACTTGTCTTTAGTAACCTGTGATACATATAGTCAGTGCGGGTCTCTTGTGAAAGCTGCTCGAGTGACTTGCCTTTTGTATACTGAACACCGTGGCACAACACCTTTGACATTAAGAGAACATGTTTTTCACTAAATACAAGGCATTCTATCATTAGGCAATGCGGAAAGAAAGCACAGATAACAGCCTATATTGAACAGTTTCTAAAAAAACATAAAATGAAAACCAATAACTTAGTTCTATGCACATCTGGGTTCACTGTCGCAATGGCATTATGGAGAAGGAGATTGTGAACTGTATGTCTCTGATCCTTTTCTGCACACAGGGGGCTAAAGGGGTCTATATAAAAAGGTCCTGTCTCTATCCTAATACAGTTTAATGTCACAGGTGGGTTGTCAGCCTGTTGGCAGTTATAAAGCTAAATTAGGTCTTGATGCCATTTAGTTTTGTGTATTATAAAGAAATAAAGAATTACATTTTAAATGAAATACTGTTTACATTTTTTAATCCCCTTTTGCATTTCATTTACTGCTGATTTTCTTCATCTTTTTTTAAACACTTCCAGCCTACATGCATTTGATCCAGCATAGGCTGCAGATCATTGCTCTGGAAAAGTTTACGATAGTGACAACAGTGGACCATGCCTTCTGTTAGCATGGGCACTCGAAGTTTCAACCAGATATGTTTAACACAGTGACAATGAAAACATACAACTGGGAAACAGTCATCGCTCCATAACTAGAGGCTTTTTTACAAAGATGTTTAAAAAGACAAAAAAAAAAAAAAAAAAGACTAAAGTTACGATTGAAATTACATGATTACATGCAAAGAGCATTCAGTGTTTTTTTAGACTAGATTGCTATTACCTTAACCACCATCTCTACCGCCTCCCCCCCCCCCCCCCGTATTGCCCAATAAATGAAGATTTATACACACTTTGCTACCTGAAAATGAATGGGCAAGAGCTGCAAATGGCTACTGAGAATCGCCTTTAATACCTCTTGAGAAGAGAAGAGGAGATGCCCTTTATAAAGGGAGTAGCTCCCAGGAGTCCATAGAAATTTACAACGTCAGAGAAGAAGGGCAACTTCTTGTAAAAAGGCATGCACAATGAGTGCAGAGCCAAAGTGTTATAAAGAGGACATACAAGACAAGACAAGCTCTGTCTTGGGGTGAGCCCAAACTTAACATTTTCTACTTTTTTTTTTTTTATTCCTATTGTTTACAGCTGAACCTTTTATTAAACTCCAGTTATGTTTGCTGGACAATCTGTAAATAGCTCATACAGGCTTATTCAACCAGGCAAACAAAAGTGATATTGCAAAAAAGTATTAAACTTGCAGCTACCAGGTGTCAGGTTACTGATATCATATCAATGATATGAATCCTGATTTTGAGTAATAGGTCCCTTTGTACTTTTTTGTAGCTCATTGCTAAAAATATGTCAATTTATTGTGATTTTGTGTGTATCTAAAAGATATGCTTTCTTGAACTACACAAAGCTGAACTATTGTCAGACTAGTTTAAACTAGAAATGGCTAGTAATCCAGTAGCTAATTAGGAGACTATTATAAGCTTTTCTCTTGTATATTATTAGTTCTAAGACTGTGACCTATGTGGTAATCCTAAAAATCCTTCAGCTCTTTTTCACCAGTTCTATAACTGTTAACTTACATAGTTACATAGTTACATAGTAGGCGAGGTTGAAAAAAGACACAAGTCCATCAAGTCCAACCTATGTGTGTGATTATAGGTCAGCATTACAGACATCCCAACCTGCAGAAACTCATTTCAGGGAGGTGGCAAACTCATTTCTGGGAGGAGGCGCTTTGCGCCCGCAAACACCCCCCCACCCCCACCCCCCCGCTGCAAAATATTATTTAAATCACTTTTTCAATATTTTTTCGCAGTGCTTCTAGGGAAGGGGGTGGGGTGGGTGGTATGTAGTTTTTTTTTTTTTTTTTTTAATAGTTTTTTTTTATAATGTAATTTGTTTTAATTTTTTTTTTCACAATGCTTTTTGGGGGGAGGGGGTTGGGGCAGTGGACAGTGTTGGTAGGGCAGGGCAGAGTGGTGTCAGTAGTTTTTTTATTTTATTTTTTTTACACTTTTTCATTTTTTTAGAATTTTTTTAGAATTTGTAAAAAATATTTTTTGGGGGCTTTGGTGAGATGTCAGGGGTCTAAACAGACCCCTGACATCTCCCTTTTAAGACCGACAAAGAGACTGAGGACACACATTCCCCAGTCCCTTTCTCGGCACTAAAGATGAATTAACAGGAGACAGAGGCTCCTGTCCATTCATACACTGAGCAGAGTAAACACAGTTTACTCTGCTCTTTTATCACAGAACACAGGAGCGATCTCGCTCGCTGTGTCCATTAACTAGTTCCCCCACGCAGCCGGCGGGAGAGGAGGGGAGCCGGCTGCGGGGGACGAGGGGGGTCGGAGGAGAACAAGGGGGGGGGGTGCGGAGTAGGACATGGAGGGGGCCGGAGGGGAATGGGGGTGGAGAAGGATATGGAGGGGGCCGGAGGAGAACGGGGGTGGAGAAGGATATGGAGGGGGCCGGAGGAGAACGGGGGCAGAGAAGGACATGGAGGGGGCCTGGGAGGAGCACACAGAGCAGCTGGGGATGATCGGTGCGGCTGGAGGGACAGCTGTGATCACCGATCTCCCTGTATAGCTTTTTAGCTAACAGCCGTGGGAGGGAGAGAAGGAGAAGTGGCTGTCAGCTAAAAAACTATACAAAGGAGATCAGTGATCACAGCTGATCCCCGCCGCACCGAAATCGGGAGGCGCTTGCGGGTGTGCGGGTGTGCGGGAGCCGCTGTAGAAATGCAGGAGTCTCCCGCACCTTCCGAGCAGGGGCGGATCCAGAGTCTAATCTTGGGAGGGGCACTGCCAGAAAATACGTTTTTTGGGGGGAATTTATCAGGGAAATGGCTGGTGTTGGCCCTTCAATCATCACAGCTCCATGGTTGTTATGGTGTCAGGATGATTGAAGCGCATTATTTCTATTATTACATTGTTATATAAAATGAAATAGTTCAACTCACCATAATGCAGAATCAGTGGGAGCCCTGAGCGTGTCACTTGCCACGTTGCCTGCCACCAAATGTGGATTGTCACTTGCCATGTCACCTGCCCCCAGATGTGGATTGTCACTTTCCTGCTACAATTGTCACTTGCCACATCGCCTGCCACCAGATGCAGATTGTCACTTGCCACGTCACCTGCCACACATTGCGGATTGTCACTTGCCATGTCACCTGCCCCCAGATGTGGATTGTCACTTTCCTGCTACAATTGTCACTTGCCACGTCACCTGCCACCAGATGCGGTTTGTCACTTGCCACATCACCTGCCACCAGATGCGGATTGTCACTTGCCATGTCTCCTGCCACCAGATGCGGTTTGTCATTTGCCACATCACCTGTCACCAGATGCGGATTGTCACTTGCCACGTCACCTGCTCCCAGATGCGGATTGTCACTTGCCTGCTACAATTGTCACTTGCCACGTCACCTGCCACCAGATGCGTATTGTCACATCACCTGCCACCAGATGCGGATTGTCACTTGCCATGTCACCTTGCCACCAGATGCGGATTGTCACGTCGCCTGCCACAACTTGCGGATTGTCACTTGCCACGTCACCTGCCACCAGATGCAGAGTGTCACTTACCATGTCGCCTGCCACCAGATGCAGATTGTCACTTGCCACGTCGCCTGCCACCAGATGCAGATTGTCACTTGCCACGTCACCTGCCACCAGATGCGGATTGCCACGTCACATGCCACACGTTGCGAATTGTCACTTGCCATGTCGCCTGCCACCAGATGCAGATTGTCACTTGCCACGTCACCTGCCACCAGATGCGGATTGTCACTTGTCATGTCACCTTGCCACCAGATGCGGATTGTCACGTCGCCTGCCACACATTGCGGATTGTCACTTGCCACGTCACCTGCCACCAGATGCAGAGTGTCACTTATCATGTCGCCTGCCACCAGATGCAGATTGTCACTTGCCACGTCGCCTGCCACCAGATGCAGATTGTCACTTGCCACGTCACCTGCCACCAGATGCGGACTGCCACGTCACATGCCACATGTTGCGAATTGTCACTTGCCATGTCGCCTGCCACCAGATGCAGATTGTCACTTGCCACGTCACCTGCCACCAGATGCGGATTGTCACTTGCCACGTCACCTTGCCACCAGATGCGGATTGTCACGTCACATGCCACACATTGCGGATTTTCACTTGCCATGTCGCCTGGCACCAGATGCAGATTGTCACTTGCCACGTTGCCTGCCACCAGATGCAGATTGTCACTTGCCACATCATCTGCCACATGTTGCAGATTGTCACTTGCCTGCTACAATTGTCACTTTCTGTTTCCCAGAGGGTGAGGCAGCAGATTACCAGTCAGGCAGCAGAGAGATGATGTAATCTCTCTGCTGCCCGTGGCTGTCTGCACAGTGAGGGCGGAACTGTAGGGATGCAGGGCGGGCGGTGAGAGATGATGTCATCTCTCTGCTCCCCCGCCCGCCGGCTCCCTGACTGGCCAGCAGCCCGGCCGCTCTCTGACTCTCAACCACCTACTCTTTCAGACTGTCACCAGCCTGGCCGTCCGCTCTCTCACCTGCCCACTGTCAGTCTCAGACTGTCACCAGCCCGGCCGTCCGCACTCCCACCCGCCCAGTGTCTGTCTCAGACTGTCACCAGCCCGGCCGTCCGCTCTCTCAACTGCCCACTGTCAGTCTCAGACTGTCACCCACCCGGCCGCCCGCTCTCTCGCCCGCCCACTGTCAGTCTCAGACTGTCACCAGCCCGGCCGTCCGCTCTCTCTCCCATGGAGCCAGCCGCCTGCCCTCTCACCAGCATTCTCGGAGGGGGCAATTGCCCCATTGCCCCCCCATGGATCCGCCCCTGCTTCCGAGAGACTTGCGATCTCTAGTATTACCTTGTATATCCCTGTATGTTGTGGTCTTTCAGGTGCTTATCTAATAGTTTCTTGAAACTATCGATGCTCCCCGCTGAGACCATCGTCCGTGGAAGGGAATTCCACATCCTTGCCGCTCTTACTGTAAAGAACCCTCTACGTAGTTTAAGGTTAAACCTCTTTTCTTTTTTAGTGGCCACGAGTCTTGTTAAACTCCCTTCCACGAAAAAGTTTTATCCCTATTGTGGAATCACCAGTATGGTATTTGTAAATTGAAATCATATCTCCTCTGAAGCGTCTCTTCTCCAGCGAAAATAAGTTCAGTGCTCGCAACCTTTCCTCATAACTAGTATCCTCCAGAGCCTTTATTAGCTTTGTTGCCCTTCTTTGTACTCGCTCCATTTCCAGTACATCCTTCCTGAGGACTGGTGCCCAGAACTGGACAGCATACTCTAGGTGCGGCTGAACCAGAGTCTTGTAGAGCGGGAGAATTATCGTTTTATCTCTGGAATTAACCCCCTTTTTAATGCATGCCAATATTCTGTTTGCTTTGTTAGCAGTCGCTTGGCATTGCATGCCATTGCTGAGCCTATCATCTACTAGGACCCCCAGGTCCTTTTCCATCCTAGATTCCCCCAGAGGTTCTCCCCCCAGTGTATAGATTGCATTCATATTTTTGCCACCCAAATGCATTATTTTAAATTTTTCTACATTGAACCTCATTTGCCATGTAGTTGCCCACCCCATTAATTTGTTCAGATCTTTTTGCAAGGTTTCCACATCCTGCGGAGAAGTTATTGCCCTGCTTAGCTTAGTATCGTCCGCAAATACAGAGATTGAACTGTTTACCCCATCCTTCAGGTCGTTTATGAACTAAACAGGATTTGTCCGAGCACAGAACCCTGGGGGACCCCACTACCCACCCCTGACCATTCCGAATACTCCCCATTAGGGATGAGCTTCGACTCGAACATCGGCCGTTTGACCGCTCGTCGAGTTGCGAACATTATGGGCCGTTGGTGCCAAATTCGAGTGGCACGTCATGGCCCATAATTCACTGCGGCATCGCAGTGCATTGCTGGCTGATGATTGGCCAAGCATGCACTATGACCCGCATGCTTTGGCCAATCACAGCGCAGTAAGAACGGAGAACCATAATTGGCCAAAGGCAGGGTGGCTTTGGCCAATTATGCCTCAGGGAATTTAGTACACGCCCCACACTATATAAGGCCGCCTAGAAGTTGGCCTTGTCTAGTGTGTTCCGGTGTGCTGAAAGATAGAGGGAGAGAGAGACAGTGTCATTTCATTTGAGTTAGATAGAGCAGGCAGGCGAGTCAGTTAGCTGCAGTCAGTGTATTTAGTATATATATGCATCCCAGGTGTTGTATGTGTATATATATATATATATATATATATATATATATATATATATATATATATATACATATATATATACATATACACACAGTATTAGTCAGTGTACTGTATCCTATGCACAGTGTGCAACTAAAGCTAACTGCAGACAATTGCTGGTGTTCTCTTCCTAATAATACCACAGGCAGGCAGCTGCAGTATTTTCAGTCAGTGTACTGTATCCTGTGCACAGTGTGCAACTAAAACTAACTGCAGACAATTGCTGGTGTTCTCTTCCTAATAATACCACAGGCAGGCAGCTGCAGTATTTTCAGTCAGTGTACTGTATCCTGTGCACAGTGTGCAACTAAAGCTAACTGTAGACAATTGGTGGTGTTCTCTTGCTAATAATACCACAGGCAGGCAGCTGCAGTATTTTCAGTCAGTGTATGGTATCCTGTGCACAGTGTGCAACTAAAGCTAACTGCAGACAATTGCTGGTGTTCTCTTCCTAATAATACCACAGGCAGGCAGCTGCAGTATTTTCAGTCAGTGTACTGTATCCTGTGCACAGTGTGCAACTAAAGCTAACTGCAGACAATTGCTGGTGTTCTCTTCCTAATAATACCTCAGGCAGTCAGCTGCAGTATTTTCAGTCAGTGTACTCTATCCTGTGCACAGTGTGCAACTAAAGCTAACTGCAGACGATTGCTTTTGTTCTCTTCCTAATAATACCACAGGCAGGCAGTTGATTCAGCTAGCTGCAGTATATTAGTACACTGTATACTGGGCACAGTGTGCAGCTAAAGCTCACTGCAGACAATTCCTGTTGTTTTCTTCCTAATAATACTACAGGCAGGCAGGCAGGCGATTCAGCTAGCTGCAGTATAATCAGCATATACTGTATATACATCCCAGCTTTGTGCAGCTACATCTCACTGCAGGCCATTCCTTGTGTACCTATTCCAATACATCAAAGACAGTATGTCTGCAAGGCCAATAAGGAGAGGCAGACAGTCACGGGCCAATAAAAGAGGGCAAGCAGGCTCTGTGTCTAGAGGCAACAGTGCTGGTCGTGGACACGGTGAATCCTCATCAGCACATGGCCATGGGGCACGCTTGTCCTTTTCCTTGGCAGCTGGCCATGCTGAGCCACAACATGTTGAAGAGTTGGTAGAGTGGATGACCAAGCCGTCCTCATCCTCCTCATCCTCTGTCACCCAGGCTACCTTGGCTGCCAATGCAGGTGCCAAAGCAGCCTATTCCTTGGACTCAAGGTCATCATCAGTTACTCCTTCCCTAGCCCCACTGGAGGAGTCCCCCAAACTGTTCGACCACAGTGTCGGGTACATGCTGCAGGAGGATGCGCAGCGTTTTGAAGGCTCCGATGATGGTACCCAGCTTGAGGAAGGCAGTAACGTGAGCCCAGAGAGAGGGGTTGCCCAAGAAGGACAACAAACTGGCAGTCATGTTCCCCCAGCTGCAGTATACTGCCAGGTTTGCTCCAGTGACAAGGAGGGAGGGGATGATGAGCTCACTGACTCTACGTGGGTGCCTGATAGGAGAGAGGAGGAGGAGGAGGCACATCTCCAATGAGGCAGGATGTCCTCCAGGAGCCAGCTTAAGGGCAGCCAACCGACTGCATCACACTTCAGAACTCCACAAGTGCAGGGCGCTGGTGACTCCATGCATTATTCCAGAAAGTCTTTGGTGTGGGCCTTTTTGAGACGTGTGCAGCAGATCGCACTGTTACGCTATTTGCAACATATGTCTGAAGAGTATCAAGCGTGGACTAGACATCAAGTGCTTGGGCACCACATGCTTAATCAGACATATGTTGAGCTCCCATGCAGCCCGTTTGCAACACTACCTAAAAGACCCAAACCAAAGAACAAGGCGGACCTCTCCTTGCTCTCCCTCATCAGCTGGGATCTCCAACCCCACTATACCTTCAGTTCTCTCAGAAACCTGCACTGAGAGGAATGAAGGTGTAGAATTAGATGTGCCACTGCCAAGTACTTGCGAGCAATCTGCTATCGGTACACCAACGTCCGATTCTAGCAGGCAGATTTCCCTACCTCAGTTGCTCCACCGGCGAAAGAAGTTCGCTCCCAGCTATCCACATGCCCAGCGGTTGAATGCTAGCTTGGCTAAATTGCTAGCACTTCAACTGCTGCCTTTTCAGTTGGTAGACTCTGCCCCCTTCCGTGAGTTTGTGGAATGTGCGGTACCTCAGTGGCAGGTTCCCAAACGACACTTTTTTTCACGGAAGGCGAGTCTGGCTCTCTACCGGTATGTGGAAGGCAATGTCCATGCCTCACTGGACAGGGCGGTCAGTGGTAAGGTGCATATTACGGCTGACTCATGGTCTAGCAGGCATGGACAGGGACATTACCTATCTTTCACCGCGCACTGGGTGACTCTACTGGCAGCTGGGAAGGATGCAGGACAGGGTGCAGTAGTGTTGGAGGTTGTTCTGCCACCACGCCTCCAAAATTCTACTAGTGGTGATTCTGCCACACCTCTCTCCTCCACTCCCTCCTCTTCTTCTTCCTCCATGGCCTCTTCCTGTGCTGATTTGTCCTCAGAACCAGCGGTGCTCCGTAGGCGTTCAAGGGGCTACGCAAGCACGCAGGCAAAAAGATGCCATGCGGTGCATGAGCTGGTGTGCTTGGGGGACAGGAGCCACACTGGGGCAGAGATTCTGTCAGTTCTGCAGGGGCAGGCTCAGAGGTGGTTGATGCCACGCCAGCTTAAGCCAGGAATGATGGTTTGCGATAATGGCACCAACCTTCTCTCTGCCCTCCGACAGGGACAACTGACCCATGTGTCCTGTTTGGCTCACGTCCTTAACTTGGTGGTGCCGCGGTTCTTGGGCAGGTACCCGGGCTTACAGGATGTCCTGAGGCAGGCCAGGAAAGATCTGTGTGCATTTCCGCCAGTCATATAATGCCATTGCTCGGCTGGCTGACCTCCAAAAGGAATTTAACCTGCCCAAGAACCGCCTAATCTGTGACATGCCCACCAGGTGGAACTCAAGGTTGGCCATGCTGCAGTGGCTGCACATGCAGCAGAGGGCCATCAATGAGTACCTGTGCGACTATGGCACCAGGACAGGGTCAGGGGAGCTTGTTTTTTTTCCCCACGCCAGTGGGCCATGATCAGGGATGCATGCACTGTCCTGTCACCATTTGAGGAGGTCACAAGGATGTGAGCAGTGATAGTGCATTCATCAGTGACACTTGCCCTCTTGTCCACTTGTTGGAGCACACGCTGCGTGGAATAATGGACAGGGCACTTGAGGCAGAACAGAGGCAAGAAGAGGAGGACTTTCTTAGCTCTCAAGGCCCCCTTTATCCAGACAGTGTTCCTGCGTGCCCGCCGATCACACAGGAAGAGGACGAGGAGGAGGAGGATTGTGTCAGCATGGAGGTGGAGCCTGGCACTCAGCATCAGCAGCAGTCTTCAAGGGATCATTTACAGTCCGAAGAAAACCATGGACTTGTATGTGGCTGAGAGGAGGTGGCTGCGGATCATGTCGTCCTCAGTGACCCAGAGGACTCCGGACTGAATGCCTCAGCAAACCTACACTGCATGGCCTCCCTGATCCTGCAAAGCCTGCAGAAGGATCCTCATATTCGTGGTATCAAGGAGAGGGGTCATTACTGGCTGGCAACCCTCCTTGATCATGTTACAAGGGTAAGGTTGCGGACCTTATCTTGCCATCGCAGAGGGAGCAGAGGATGAAACATCTTTGGGAGGCCTCGCAGAAAGGTTTGTGCAACGCGTTTCCAGAGCCTGGGAGATTACAATTTCCTGGTCCTCCTGGACAACGTGTTGCTGAGCCTTCGTTCAGTCACAGAAGGAGCAGTGGAGAAGGTGGCCGTCTGACTGATGCGTTCAGACAATTTTTTAGTCCGCAGCCCCAAGGTATGATCGGTTCCAGCAACCATCGCCAGCGTCTGATTCACATGGTGCAGGAATACCTAGGGGCAAGATCAGACTTGGACACCTTTCCCACCGAAAATCCTCTGGGTTACTGGGTCTTGAGGATGGATCACTGGCCAGAGCTTGCACAGTATGCAATTGAGCTACTGGCCTGTCCTGCATCCAGCGTTCTTTCGGAACGCACATTCAGCGATGCTGGAGGCTTTGTAACCGATCACAAGGTGCACCTGTCCACCGAATCGGTCGATCGGCTGACCTTCATAAAAATGAATCAGTCTTGGATCACCAGCTACCAAGCGCCTGATGCTGATGTAACCGAATATTTTTTTTTTTAATGTGAGATCCCTTCAAGACTGCCTATGCTGATGCTGAGTGACTATTCTGTTATCTGAGTGACTATCCTCTTCCTGCTCAATGTTCATGCTGATAGCTTGTAAGAACATTTTTGGTTCTGGGCACCCCCACCAGTGGCTAAGGCCCAATTTTTCTGCCCCTATTTAACAGGGGCGTGTAATTACAATTTTTGATGCAATACTTTGCAGCAGGGCTCATTCCTGCGCTCCAACTAGAGTATCTGTGAGGGGTTGCAGTGTTGTGGCACCAGCACCAGTGCCTTAGGCCCAATTTTTCAGCCCCTGTTTAACAGGGGCATGTAATTCTTGATCTAATATTTCACAGCAGGGCCCGTTCCTGTGCCCAAGAGTAACTGTGAGGCCTTACAGTGTTGTGGCAACACCACCACACCATCCACCACCAAAGACCCAATTTTTCTGACCCTGTTCAACTGGGGCATGTAATTACTATTCTTCATCTATAATTTCACAGGAGGGCCAGTTCCTGCGCCCACCAAGAGTAACTGTGAGGGCATACAGTGTTGTGGCAACACCAACACCTAAGGCCCAAATTTCTGCAGAGTTTATATGCCAGGCCCCTACTTTCATACAGCCAACTTACAAACGACTCCTACCTGCAAACGGAAGGAGACAACAGGAAGTGAGATGAAATCTACCTCTAGGAAGGGAAATTCTCTCCTGTAAGAGTTCCTTGTTTCACTAAAACCCCTAAATTTTCAAAATCCAATTTTCATTGTCATTGGGACAGAAAGTGAGGTGAAATCTTCTGAACAGGTGCACAGACAGCAAAACAAATGTTACAGGGGTGATAATCCTTCCCTATGTTTTCCAAAAAGTTAAAAATAGATTTTTTGGCTGGAGCTACACGTAAAAAATGTACCAGTTCAAAATTACAAACAGATTCTACTTAACAACAAACCTACAGTCCCTTTCTTGTTTGCACCGCCTGTATACTGCTGTTCAGAGTATATAGGGCCTGGGGGCCCCATGCCTTCCCTTTTTTTTTGGGTGCGGAGTTCCCCTTAATATCCATACAAGACCCAAAGGGGCTGGTAATGGGCTGGGAGGGGGGGTTTCTCAATGATTTTCATCCATATTGCCGGGACCAGACATAACATTAAAGCCGCAAGCAGTTTTAAATGACTTTTTTCCTTTAGAAATGTCATTTTGAGCAGGGACTGTTCTAAACACGGGAAACACGCGCCACTTTACAGGCATACTATAGACACCCCCCAGGCTCGATATTTAAAGGAATATTTCACTTTTATTTTTTTACTTTAAGCATCATTAAAATCACTGCTCCCGAAAAAAACGGCCGTTTTAAAACTTTTTTTTGCATTGATACATGTACCCTGGAGCAGGACCCGGGTCCCCAAACCCTATTAAGGACAATAACTTGCATATTAGCCTTTAAAATTCACACTTTTGATTTCTCACGTTCGAGTCCCATAGACTTTAACGGGGTGTGAAAGTTTGCGCAAACTTTCGGTCTGTTCGAATGTTCTGATTAGGGATGAGCTTCGAGTTCGAGTCGAACTCATGTTCGACTCGAACATTGGCTGTTCGCAAGTTCACCGAACAGCGAACAATTTGGGGTGTTCGCGGCAAATTCGAATGCCGCGGAACACCCTTTAAAAGTCTATGGGAGAAATCAAAAGTGCTAATTTTAAAGGCTAATATGCAAGTTATTGTCATAAAAAGTGTTTGGGGACCTGGGTCCTGCCCCAGGGGACATGGATCAATGCAAAAAAAAGTTTTAAAAACGGCCGTTTTTTCAGGAGCAGTGATTTTAATAATGCTTAAAGTCAATCAATAAAAGTGTAATATCCCTTTAAATTTCGTACCTGGGGGGTGTCTATAGTGTGCCTGTAAAGGGGCGCATGTTTCCTGTGTTTAGAACAGTCTGACAGCAAAATGACATTTTGAAGGAAAAAACTCATTTAAAACTACCCGCGGCTATTGCATTGCCGACAATACACATAGAAGTTCATTGATAAAAACGGCATGGGAATTCCCCAAAGGGGAACCCCGAACCAAAATTAAAAAAAAACAATGACGTGGGGGTCCCCCTAAATTCCATACCAGGCCCTTCAGGTCTGGTATGGATATTAAGGGGAACCCCGGCCAAAATTTAAAAAAAAAATGACGTGGGGTTCCCCCTAAATTCCATACCAGACCCTTCAGGTCTGGTATGGATTTTAAGGGGAACCCCGCGCCAAAAAAAAAAAAAAAAACGGCGTGGGGTCCCCCCAAAAATCCATACCAGACCCTTATCCGAGCAAGCAACCTGGCAGGCCGCAGGAAAAGAGGGGGGGACGAGAGTGCGGCCCCCCCTCCCTCCTGAACCGTACCAGGCCACATGCCCTCAACATTGGGAGGGTGCTTTGGGGTAGCCCCCCAAAACACCTTGTCCCCATGTTGATGAGGACAAGGGCCTCATCCCCACAACCCTGGCCGGTGGTTGTGGGGGTCTGCGGGCGGGGGGCTTATCGGAATCTGGAAGCCCCCTTTAACAAGGTGACCCCCAGATCCCGGCCCCCCCCCTGTGTGAAATGGTAAGGGGGTACATAAGTACCCCTACCATTTCACGAAAAAAGTGTCAAAAATGTTAAAAATGACAAGAGACAGTTTTTGACAATTCCTTTATTTAAATGCTTCTTCTATCTTCCTTCATCTTCTGGTTCTTCTGGTTCTTCTGGCTCTTCTGGCTCTTCTGGTTCTTCCTCCGGCGTTCTCGTCCAGCATCTCCTCCGCGGCGTCTTCTATCTTCTTCTCCTCGGGCCGCTCCGCACCCATGGCATGGGGGGGAGGCTCCCGCTTTTCTCTTCTTCTCTTCTTCTCTTCTTCTTTTCTTCTTTTCTTCTTTTCTTCTCTTCTTCTCTTCTTTTCTTCTTCATTTTCTTCTCCGGGCCGCTCCGCAATCCATGCTGGCATGGAGGGAGGCTCCCGCTGTGTGACGGCGCTCCTCGTCTGACAGTTCTTAAATAACGGGGGGGCGGGGCCACCCGGTGACCCCGCCCCCCTCTGACGCACGGTGACTTGACGGGACTTCCCTGTGACGTCACGGGGAATGCCACAGGGAAGTCCCGTCAAGTCACCGTGCATCAGAGGGGGGCGGGGTCACCGGGTGGCCCCGCCCCCCCGTTATTTAAGAACTGTCAGACGAGGAGCGCCGTCACACAGCGGGAGCCTCCCTCCATGCCAGCATGGATTGCGGAGCGGCCCGGAGAAGAAAATGAAGAAGAGAAGAAGAGAAGAAGAGAAGAAGAGAAGAGCGGGAGCCTCCCCCCATGCCATGGGTGCGGAGCGGACCGAGGAGAAGAAGACAGAAGACGCCGCGGAGGAGATGCTGGACGAGAACGCCGGAGGAAGAACCAGAAGAACCAGAAGAGCCAGAAGAACCAGAAGATGAAGGAAGATAGAAGAAAGAAGAAGCATTTAAATAAAGGAATTGTCAAAAACTGTCTCTTGTCATTTTTAACATTTTTGACACTTTTTTCGTGAAATGGTAGGGGTATAAGTACCCCCTTACCATTTCACACAGGGGGGGGGCCGGGATCTGGGGGTCACCTTGTTAAAGGGGGCTTCCAGATTCCGATAAGCCCCCCGCCCGAAGACCCCCACAACCACCGGCCAGGGTTGTGGGGATGAGGCCCTTGTCCTCATCAACATGGGGACAAGGTGTTTTGGGGGCTACCCCAAAGCACCCTCCCAATGTTGAGGGCATGTGGCCTGGTACGGTTCAGGAGGGAGGGGGGGCCGCACTCTCCTCCCCCCCTCTCTTCTTGCAGCCTGCCAGGTTGCGTGCTCGGATAAGGGTCTGGTATGGATTCTTGGGGGGACCCCACGCCGTTTTTTTTTTTTTTTGGCGCGGGGTTCCCCTTAAAATCCATACCAGACCTGAAGGGTCTGGTATGGAATTTAGGGGGAACCCCACGTCATTTTTTTTTTTAATTTTGGCCGGGGTTCCCCTTAATATCCATACCAGACCTGAAGGGCCTGGTATGGAATTTAGGAGGACTCCCACGTCATTTTTTTTTTTTTAATTTTGGTTCGGGGTTCCCCTTTGGGGAATTCCCATGCCGTTTTTATCAATGAACTTCTATGTGTATTGTCGGCAATGCAATAGCCGCGGGTAGTTTTAAATGAGTTTTTTCCTTCAAAATGTCATTTTGCTGTCAGACTGTTCTAAACACAGGAAACATGCGCCCCTTTACAGGCATACTATAGACACCCCCCAGGTACGAAATTTAAAGGGATATTACACTTTTATTGTTTGACTTTAAGCATTATTAAAATCACTGCTCCTGAAAAAACGGCCGTTTTTAAAACTTTTTTTTGCATTGATCCTTGTCCCCTGGGGCAGGACCCAGGTCCCCAAACACTTTTTATGACAATAACTTGCATATAAGCCTTTAAAATTAGCACTTTTGATTATTCATGTTCGTGTCCCATAGACTTTAACGGTGTTCGCATGTTCGAACGAACTTTTTTCCTGTTCGCATGTTCTGGTGCGAACCGAACAGGGGGGTGTTCGGCTCATCCCTAGTTCTGATGCGAACCGAACTGAGGGGGTGTTCGGCTCATCCCTACTCCCCATTTATCACCACCCTCTGAACTCGCCCTTGAAGCCAGTTTTCAATCCATGTACTCACCCTATGGTCCATGCCTACGGACCTTATTTTGTACAGTAAATGTTTATGGGGGACTGTGTCAAATGCTTTTGCAAAATCCAGATACACCATGTCTTTATCTGGATGGCAACTCATCTCCTCATAGAAGGTTCATAGATCAGCTGGTACCATTCCAGTCAGTAGAGTTCCCTAATTACTCTCGGGTGCAAGCCATCTGGTCCCGGTGATTTATTAATGTTTCCCAAGTCTAATTTTAATTCTGTCCTCTGTTAACCACGGAGGTGCTTCCTGTGATGTGTCATGAGGATAAACACTGCAGTTTTGGTTACTGAAGCCCCGGATTCCCTCGTGAAGACTGAGGAGAAGAATAAATTCAATACCTTCACCATCTCCCCATCCTTTGTAACCAGATGTCCTTGCTCATTCTTTATGGGACCAATATGGTCTGTCCTCCCTTTTTTACTGTTTACATACTTAAAGAATTTCTTGAGATTTTTTTTGCTCTCCTCCGCTATGTGTCTTTCATGTTCTATCTTAGCCATCCTTATTGCACCCTTACATTTCTTGTTGCATTCTTTATAAAGTCTGAATACTGAGGATGATCTCTCAACTTTGTATTTTTTGAAGGCCTTCTCCTTTGCTTTTATATACATTTTTACATTGGAGTTAAGCCATCCATGACTTTTGTTCGCTCTTTTAAATTTATTACCCAATGGGATGCATTGGCTAATGCCCTTATTTAATATGCTCTTAAAGCAAACCCATCTCTCCTCCGTGTTCCTTGTTCCTAAGATTTTATCCCAATTTATGCCTTCTAGCAAGGCTCGTAGTTTAGGGAAGTTGACTCTTTTGAAATTCAGTGTCTTTGTATTCCCCTTATGTTTGCTATTTGTGTAATTTATACTGAAGCCAATTGACCTGTGATCGCTGTTACCTAAATTGCCCCATATTTCCACATCCGTGATCAGGTCTGTATTGTTGGTAATCAGTAGATCCAGTAACACTTTATTTCTAGTTGGTGCATCTACCATCTGACCCATAAAATTGTCCTGCAAGACATTTAGGAACTGGTGAGCCTTAGATGAATGCATGGTTCCCTCCGCCCAGTCTATGTCTGGACATCCTTGTTGCTAATCCAAATTGTGAAAGGAGATCTGTCTCCCCTTCCTCCCTCAGGTTAGGGGGCCTATAGCATACTCCCAGTATTATTTTCCCCTTATTGTAAAAAAACCCCAAGGGTTAACGCTGCACCGGAAATAAACAAAATATTGAAAAATAAAAAAGAAGCAGCCAGCACCAAAAAGTCTAATACAAAAACTCCAATGCAATGTGATAAATAAAGAGATGCAGCACTAAAATAAAAATAAAATTAATAAAAATAAAAATTATGTCAAAGGAAAGTAATGGTGAAAAAACTGCCTAAACAAAAATTTAAATGAAATATAGATCAACTGATGTATGAAGGTAATGGTGAAAAAAAATTTCACTTAACAAAACTAAAGCAGATACCACAAAATTATTGACATGAATAAGTAATAAAACATAAGAAATTGTTTATGTTTTATTACTTATTCATGTCAATAATTTTTGTGGTATCTGCTTTAGTTTTGTTAAGTGAGATTTTTTTCACCATTACCTTCATACATCAGTTGATCTATATTTCATTTAAATTTTTGTTTACGCAGTTTATTCATATTTAGTGACTTATCATTTTGTATCTATTTTCTGTGCGGTATCTGCTTTAGTTTTTTCAGCTGAGAGTTTTTTCACCATTACTTTCCTTTGACACAATTTTTATTTTTATTATTTTCCCCTTAGATTCCACCTCCTCCCTAGCTCCCCTAGTGATGTCATCTCTCACATTCACTTGTACATTATTCTTTATATATAGGCATACCCCTCCCCCTTTTTTACCCTCTCTATCCTTGCGATAAAGGGTATACCCTTGAATGGTTGCCAGCCAATCATGAGAGCTGTTGAACTAAGTCTCTGAAATTCCCTCAAAATCCAAATCCCCTTTGTACAACAGTATCTCTAGTTCACCCATCTTGTCCGCCAGGGTCCTGGCATTGGTGAACATGCCACGTAGTTTAGACCGGTCGCATGTTATCCTCTTATTGGGTGTTCCAAGATTGCAACTAGGACTTGCTACTATACATACCTTGGGCTTATGTGCTTTGGTCAACCGATCACTAATGCCCCCAATACTACCCTCTGGACTATCTCTACCTCTGGACCCTTCCCCCTGTCGCCTAGTTTAAAAACCCCTCTAACTTTTTGGCCATCTCACACGTCACATCTGTGAGCATTTAAAAGTTGATTTATCAGCTTTGAGTATACCCTTTTCTAATGGGTTTGTTGGATGCCCTTTTGCTGCCATGGCAAGTCACTGTAATAAAAATGTCTTACCCACCAGAGATTAGATGAGGGTAATGCCCTTACAGATGAACTAGCTAAAAAGACTGCACTTACACCATAACCAGAAGAGCCTTCTAACCAATTTCTTGCAGTATGTGATGTCACTCAGCATGCTTTTTCCTTGGAAATTTTCACGGATCTTCAGTCATCCACCTCAGCGGTTGAAAGGAGATCCTGGGAAAATGTGGGGTGCATAATATCAGAAGAGGTCTGTATTGCCTTACCTAGCCACTATATCACATGGCGAGGCAGAATAATGAATCTGATACAACTTCAATGGTATGCTTCAGGGCTTATCTCTGTTGAAGCCACCCACTGCCAATCATGCTTGACTTGTCTAAAATGTAATGCTGGAAAACCTGTAAAAGCACTAAAGAGATATAACACCCTCCTAGCATAGGTGGCTAGGCAAATTTAGCTTTCAGCTTCCTTTTTAATAAAAGGAGCAGTGATTGTTTAGTTTGGCTTGTTTAGTGTCCAGCTTAGTGGGAGTTTGCTTCCCCCTGCCTCTGGAAGAAGCTTCCAGAGCATAGGGTGGGAGATTCAAATCACCCAGCCTGAATATTTATCAGGTTCCAGCCAATCCCTGGAGAAGGGAAGTTTCCAGAAGGGGGCCAGAGTGTGAATAAATAGTCTTATGCCCCGTACACACGGTCAGACATTGATCGGACATTCCGACAACAAAAGGATTTTTTCCGACGGATGTTGACTCAAACTTCTCAAACACGTACGTCGGGACTATAAACGGGGCAGTAGCCAATAGCTTTCATCTCTTTATTTATTCTGAGCACGCGTGGCACTTTGTGCGTCGGTTTTGTGTACACACGATCGGAAATTTCGACAACAGATTTTGTTGTCGGAAAATTTTATAGCCTGCTCTCAAACTTTGTGTGTCGGAAAATCCGATGGAAAATGTGTGATGGAGCCTACACACGGTCGGAATTTCCGACAACAAGGTCCTATCACACATTGGAAAATCTGACTGTGTGTACGGGGCATTAGACACTGGAGAGCAGGGTTTCTTCTCCCCCGAGGGTTCCAGAAGTGCAGTGCTGCTGCTGCCAGACAACCCATGGATTGGACAACTGCTCAAGGAAGCTTCGGAGGTGCTAGACTCAAAGACTCAAATGGACTATGTCCAGAATTGCCTGCAGAACCACACCACAAGGGATACAATCTTGAGAGGCAAGTAGTGACTTTAAGTTAATTCCTGATACTGAGTGCTGGATGCCGATGTTGTGCTTTGGCATGGTGTAACCAGATGCCTAAAGAGTTGCCCCATGGTCTTCACCTGTGGGGGCCCTGGACTATTCACTCTTGGCTACTACTACTACTGCTAAAAGACTGTTCTCTGATCTCTAATTATTGCTGAGTGTTTTTTTTGGAGGTATCACATGCCAAGACTCCCATGCCCTAACCCCTCTCTATCAGCAATAAACTATAAAGATCAGACAACCCCTAAACTGTTATTTGGAGCCAAAGTATATCGCCTGTTGCTTGGGAGGCTGGTGACACTTGTGCTGTTTAAGCGAGATCCAGTTACATTCAGCGACCCCAGACATAGGTAGCGCTACAGAAACATTTGCCAAAGCTCCGTACCCTCTCCTTGACTACAGATTGATTTTATACAGCTGTCTAAATGTGTGTTGTATGAGTATGAACTTGTATGTGTTGATGCTTTCTTTGAGTCAATAGACAGGAAAGTAGCACAGCACACATTTTATGGCTCAGGTAAAGTAGCTGATAATGGCAGAACTGGGAATAGATCAGCCTTTCTTCTTAGTGGTAGAGTTGAGTGTAAAATTTTACTTTAACTGCTTGCCGACCAACCGCTGTCATTATAATGCAGCAGGTTAGCATGGCTGTGCAAATTGCCATAAGTGTACGACAGCCGCTTTAGGAGCTATAGGGGGTGTCGGAGACGATGCACGTGGCCGGCAGCCACTATGTCAGTGAGTGACCCACGATCGCTCCTCAGAGAGCCAGAACAGGGATCTGTCAATATAAACAGGAACAGTTAGAAACACCCCCTAGGGAACACTTGACCCCTAGTGTTAACCCCTTCCCTGCCAGTGACGGTTATAAGTAATCAGTGGCTATTTTTAGCTCTGATCTCTGTATAAATGTCACTGGTCCCAAAAAAAGTGTCTGATCTGTCCACCACAATGTCACAGTCCTGCTAAAAATTGCAGATCACCACCATTACTAGTAAAAAATAAATAAATAATAATAAATAAATAAAAATGCCATAAATCTATCCCCTATTTTGTAGACGCTATAACTTTTGAGCAGACCAAGCAATATACGATTATTGTGATTTTTTTTTTTATACCAAAAATACGTAGAAGAATACATATTGGCCTAAACTGACGAAGAAATTATTTTTTTCCATTTTTGGGGGATATTTATTATAGCAAAAAGTAAAAAATATTGTGTTTTTTTCAAAATTGTTTTTTTTTTTTGTTTATAGCGCAAAAGATAAAAACTGCAGAGGTGATCAAATACAACCAAAAGAAAGCTCTATTTGTGGGAAAAAAAGGACATAAATTGTGTTTGTGTACACTGCCGCATGACTGCGCAATTGTCAGTTAAAGCAACGCAGTGCCGTATCACAAAAAATGGCCTGGTCATTAAGGAGGTAAATCCTTCCGGGGCTGAAGTGGTTAAAAAAAAACAAAGGTTTGTGAGCAGACGGGGCAAAAATGGACTACTAATACTAACTACTTTGGATAAGTTTGTGATCACGGCACTACCAATGGAGGAATCTGCTCCCTAACTTGTAATGGGGCATACACATGGTCAGACTTTTAGGCTACAAAAGTCTGACGGACGGCGCCGGACCAAATCCGGCGGACAATCCGACCGCGTGTGGTCTACATCGGACTTCCGACGGACCGTTTCGGTCGGAAATCCGACGTACTTTAGATTTGAAGCCTGCTTCAAATCTTTACGTCGTAACTCCGCCGGACTCAGTTCCTGACAGAAAGCCCGTTCGTCTGTATGCTGGTCCGACGGACCAGATACGACGGAGGGGCAGGGTACTGCATCTCGCGCTCGCTGCAATAGGAAAAACAAATTTTCCTATTGCGGCGTGTGCGGGGCATCCCAGGCCCTTAGGTCTGGTATGGATTTTAAGGGGAACCCCCTACGCTGAAAAAATGGCATGGGGTCCCCCCAAAATCCATACCAGACCCCGATCCGAGCACACAGCCCGGACGGTCAGAAAAGGGGGTGGGGGTTGTCGGGAAGAGGCCCTTGTCCTCATCAACATGGGGACAAGGTGCTTTGTGGTGGGGGGTCCCCGCAGGGCGCCCCCCTCCCTCAAAGCACCCACCCCCCCATGTTGAGGGCATGCGGCCTGGTACGGTTCAGGAGGGGGGCGCTCACTCGTCCCCACCCCCTTTCCTGACCGGCCGGGCTGTGTGCTCGGATCGGGGTCTGGTATGGATTTTGGGGGGGACCCCACGCCGTTTTTTCGGCGCAGGGGGTTCCCCTTAAAATCCATACCAGACCTAAGGGCCTGGGATGCCCCGTGACGGGGCTTGCAAGGTGTCAATCTCACCGATAAAAGCGGCGAGATTGACTTCCTTTTCTAGTGTCCGTGTGTGGGCAAGTCCGTTCATTCTGAAAGTCCGGCGGAAGTCTGTCGGGAAGACCGGATTCCGGAAAGTCCGGTCGTGTGTAGGCAAGTCCGTCCGTTCAGAAAGTCCGGCGGTAGTCCGCCGGAAGTCTGGCGGCAATTACGTCGGACCTAGCTTCCTAGAAAGTCCAACCCTGTGTACGCGGCATAATTGTTTGTGTTTCCCAATGAAGTTAGAAATCTAATGGATACAGAGTGGTTGCTGTAACATCACTTTGCATTTGCTCAGCTGGTTGTTTTCACTGAAAAGAGACTAATAGCCTTCCAATGGGTGAAGAGCCTAATGTTTGTGTTGTTTCCTCTTGCATTCTCCAAGGAGTTATGGATGGACAACATTCTGATCCAACTTTTTAGCAGAAATGTTACTAGGTCTTGAAACAAAGATACAAGTTTAAAGCTGGCAGGCCTATTACATCCTTTTGATTTTGTCTTTGAATTAGGCTCAAACATTCATTGCCATGCTGAAAGTTGTAAAGATATAAATTAGTGTCCCAATCCATGCTTTTTACAAGAAATCCATGCTGCTTACAAGAAAAGATTAGGATGTACCTGTTAGAGGGCTACATCTGTTCAGCTTTGGTAGAAACACTAAAAATGCATTTCTCTATTTTGTTAATGGTACTGACAAGGGATTTTTTTCATATTTCACTAATGAAGAGACCAATAGAACTGATTATAGGGTTCATTTATTTTCAGATTTGGCTTTTATAATGTTCATGCCTCATCACACTAATCAGTCACTGATTCCGCCTCAGTGTTCCCATTTCCTCTGTGGTTACAAGTCTTGCAAGTTCTAAACGTTCTGGAAATATCCTATGCTACTGTTAGCGCAAATGCTCAACTATTATTTTAAAAAGCCAGCACTCCTCTGTTTAATGATTACAAAATGCAGAAATGTAAACACATTAAAGTGCTTTAAATTAATAGTGTAAACGATCCAAAGTGCAGTTGTGCTCCCTGTGCCACTCTGTTAAAGTCCACTATAACACATAGTTTATGTAAATCCTTAAAGTGCCTTTCTGTATAATCCACTCTGATACACAGTTCACATCACACCGTCCTCAGTGTCTCCAAACTTCATTAGGCACAAACATAGGCATGCACACAGGGTGTGCCAGGTGTGCCTGGGCATACCCTAATCACCCTGTGCTACGTAAATTCCCTCTATTGCTTGGCTGCAGAGTAGGGATGAGCCGAACACCCCCCCAGTTCGGTTTGCACCAGAACCTGCGAACGGAACGAAAATTTGCACGGTTAGAACCCCATTGAAGTCTGTGGGACACGAACGTTCGAAATCAAAAGTGCTAATTTTAAAGGCTAATTTGCATGGTATTGTCCTAAAAAGGGTTTGGGGACCCGGGTCCTGCCCCGAGGACATGTATCAATGCAAAAAAAAGTTTCAAAAACGGACGTTTTTTCAGGAGCAGTGATTTTAATGATGCTTAAAGTGAAAAAAAGTGAAATATTCCTTTAAATATCGTACCTGGGGGGTGTCTTTTACTTCCTGTAAAATGGCGCGTGTTTCCCGTGCTTAGAACAGTCCCTGCACAAAATGACATTTTTAAAGTAATAAAAGTCATTTTAAAATGCTTACGACTTTAATGTAATGTCCTGTCCCAGTAATATGGATGAAAATCAGTGAGACAAATGGCATGGGTACCCCCCCCCAGTCCATTACCAGGCCCTTTGGGTCTTGTATGGATATTAAGGGGAACCCTGCACCCAAATTAAAAAAAGGAAAGGCGTGGGGCCCCAGGCCCTCTGAACAGCAGTATACAGGCGGTGCAAACAAGACAGGGACTATAGGTTTGTTGTTCAGTAGAATCTGTTTGTAATTTTGAACTGGTACATTTTTAAAGTGTAGCTCCAGCCAAAAAATCTATTTTTAAGCTTTTTGGAAAACATAGGGAAGGGTTATCACCCCTGTGACATTTGTTTTGCTGTCTGTGCACCTCTTCAGAAGATTTTACCTCACTTTCTGTCCCAATGACAAATGTTTTTTGACAATTTGGGGTTTTTAGTGAAACAAGGATTGGTGATAAAGCATCAGTGGAGAGGAGACACTTTTTTCCCATATTAACTCATACAGGAGAGAATTTCCCTTCCTAGAGGTAGATTTCATCTCACTTCCTGTTGTCTCCTTCTGTTAACAAATAGGAGTCATTTGTAAGTTGGATGTTTGAAAGTAGAGGCCTGCCCAATATACTCTGCAGAAATTGGGGCCTTAGGTGTTGGTGTTGCCACAACACTGTAAGCCCTCACAGTTACTCTTGGTGGGCGCAGGAACGGGCTCTGCTGTGAAATATTAGATCAAGAATTGTAATTACATGCCCCTGTTGAACAGGGTCAGAAAAATTGGGCCTTTGGTGGTGGTGGTGCTGGTGCCACAACACTGTAAGTCCTCACAGTTACTCTTGGTGGGCGTAGAAACGGGCCCTGCTGTGAAATATTAGATCAAGAATTGTAATTACATGTCCCTGTTGAACAGGGGCAGAAAAATTGGGCCTTTGGTGGTGGTGGTGTTGCCACAACACTGTAAGTCCTCACAGTTACTCTTGGTGGGAGCTGGAACGGGCCCTGCTGTGAAATATTAGATCAAGAATTGTAATTACATGCACCCGTTGAACAGGGGCAGAAAAATTGGGCCTTTGGTGGTGGTTGTGGTGGTGCTGGTGCCACAACACTGTAAGTCCTCACAGTTACTCTTGGTGGGCGCAGAAACGGGCCCTGCTGTGAAATATTAGATCAAGAATTGTAATTACATGTCCCTGTTGAACAGGGGCAGAAAAATTGGGCCTTAGGCAGTGGTGCCACAACACTGCAACCCCTCACAGATACTCTAGTTGGCGTGAAGGAATGAGCCCTCCTGCAAAATATTGCATCAAAAATTGGGCCTTAGGCACTGGTGCTGGTGCCACAACACTGCAACCCCTCACAGATACTCTAGTTGGAGCGCAGGAACAAGCCCTGCTGCAAAGTATTGCATTAAAAATTGTAATTACACGCCCCTGTTAAACAGGGGCTGAAAAATTGGGCCTTAGGCACTGCTGCTGGTGCCACAACACTGCAACCCCTCACAAATACTCTAGTTGAGTGCAGCGACGAACCCTCCTTGCAAAATATTGCATAAAAAATTGTAATTACACGCCCCTGTTAAACAGGGGCTGAAAAATTGGGCCTTAGCCACTGGTGGCGGCGCCCAGAACCAAAAATATTCTTACAAATTATCAGCATGATCATTGAGGAAGAGGATAGTCACTCAGCATAACAGAATAGTCACTCAGCATCAGCATAGGCAGTCTTGAAGGGATCTGACATTTCAAAAAAAATTATTCGGTTACATCAGCATCAGGTGCTTGGTAGCTGGTGGTGATCCAAGACTGATTAATTTTTATGAAGGTCAGTCGATCGACCGAGTTACAAAACTTCCAGCAGCACTGAATGTGCGTTCCGAAAGAACGCTGGATGCAGGACAGGCCAGTAGCTCAATTGCATACTGTGCAAGCTCTGGCCAGTAATCCATCCTCAAGACCCAGTAACCCAGAGGATTTTCGGTGGGAAAGGTGTCCAAGTCAGGTCTTGCCCCTAGTTATTCCTGCACCATGTAAAACAGACTCTGGCGATGGTTGCTGGAACCGATCATACCTTGGGGCTGCGGACTAAAAAATTGTCTGAACGCATCGGTCAGACGGCCACCTTCTCCACCGCTCCTTCTTTGACTGACCGAAGCCTCAGCAACACGTTGTCCAAGAACAGGAGTTTGTAACCTCCCAGTCTCTGGGAACGCGTTGCACAGACCTTTCTGCAAGGCCTCCCGAAGATGTTTCATCCTCTGCTCCCTCTGCGACGGCAAGATAAGGTCTGCAACCTTACCCTTGTAACATGGATCAAGGAGGGTTGCCAGCCAGTATTGATCCCTCCCCTTGATACCACGAATACGAGGATCCTTCCGCAGGCTCTGGAGGATCAGGGAGGCCATGCAGCGTAGGTTTGCTGAGGCATTCGGTCCGGAGTCCTGGGTCACTAAGGACAACATGATCCGCAGCCACCTCCTCCCAGCCATGTACAAGTCCATGGGTTTCTTGGGACTGTAAATGATCCCTTAAAGACTGCTGCTGATGCTGAATGCCAGGCTTCACCTCCATGCTGACACAATCCTCCTCTTCCTCCTCCTCCTCCTCCTCTTCCTGTGGGATCGGCGGGCACACAGGAACACTGTCTGGATAAAGGGGGCATGGAGAGCTAAGGAAGTCATCCTCTTCCTGCCTCTGTTCTGCCTCAAGTGCCCTGTCCATTATTCCACGCAGTGTGTGCTCCAACAGGTGGACAAGGGGGACAGTGTCACTGATGCATGCACTGTCACTGCTCACCCTCCTCGTGGCCTCCTCAAATGGTGACACAACAGTGCATGCATCCCTGATCATGGCCCACTGGCGTGGGAAAAAAAAAAAAGCTCCCTTGACCCTGTCCTGGTGCCATAGTCGCACAGGTACTCATTGATGGCCCTCTGCTGCGTGTGCAGCTGCTGCAGCATGGCCAACATTGAGTTCCACCTGGTGGGCATGTCACAGATTAGGCGGTTCTTGGGCAGGTTAAATTCCTTTTGGAGGTCAGCCAGCCGAGCACTGGCATTATATGACCTGTAGAAATGCACACAGACCATCCTGTAAGCCCGGGTATCTGCCCAAGAACCGCTGCACCACTAAGTTAAGGACGCGAGCCAAACTGGGCACATGGGTCATTTGTCCCTGTCGGAGGGCAGAGAGGAGGTTGGTGCCATTGTCGCAAACCACCATACCTGCCTTAAGCTGGCGTGGCATCAACCACCTCTGAACCTGCCCCTGCAGAGCTGACAGAATCTCTGCCCCAGTGTGGCTCCTGTCCCCCAAGCACACCAGCTCAAGCACGGCATGGCATCTTTTGGCCTGTGTGCTTGCATAGCCCCTTGAATGCCTACGGAGCACCGCTGGTTCTGAAGTCAAATCAGCACAGGAAGAGGCCATGGAGGAAGAAGAAGAGGAGGGGGGTGGAGGAGAGAGGTGTGGCAGAATCACCACTAGTAGTATTTTAGAGGCATGGTGGCAGAACAACCTCCAACACTACTGCACCCTGTCCTGCATCCTTCCCAGCTGCCAGAAGAGTCACCCAGTGCACGCTGAAAGATAGGTAATGTCCCTGTCCATGCCTGCTGGACCATGAGTCAGCAGTAATATGCACCTTACCACTGACTGCCCTGTCCAGCGAGGCCAAGACATTGCCTTCCACATGCCGATAGAGAGCCATAATCGCCTTCCGTGAGAAAAAGTGGCGTTTGGGAACCTGCCACTGAGGAACCGCACATTCCACAAACTCACGGAAGGGGGCAGAGTCTACCAACTGAAAAGGCAGCAGTTGAAGTGCTAGCAATTTAGCCAAGCTAGCATTCAACCGCTGGGCATGTGGATGGCTGGGAGCGAACTTCTTTCGGCGGTGCAGCAGCTGGGGCAAGGAAATTTGCCTGGTACAATCTGACGGCGGTGTACTATTAGCATATTGCCCCCAAGTACTTGGCTGTGACACACCTAATTCCTCTCAGTGCAGGTCTGAGAGAGGACTGAAGGTATAGTGGGGTTGGAGATCCCAGCTGATGAGGAGCAAGGAGAGGTCCTCTTTGTTCTTTGGTGTGGGTCTTTTAGGTATGCTTGCCAATGAACTGCATGGCAGGTCAACATATGTCTGGTCAAGCATGTGGTGCCCAAGCGGGAGATGTTTTGGCCACGAGAGATACGCTTGAGACATATGTTGCAAATAGCAGCGGTGGGATCTGATGCACTCGTCTCAAAAAAGGCCCACACCAAAGAACTTTTGGAATAACGCGCAGAGACAGCAGCGCCCTGCACATGCGGAGCTCTGCGGTGTGATGCAGTCGGTTGGCTGCCCTTAAGCTGGCCCCTGGAGGGCATCCTGCCTCGTTGGTGATGTGCCTCCTCCTCCTCCTCCTCTCTCCTATCAGGCACCCACATGGAGTCAGTGACCTCATCATCCCCTCCCTCCTCATCACTGGAGCAAAGCTGGCAGTATGTTGCAGCTGGGGGAACATGACTGCCAGATTGCTGTCCTTCTTGGGCACTCCCTCTCTCTGGGCTCACGTTACTGCCTTCCTCTAGCTGGGTACCATCATCGGAGCCTTCAAAATGCTGGGCATCCTCCTGGAGCATGTACCCAACACTGTGGTCAAACAGTTTGGGGGACTCCTCAGGAGGACATGGTGGGGCTAGACAAGGAGTGACTGATGCCATTGAGCCGAGGGAAGAGGCCGCATTGGCAGCTGCTTTGCCAGACAAAGTACCCTGAGCCTGGATGAGAGAGGATGAGGTGGATGAGGACGGCTTGGTCATCCACTCTACCAAGTCTGCCGCATGTTGCGGCTCAACATGGCCAGCTGCCGAAAAAAAGGACAAGCATGTCCCACGGCCACGTGCTGATGAGGATGCACCGTTTCCACGACCAGCAGTGTTGCCTCTAGACACAGAGCCTGCTTGCCCTCTTTTATTGGCTTGTGACTGTCTGCCTCTGCTTGTTGGCCTTCCAGACATACTAATGGCCTGCAGTGAGATGTAGCTGCACAAAGCTGGGATGTATATATATATACTGATACTGCAGCTAGCAGAATCAACTGCCTGCCTGTAGTATTATTAGTATGAGAACACCAGCAATTGTCGTTAGGTAGCTTTAGGTGCACACTGTGCAGAGGACGCAGTACACTAACTGTAAATACTGTAACTGCCTGCCTGTTGTATTAATAGGATCAGAAGAACACCACCAATTTTATTCAGGTAGCTTTAGGTGCACACTGTGCAGAGGACACAGTACACTAACTGTAAATACTGTAGCTGCCTGCCTGTGGTATTAATAAGTGCAGAACAACAGCAATTTTCTTCAGGTAGCTTTAGGTGCACACTGTGCAGAGGACGCAGTACACTAACTGTAAATACTGTAGCTGCCTGCCTGTGGTATTAATAGGATCAGAAGAACACCACCAATTTTATTCAGGTAGCTTGAGGTGCACACTGTGCAGAGGACACAGTACACTAACTGTAAATACTGTAGCTGCCTGTCTGTGGTATTAATATAGGATCAGAAGAACACCACCAATTTTATTCAGGTAGCTTTAGGTGCACACTGTGCAGAGGACACAGTAAACTAACTGTAAATACTGTAGCTGCCTACCTGTGGTATTAATATAGGATCAGAAGAACACCACTAATTTTCTTCAGGTAGCTTTAGGTGCACACTGTGCAGAGGACACAGTGCACTAACTGTAAATACTGTAGCTGCCTGCCTGTGGTATTAATAGGATCAGAAGAACACCACTAATTTTCTTCAGGTAGCTTTAGGTGCACACTGTACAGAGGACGCACTACACTAACTTGTAAATACTGCAGCTGCCTGCGGTACTGTACTAATAGGATCAGAAGAACACCACTAATTTTCTTCAGGTAGCTTTAGGTGCACACTGTGCAGAGGACGCACTACACTAACTGTAAATACTGTAGCTAATAGGACTAACAGGATCAGAAGAACACCAGCAATTTTCTTCAGGTAGCTGTACATACTGTAAAAACACCTGCCTACCTGTCAGTAGTAGGAAGAGAATAACAGGAACGGATCTAGCTAAACTGAATCCAGTGTGTGTATATATATTTTATTTTTATTTATTTTATTTATTTAAGGTACTTATATAGCGCTGTCAATTTACGCAGCGCTTTACATATACATTGTACATTCACATCAGTCCCTACCCTCAAGGAGCTTACAATCTAAGGTCCCTAACTCACATTCATACATACTAGGGACAATTTAGACAGGATCCAATTAACCTACCAGCATGTCTTTGGAGTGTGGGAGGAAACCAGAGTACCCGGAGGAAACCCACGCAGGCACAGGGAGAACATGCAAACTCCAGGCAGGTGGTGTCGTGGTTGGGATTCGAACCAGCGACCCTTCTTACTGCTAGGTGAGAGTGCTACCCACTACACCACTAAAATAAAATTAAATGACACTGTCTCTCTGTCTATCTATCTCTCTCTCAACGCCAGGACACACTACACAGGGCCGCCATGCAGGCGGCCTTATATAGTGTGGGGCGTGTACTAAATCCCCTGAGCCATAACTGGCCAAAGCCTCCTTGGCTTTGGCCAATTATGGCTCTCTGTATACACAGTGCTGTGATTGACCAAGCATGCGGGTCATAGTGCATGCTTGGCCAATCATCAGCCAGAAATGCACTGCGATGCCGCAGTGAATTATGGACCGTGACGCGCCACTCGAATTTGGCGGGAATGGCCCATATCATTTGTAATTCGGCGAACGACCGAACAGGCGATGTTCGAGTCGAACATGCATTCGATTCGAACACGAAGCTCATCCCTACTGCAGAGAAAGGGACTGGGAAATCTCTGTCCTCAGTCCCTTTCTCTGTCTCAAAAGTAAGACAGTAGGGGCCTGTTTAGACCTCTGATATTTTACCAAAGCCCTCAAAGGCTCCTCAAAAATTGTAAGAAAAAAGATTTTTAAAAAATTATTAAAAAAATAAAATTGTAAAAAGTAAAATTTAAAAAATATGAAAATGATAATCCATTATCGCAAAGCGTAAATACTTGTGACACTGCTGATGAACTGGGACATGTAAATAAGCGTCTTTCAAATCTAAGGACACTCCTAGATCTACTCCTCCTGTCCGATGGTTTGTGTGACTGAGTGTAGTGACTAGACATGTGCATTCGTTTTTGTCCGAATGCATTTTTGTCCGAATTTCAGGTATTTTCGTTATCATTTTAACAAACGATAACGAAAGTGCAGAATCCGAAAAAGGAAAGATCCGACATAAACAAATGCTTTATTTTCGTTTTCGTTGCTACAACAGTTCGATATAGATAGGAGATTCAACATGATGCTGACAATAACAATCTGTGTCCATCAAACCTGTGGTAGGGGAGAAAAGATCGCTGCTGGAATTGGGTGGGGGAAGTAAAATAAAAATAATGATGATGATAAATGTTATTGACTGATTGTAACCAAAGAGGAGGAGCAGTAAAATAGCTAGAATTAAGTACACACGTACTGTGGCTTACGGTGTCTGTTGAAAGTTCTAAGAAGATTCGACGAAGCAGGTAAACTATATGGCGTCGTACAGTTTAGCTGCTCCGTTGAATCTTCTTTGAACATTCGACAGACACCATAAGCCTTCAATGACAGATTTGACCTTAATTAATTCGGATTTTCAGACGAATGCAATTTTTAACAAAAAATGAAATTAATACAAAACAAATTTCGTGAGTAACTAAATAAATTTATTTTTTGGACGAAAACGAAATTCCGAAACAAAATATTTCAGTGTGCACATATCTAGTAGTGACTCCATCCGGAACTTCTGTATCCGTATGTACTTGTTCAGCTCCTGAAGATCTAATACTGGTCTTAGATCGTCTTTTTCTTGATTAAGAAAAGAGGAGAATAGAATCCTTGATATCTTTCTTGACTTGGGACTGGTTCTATAGCTCTTTTTTGTAATGCCCCGTACACACGGTCGGATTTACCGATGTAAAATGTCCGATCGGAGCAAAAGACTTCTCACAAACTTATTTCTTTATTATTTATCGGGATTCCCTTAATATATTTTGATTTGTCACATCTGACAAAAATATGTTTGTGTTGTTTTTTTTTGTTTTTTTTTTAAGGCAGATTTATTTTTTATTTTAGGTTTGTATTTTTTCAAAGGCTGATCTTTGTTTTATTTTATTTTTAGTTTTACTCCAGAATATTTTTGTGTGTGTTTTGTGTGTCAAGTTACCACAACACCATTGATATCTTGTATTATTTAATCTCAAGGAGATTGTTTGGTGTCCCTTGTTAATTTCACATTGTACTTTAGAAATGTACCTGAATCCTCACAAACAAACTGTCCTTTTTTTAAGGAAAACAAACATAGGCAAGTATAATTGAAACCAAAAATCCTTTATTAAGGGATCAGAACCAAACAAAGAGGGAGGCAACGCTGGATAAACAGGAGAAATTAGCGAAGCCTTGGACCCCCAGGGCAGACATCAATTCTTGAACATCAAAATTGGTGGCCTGAGGAGTCCATATGTAAGGAAGTGCAGTCTGGTCCAGAAGTCCCAGAGATCCGGAAAGCAGCAGATGACATCTGTGTCCCCAGGCTGTGGTACCACAAGAGGCTGCATCTTTTGGCCGACCAGACTGAACCCATGGCCATCACTTTCTGGTCTTCCTTCCACGCTTCCTTCCTGGCTGTGGCTCTGCTGTTGGAGATGTGGCACGAGGAGGAGTAGGACCTGGAGGAGGAGGAGGACTAGTAGGACCTGGAGGAGAAGGAGGAGGAGGAGGAGGACCTGGAGGAGGAGGAGGACCATGTGTGAGGTCACAAAGGTGGGTATCAGATGTTATTTGGGCCCTCAACCCCTTATTGAGAGCCTCCAAAATTAATGACTCACACATGAGTTGTTGGCCCTCCTCCATCCGCTGCATTTTACAGGCAATTATGCCAGCAAAGTCCTCCTCCACAGTATGTGGTGCTCCCAGGGCCTCTGTAGCCTTCCAAAAGAGGCCTATGGCAGCCTCCTCTAGGGTACTCCTCTTCCTGCCACTTTCTCTTTGCGGGTGTAGGGGAGGGACCTGCAGATCAGGCAGCCTGCTCGGCCCGGCCACCTCCTGGCTGAGACTTCCCTGTGTATGAAAAAGGGACATGGTTTAATGTTTTGCATCATCAATCACAATCATAAATTAGTACTCCAAACTAACATCTAGTTAACATCATTGATTGGACAACCTGAAATATTTAGAGGAATGCTATACCTGGCTCAATCTGGGCTCCTCCACATGTTGTTGCCTGGAAGGCCCAGGTTGGGCATCAGAAGCCTCAGCTGGGGGGGAAGGAAGCGTGGAAGGAAGACTGGAGAGTGATGGCCTGGGTTCAGTCTGACCTGCCAGAAAATGCAGCCTGTCATAGTACCACATCCTGGGGACATAGATGTCATCTGCTGCTCCGGATCTCTGCGAATCCTGGACTTTCTTGCTCTCCCTTACATATGTGCTCCTCAGGCCACCAATTAGGTGATGTCTGCCGTGGGGATCACCTGCTTCACAATTTCCAACAATTGATCCAGCGCTGCCTTCCTCTATGTTTGGTTCCTATAATGTGGGTGGTTGATCTCCCACAGACAAGGCAGCTCCTTGAACATGTCAATGAATATTGCCATGAAGTCTGTATCATTCAAGATATCCATTTTAACTGCAAGACACAACACAAGACAAACCCTAATGTCAGCCAAAACTCTCCTAATCTTGTTACAATATAGGCCTCAATCTAGAAGCAGTATAGGCCCAAGTTTGTCTCTTACCTTCGTTATTACGATCGGCGCCTCCAATGCTCCTTCCTCCGCTCACAGATCATACGTAATACGCACGCGTGTTACGCTTTATACACACTGCGCATGCGTGTAACTCTGACATTCTTTCTGGTCTATTCCCTGCCCCTTTTCATTCGGCGCAGTGGGTGAAGAGCACATGGCGGAGTCAGAGCAGGTGCGTGCTAATTATAGCAACGAGGAGGAGGAAAGCCCAGATCTGGAAACGTCCCGATCCAGAAGGAGACGATTTAAGGCCACAAATATGTACTTTGGTGAGATGTTGGAGATGGTGGACATCCTGAAGAAGGCCGACTATGACGGGAAGTATGGACCTTACCCCAACCCCAATATCAGAAAGGCCAAGATCATGGCGAAAGTGGTCACAAGTCTGCACCGGAATTTCGGGGGACGACGATCGAAAGATCAGCTCAGGAAGCAGTGGTCGGACCTGAAATTAAGAGAGCCCGAGCAGTACAGAAAGATCCGGAGAGTGCTGCAAAAAAGTAAGTAGTTGTGCTGTGTTCCTATTCTTTTTGTCTTTATTACGTTCGTGCTGCTCCATATGCTTTTCTTAAGTGTTGTACAGTTTAAAATGGCAAATTTAATGTTCATGGGCCCATTATTCATTCGTATCAAACATTTTTCTTTCGGTCTATAAAACACCATTGTTTAGGCCATATGCATTTGCCAACATTTTTTATGGCCTACTTGTATGAAAAATATTTGGTTGTGTAGATGGGTTTGTTACTAGAATGAAATGCAAACTAGATTCTGTGTAAGGAGAGGACACTCAGCAGCTGTTTAGACATCTGGACGCTGGAGCACTAGTGTGGGACACCAGAACACCCTTTTTATTAGGGGGCCCACACAGGTGCTCCAGTGTATACTATAGGGGTGTCTCCATCTGTGAAGCTTATACAAGACAGGTAAAGTATTGAAGCCACAAAGGACAATAAAAATGCTACATCTTGGAACTCTGCCCAAATAGACAATTGTACCCCACTTCCAAGCAATGTTTCATCTTTAGATTTCGGACATCAAATATGTGTGTGCTAATTATACCATTTTTGTTTTACATAGTGGAGAAAAGACTCGGAGGACACCCCCCATCCGAGGAGACCAAAGACCCCCCACCTCTGGAAGAAGGGGAAATACCCCCAACCCAAGCTGAGCAGGAGGAGGAAGAAGATGTGGTGGAAATTGACACCACAACAGGTGAGTGTCTGCAACCACAGACTCAGGTAAGAGAGGGATGCCGGCAGATTTTTGATACCTGTTTTTGCTTGGTTTCTCTCTTTTTAGGTGATCGTGATGTTGTGCATCGAGATCCTTTCACATCAGAAAGTGCCCAGATCCTGATCGGGGAGATAATGGGGTGTAATTTAGAATTGGAAAACCTCAAGAAAAAAATCAATGATGTTATTAAAAAAAAAATAACATCATTGATGTTTTGGGGCGAATTTAATACCCAGCAAAATCACTTTGTTTTTTTGTGTGCTACAATCTTAAAAATGTTTTAGCGGTGTTTAGAAAAGCCAAATTTGGAGGATGCACACAGTGTGCCAACATGTGCTATCTGCCATCATGGGAGATCAATGGACGTGTTTTGGGGGTGCAACCCCTTCCTCAATAATAAAGTAGCTGTGAGGAAGGGGTTGCTCCCACATAACACGTCCCTTGATCCCCCTTGATGGCAGCTAGCACATATTGACATTCGTAAATTGGTGTGCATCTTCCAAATTTGTCTTTTCAAGGGGTGACTTCACCCCATCTGAATGCAATATCAAACACAGTTCCTAAATACTCATGTCTGATATTGCCTTCAAGTTTTACCATATGTGAACTTTGTAAGTTCAAGATTTTTGTCTTTCTTGTTGGTTTTACACAGGCCTGTTTTATCTTAAATGGACATTTCTATTTTTGATAATGCCACCCCAAAAATTGTTATACAACAAACATGCACTAAATATTAAATCCAAAATGCCTGTAACTCCCCAATCTTCCTACAGGCACCTAGGATGAAACAAGAGGCGCTCTAAAAGTGCCAAGGTGTCTTTAGTACAATAATGGTGTGAACCTCTTAATGTGTTTCAAACGGATATAGTAATTAAACATCCAGTGAAATAATATGTGCGATCACTTCACTCCATGCTGTAATAAACATTTCCATAGTGCACAACATAAATTCAAAAAAATCAGTCCAAAAAAATTATTATTAATATATCAAACGTGACCAAAAGTGTCCAAAAAAGTTTGTAAATCTTGATGAATAAACAAAGGTGATTCCGTGCCTCTTCCACCTCACCCCTCGTGATCCGTGCTTCCACACCCTCAAGAAATACACTCACCGACTTGATTTGCCAGCACTTTCATGCAAGGCAATAATCACTTGTTTACCACACACAAGGGTAATTGGATCAATCGACGTCCCACAGTGAATGTTATAAATAAGGTCCACATGAAAGAAATAATAAGTGCTCCAATAGTGTAAACCAGTATAGCACATTTATTAAAAACACTGCAATCTTCTATCAATACACTCACATTTAAAACGATAAAAAACAGCCAAAATAAAGTGCAGTTCGCATCAACTTCAATTCAGTGAAAACCAAATGTAACTAGCGGTCACGGCGGACCTGAGGTGTGCTGGTGCCGAGCTCCCAATCTCACCCCTCCCTTAATTCTCCTCCGTTCCTCCGTGTACTCGATAATCCTCTCCTTCAGTGTGGCTTACAGCGCTATGCGTCACGTCTCACAGCCACACCCCAGACATGTTTCATCATGAGTTGACGTGACTTCTTCATCCTCTGAAGAAGTCACGTGACGTGACGATATGCATTAGGATTGGAGCACGGGACGCTGCCACAGACAAACAACAGGAGACGAGCTCGGCGCTCGTAGTTGCTACACACTGCAGCATTGTTTTAAATGTAAGTTGATTGGACTTGTTTTATCAAATAAATATACCTTTTATATGGGATCACGCTATGTGCGTCTCTTTCCCCCTCACACTGTACATCACTACTCTACCTGACGAACACTAAGGAGAGAGGCACGGGGACAAATTCCAGTTTCCAGGCACGGGGACAGATTCCAGATTGGTGATACCCCTGGAGGCATACGAGCTCGGCGCTCATGGATTGATGCCCACACTCACTTCATTAAAGTGAGTGCAACCCCCCTCCCCCCGTGTGTGTCTTGCCCCCCCCTCCACTGTGGTCGTCGCAGAGTTATTTTACATGCTGTATATTTTTTATTTTTTATATTTCGCTTGGCATGTTCATCATTGTCACTACCTTATACACGGAACGTCTACACCTGCGGGTCATTTGCAACACAGGCTGTACACCTTACAGCTGTAAGGTAAGCGGCTTGCAAACACGGAGGTGTCCTCACTGAAGATCCCCCTTCCCTTCACGATTGGAATTGTTTTGTGTTTCTCATCACAAGTTTTTTTTTTTTGGACTGGATGATAGAACTATTATTCATGTTTGTCCTAGGGATTTGTCACTTGTAGTCCACCAGGATTTGGCACGTTTTTGCTAATGGGACACTAGCCCACATGTATTTTTCTTGCATTATATATTTTTTTTGCATTGTGTCATTATTTATCCTATTTGTGTTAGTATATGCAGTTTTGCTTTACTATATTCAAGCAGTCACTGTTTCACAATTACCTTTATATATTAGGCTTTGTCTGCCCGTAACATTATAGTCATGTTGATCAGCTACGTTGCACTGCACTGCATCCTCACCATGTTCTTTCAGCATGTAGGATCTATTCATGCATTGGCCCATTTCTTTTTTAGTTCACTTTGCCACTTTAGTCATCTTTGTAGCTCCCCCCCCCCCCCTTCATCACAGCGCAACTACCATCTTCCCCCATTTTTGTCTCATTTGTCCTGCTTTGGATCAGTACTTAGGTGTTGCAGCAGTGTCCTTTTAGCGTAGGCCCCCCGACAGCGCAGGAGTTTCCACTTTCACATTCCTTAGAGGGGTACATTTTTTCAAATCTGTTAGACAGGGATGGTTTCCCTTTGATGTTCTTCCATTCATCATAAATGATATCCTTCACCTCCTCAATTAATGGGTACGAGAGTACTGATTTTTTTTTAGCTGCGGATAGTATTTTGCTGGTTGCATAATTTCTTCCTCCCATTCATTCGCTTCTCTCACTGCTTTTACTAGGGGTTGCACTAGTGCAAAGTCAAACCTGGTGAAGACTTCTTCTCCCACTGGAGAATCATCTTCCGAACCTGACACTAGCGATGGTTCCCTTGGGGAAGTTTTTGTGCCAGTGGTGGGCTGGGTGCCGTTGTCCCTGGTTGGCTGGATCTACCTGCCACCTCTTGTCTGTTTTGATGAAAGAAATCAATTCTGCTTTTTCTGATTCCTTGTCTGTTGCTGCCTCTAGGAGACAGTCTCTGCAAAATATCTACCTAGGCATTTTAGTAGTCAGTCCACAGAATGGCCACTGGACATGAGCCGGCGCCATCTTGGAAGTGGGCGGTGCCTTGGACACATTGTCCCCACTCCCTGCTTTGAAGCCTGACTATTCAGAGGGAATCCATGGACCTTTGCAACATAAAGGGGTGCTATACAGCCCTGGAAAGCCAGGAAGGGAAGAAGACCCATGACGCCCTGGCAGAGGGGTATGGCCCTGACTGCATCCAGAGATCAGTATCCCAGCCAGTGCCTGGACCTGGGGGGTCACCTTCGTATGGAAGCTTTACAACTGAATGGAGGGGCTTCGTCACAGGAAAGAGGCTGAACCTGTGCGGCTGGCCGGAAAGGTGAGGGAAAAAAAATAAAAATCTTCCTTCAGTAGTTATAACCTTCTGAGCATTTGAGAAACAAAAAGAGAATGCCGCCTGAGGGGAGTCAACTTATTTAAATATAGTATAACCAGTCCCGATTTGGCGAGGGGCGGAGCCTATACCCATATGTGTATGCTGTCATGCTTGTGTAAGGAAACTGTATGATTCCAGAGGCCAATGATAAGAAGCCCCCACCTTACACAAAGTTTTATTCTTGGGATATTAGAATGGACTGCACCTTTTGTGTGCATGGAATTGAAAATAAACACATTCCTCTAAATAAAGCAATCCTGTGAGGATGGAAATAGGGGAATACCCATTGATGATTTGGTGTATTGAAATACAAACTCGCAGGCTGTTATTTCATATGCTACTTTACGGACTTCTGAGTCACTGTCATGGAACAAGTGAGAGCACATTAAATAATTTGGCTGCCTACATGCTTACTCTGGGTTAATGACTCAGCAAATAATGAAGGAACAATATTAGTCCAGAAAGCTGCATTTTCAAAAATAAGTAGCAACAAATTAACTCACGGAGGATCTATATTGCATGCCTTCTAGGCAAAAACCTATAATATGGGCTTCCTGCGGAAGAGGATGACAGCTTTCCTATCTAAAGTGCTAAACCTGAGTGTTTTGAAGTAATGCCAGTTTAGTTTTATGAATTAAGTTTATTGCTTAGCCCTTGAACCTTTTTCAGTCATTAACTGGTACTGAATACCTGTAAAATTCTTCAAGACTGCCAAACAAATAAAAGCTGCAATTGATGGTCTACTGCCATTGGTCACCATTAACATTGAAGTGTTAACTGTGTATTGCTACCATCCACCAATGGAGATTTTTTACTGCCACTCTGATCACCATTGCCAGGGGGGGAAAGGAAATTATTTACTGTTTTTAGTTACCAATGTTTGAGGGAGAGATTATTTACTGACACTGACCACCAATGTTGCCAGAAGGACTATTCACTGTCAATAACCACTAATAATATCATAGAGGGAATTTTTTGTTCCCACTGTACACCGGTGATTTCAGTGAGGGAATTATTTGTTGCAAATGACCACAAATAATGTCAGGTGTATTTTTTTCCTCTCACTGACCTGCAATGCGAGGTGCACTATGTTACATATTTCTCACTGCCACACTTTTTACTCTATGTTGTATGTTACATACTCTGACTTCTGCACTGTGTATACTATGAGGTATGTTACATATGCCTGGCCTCTGCATTTTACATACTATGAGGTATGTTACATATGCCTGGCCTCTGCATTTATGTTGTGTGTATACTACTGCATTCTATCCACTGTGTTGTACATTACATAGTCCTGACCACTGCACTTTATACGTTATGTTGTACATTACATAGGCCTCATCCCTGCACCCTTAACACTACATTGCATGCAACATAGGCCAGACCCCTGCACTCTATATGCTATGTTGTAAATTACTTAGACCTGACCCCTGTACCACTATTTACACTTTGTTGATTGTTACATAGCGGCAACAAAAATGTTTATTATCCTTGACAGTTGCTGGTTGCTAAGTAGGCCCTACCTTGAAGTTCTTCTTCAAGGTAGTCTTGGACAAAGTATTAGCTTTCAATATTTAGTGTCTAGAAAAGCATTATAACATTATATGTGTGCGGCGACTCTTGCTTGTGGTACAGCAGTCAAGGAATATTTTATGGGTGCTGGGACTGTGGAATATGTATACAGCGTATATAACAAGTAGGCTTAAATGCTATTTAAGTGTTAAAAAAGGAAATTTATTTAAATTAAAATAACAAACATGTTATACTGACCTGTTCTGTGCAATAATATTGCATAGAGCAGCCCCCAACCTTCTTTTCTGGGGTCCCCTGCTGGCGCTCTTGGATCCTCTTCTTCTGTGTCTTCCCCCATAGTAAATGTTTGCTATGGGACTAGACGTGTGGGCTTGCTCTATGTGCCCTATGCTGGGCTCTATGTGCTCCTTCCTCACAGGATTTGATTGATAGCATCAGAAGTTTTTTCTTCCCTTAATGCATAGAATGCATTAAAGGATAAGTTCACCTTTTTGGGCAGAATTTGAGATTTCATAATAAATAGTAGCAATTTCCAATGCCATTTCTGACCCAGCCATCCCCATATGCTTTTCTCTCAATCACCTTATCCATGGGAGGTTGAAAACATTGTCAGTTTATTTGAATTTTTGAAATTATTTTTAGATCACATCACTTCCTGTAGATTGTCTCTCAGCATTCACTCCCTGTAGGTCATCTCCCAGAAGCCTTCACTTACTTGTTGCATCACAGAAGGTGTGATAGGGCGTTTTCACCACTCTGGACCACACCTCCCTCATTACAATACCATCTTCCATCCACTTTCTATAAAATCTGATTCTCCTTTAGATATCCCATCAGTTATGTAGTACAAGGGCCTGTCTGATTTGATACAAATTGAATGGATTGGTCAGATGGGTCATCCTATTCTATAGTTCTGGTAACTCTAAAGGAAATTGTACAGGTATTGTACAATCAGATTGCATAATGTATGGCCATCTATATATAAGTACATAGGAGGGAGTGGATGGAGACACTTGTCAGGCCCCGTTCACATTTCCACGTAGTGAAAACTTACATTCCTGCGTGCGTCTTTTGGGTGTTTTGGAGCATTTCCACTCACCACGCATAGGGCAGCCCATTCGCTTGAATGGTCTGCCCTATGCGCGGCAATCTCCCAGAAAAGTTCCAGAGCTTTTTTCAGAGTGGAGCTTGGTGCGTTACCACAGTTTGTAGTGCGTTTGCTGTAATGACAACACAAACTCGATGCATATTTGCAGTGTTTCTGAAATGCATGGTAAAGAAAAAAGAGCGCATTTTCGTTATGGTTTGCCATGCATTTGGAAACATTCAGATGTAAATGGAGCTGCATTGTTCTTGTGTAAATGCACCAGTTTCACTTTCAGGCCTAGAATAGTGGAAGCACATGTTTTTTGGCTTGTTTTTCCAGTGACACACATAGAGCAGACAATTGATTGCAATAGGACGCACTGCACGTGGCAAAGTAGTTAATGGGACATTTTGACGTGGTGCAAGTTGGGCACGTTTGTCACACATTTTTTCTTGTGGCAAAATGTGTGTTTGCTTAACTTAAACCTTTAGAACCACTTTAACTATTAAGCCCTGTAAGCCATGCCCAGTATATAGCAGAATGTAGTTATGCAAATTCTTTTCCCATGGTGTGCTGAGCGTACTAAATTCTAAGGTTCAAAATTTGGGAGATGTGTCAATTCACTTCCCCTTCTATCAATACCTAATTGATTACCCTTGCCAACAGTGAGTCCTTTACATGTGTTTTAATCTTTTTAATTTATTTTTATGAATTGTATTTTACATTGCAACATTTTCGTGACTAAATGTAAGTTTTGCACAATATTTTTTCAATACAAAACTGATCTTTTTTTAAATAAATGTGTTCTCTTTGGCCTCCATGGTAAAATATATTCTGATAAAATATAGGGAGACACCAGTAAGGTTTATGCAGCCTATTAAAAGACTACTGAAGATAAGTAAAGAAAGGCTACAAGAGATTAACCAAAACAAAATTAAAACCAATTCCTCAGTTGCTGTTATCTGTAATATTAATAAAACATGATGCACAATGTGAAATGTTATTTCTCCACCATGCTGCTTCTTAGATTTAAAGCTTTCATTTCATTTTAATGCTCTTCTGTGGATTGTCATCACTGCACACAGAAGCAGGAAATACATGTTTGCTGGTATAGGGCTTCAGGGTAGTGCATTTTTATGTACCAGACTGTAGTTGCTGCGTAATAGAGGTTTCAACAAAACCTTTCCTTTGAGAGGTAGCCTTGATTGTTATTAATGAGAATAACACACGTGTTAACCAAACTAATCACAGCAAATACTAGCAAATGTTCAATTATAAAACCTTTAACAGTAATACATTAGAGACAGTCGTCATTTCTATTTTGTTTGCAAATGCTCAACTGTTTCCACTAGTGCTTCATAGTACATAAAGTCTTCATTGTGAGAAGCAATGTTATGTTTTCCAGCTGATGGTAAACTCTAGCTCCCAGTGTGAACAGCTTGCAAAAGTGATACATGTTATAAACGATATGGCTAAAAAAAGTTCAACCAAAGCAGCAGCGCTCTTAAAGGAAAGCTCAATTTTCTAAAAGTCCAGGGAGATACAAAAAGGTGGTTTATTATGGTTGTAAATTAACTAAAAACCATTTAGGACTCATTCATTTGTGCAGTCAGGCTGCCTTCCGTTTTATTAACTGCATTGGGTTTGGCTAGAATGTAAGTAAAAAGGGGGGGGAAAAAGCCTATTCATAGGCCCCCCCATTCCTCGTGGGATCTGAGGCAGCGGCAGTTGTTTAAATATATCCCAAAAGTTTTGAATATGGGATAAATTAATTTGCCAGCAAAAGTTATCCAATAAAAATAAATACATTTTAAATTTAGTATAGGATAGGTCAGTTAAGTCATGTACCCCCACCAATGAATGCGTTTGAACAGCAGGGTACCTCTATAAATATGGGCTACTGGTTATGGACCATTGACAGTTGCCAGAAGAAATTTAAGAGGACAGCTCCCATCCCTTTCTGCAGCCATAATATTGATGGCTTCCGACTGCTCTTCTGGCACTGTCAGGTCTCTTATGCAGCAACTGCTTGAAAGAGCCGGAACCGAGGAGATGGCTTGGTTAAAAACTTGCCTTTCCTTACCTTCAAGTACGGCTACTCAGGTGATCGCAGGTGTCGATTCCATGGATGCCGTCCCCTCTGTTCCGGTTTCTAAACTGCATCATCCCATAAATGGACGGAGGCCGGAGATATCCGAAGTACTTGAGTCAGCTGACCGGTTATCGATGTCGAGGGAGCCAAATGAATCTGTGGGCGGGTCTGACAGCGGTAGTCTTGGGAAGAGGAGGCGTGTTCATAGACAAAGCTATAGTCCGTCCCCAAATGTAGCTACGTCACACCGATCAGCTGGGCTGGCCTCCTTGAAGGGTAAGCGAGTGTCTGCAAGCTTAGCAGCGTTGTTGATGGGATTACACAAATGCAGTCGACCGCCACCTTGTAACGCATCAGGCAGAGCTGCTAACAGGCTTGCTAGGAGGAATGTTAGGAATAGCTCTTCATGTCCAACTTCGGCCAGCTGCGTTTCAGAGGGCGCTATACCATTACAAGAAAACCCAACAGCAGTTTGAACCAGCTGAATCTCCTCAATCTACTTTGCGAGGTGGGTCTCATACTATACAATTATTAACCGAAGTGTCTTTCTCATTAAGTAATATTATTGCAGGTATTGCTGTTCCCCGTAATGCAACAGACTTGAATGGAATTGGTATTTCTGAGCCTGCAACAGTAGTGTGGTCTGCTATAGCTCCTCAGCAACCTTCACATCCGCTCAAAAGTATTGCCAATGTTGTTCCTGATAACGGTGTGAATCAAAGATTACATACTTATACAGGTTCTTTAGTTTCAATTAGGAAAGCCTCTTCGGGCAAGTCAGAATTATATGGTAAAGAAGTAATGCCTTGTATAATATCACCGTTAGGTTTTTCATTTACCTATGGGTGTTAAAGAAAAGATTTGGAATGGTGAATACATAGATTTGTTAACATTATTGCCGTCTTCTAAAGAATTCCTTTTTAAAATGGAAAAAAAAGATGATAAGCTTGAGGAACATAGAAAATCTATTGCCAAATCAATTTTTAATTGGCTTCAAGCTTTTTCAATTTTTTCTAGCGTTCTTTGCGAGAAGTTTCCGAATAAAAGTCCTGGACTTTTCCAACATATGGACATTATTCTGGAAGCTTATCGAAACTTCGGAGGATATTCCTGGTTTACGTATGATGAGGCAGTCAGACATAAATTAAGTATTCTCCCTACATTACAATGGGGTATAAAAGATGTAGGACTATGGTTGAAATTATTCCTCCCACCTAGACCTATTCCGCCTCGTCCTTCCACTATTTCTTCTAATACTTATCTAACCCGCCTTATAAAAAGGGGATTTGTTTTGCGATAGCCAGTGTAAATGGCTACCCTTCCTGTAGGTACAAACACAAATGTGCATTTTGCTCTGGTGCGCACCCAGTAGCAAAATATTTTCATAAATTATCACCCCGATTGCAACAACAACCTAGTGACTTTACTAGTAAAAGCCAGATCGCCAGTGAACATGGAAAACATGTTACCTTGGCAAACAATTTACCCAGATCGACAGAAAGCAATGCTTTTAATTAATGGTTTTTCACAAGGTTTTCAGCTTCCTAAATTGTAAGATGTATTGTAATTCCTAAATTAAATTCCTAAATTGTAAATTGTAGTGATTCTTTGAATGATCAAATCAATCCAACATTATCTTCAGTTACTTATGTATCATTTGAGTCTGCGATTGCACACCTTTGTTCTTTAGGTGAAGGTGCTTTATTAGCTAAAGCAGATATTAAATCTAAACCAAAAAAAATAAAATATATATACATATGTATATTATATATGTATATATATATATATATATATATATATATATATATATATAAAATCTGCTTTTAGACTTCTTCTAATAAACCCTGATTCTTTTTGCTCTTTGGGTATTTATTTTCAAGGAGAATATTATATTGATAAATGTCTGCCTAAAACTGTATGTAGTTCGGAATTAATAGTACATTATTTAGATGACTGGGTAAAAAAGATTCTGAAGAGTGCAATTATTTATTAAATTCCTTTTTTGACATTTGTAAATATTTTAATATTCCTTTAGCGGAAGAAAAAACTGTTGGTCCTGTTGCTTGTTTGGATTTCTTAGGTGTGACTATTGATTCGGTAAATATGGAATTTCGACTTTTAGAAATGCAATCTTTGCCTTGGATGTTAGCTTTTGCGACTAGAATTCTTCCGATAGGTAGAATTTCTTCTAGACGTTTTTATTCTGTTATTTCTGGATTGCAGAATCCTTCATCTCATGTGTGATTGTCAAGCGAAATTAAAGAAGATATGTTAATCTGACTCATAGGTGTGCGCAGCCCATTGCATTAGGGTGTGCACCTCAAAGCTCAAACACACATGCGTGTATATAGCAGTGGAGCAGTGGACCATGTCAGTAGGGCAGAGGTTGGTGTCAATAGGGCAGTGGACGGTTTCAGTAGTTCATTTTTATAATACTTTTTTATTACACCTTTGTATAATTTTATATTTTTTTTACAATAATTTATTTCTATTATTATTACATTTTTTAGAAGCTCCATTGGGAGGCTTTGGAGAAATATCAGAGGTATAAACCCCTGGTGTCTCCCTTTTGAGACAGAGAAAGGGACTGAGAACAGAGATTCCCCAGTCTATTTCTCTGCAGCCAAGCATCGAGGGAATCTGTGTAGGAAGGCATCATTAGGGTCTGCCCAGGCACACCTGGCACACCCTGTGCGCACGCCTATGATCTGACTGCATTTCTTACAAAATTTTAATGGTAAGGCTATTTGTCAATTTGATTTTATTTCTAGTGAGGCTTTTTCTCTTTTTACTGATGCTGCTGGATCAATAGGTTTTTCGGCTATTTGGAAGACATGTGCTTCCCATTGGCCTTCAAAATGGACTATACAAGGTTTTTGCAAGAATATTGTGCTGTTAGAATTATTTCCGATCATAGTTGTTGTAATATGCCCAAAACATGCTCTGCCATTTCAGTATACAAGATGGCTTAAATCTGCAACTAAAAAGAATGCTTAGAAAGATGCTTGCACAAGCACTGTGCTCTATATACATCATTGTGGGTTTGTAGGCCATGGGACGGGATGCATGACTTATGACTCATGACCAGATGGCCTGTTGACTCTTGTAACCTCATGATAAATGTATTTTAGGGCTCATTGGCTTGTATAACCATATATTTTATACCAATACATCATTTATTAACCACTCCTCTCTACCCTCTTTCTATTTGTATGTTGAACCATATATAAGCTGTAACACACCTAATAAAGGAATACCTACTATTTCCTTTCAGATGGGTGCTTGTGTCTGGGTAAGACAATCATCCGCGGTGGGATGGACCTTTGTCTATTTTGACAAATTCTTTCTTACCTTGGCTCTGATAAAGTCTTATGCCCCGTACACACGGTCGGACTTTGTTCGGACATTCCGACAACAAAATCCTAGGATTTTTTCCGACGGATGTTGGCTCAAACTTGTTTTGCCTACACACGGTTGCACAAAGTTGTCGGAATTTCCGATCGACAACCACGCTGTCACGTACACCACGTACGACGAGACTAGAAAAGGCCGGTTCAGAACCAAGCGCGGCACCCTTTGGACTCCTTTTGCTAATCTCGTGTTAGTAAAAGTTTGGTGAGAGACGATTCGCGCTTTTTCAGAATCGTGGCTTTCAGATCGTTTTCTGCCGTTCAGTTTGTGCTTGTGGGTTTGTATCTGCTCTTCAGTGCGTGCAGTCAGTTCGTATCGGAGTTTTCTCTGTGATCTTGCCTGCTCGTTGCTGTTTTTCAGGTCGCTCTTCACAGGCCTTGCTGTTCTTCAGTGCGTTCTGTTACTTCGTTCTGAGCAGCCGACCGTTTTCTAGCCATGTTTCGTATGTGTACTCCTCGTAGAGTTCGTGCTGTGCGGGGGCTTGGTGTTGGGGTCCTGACCTTGACACAAGTCCAGTCCATGAACAAGGTGGGGAGGAGTTCATGGACCAAGAATTGGTTACTTCAGCGTGACCAGTTCTCTCATATGCCTTTGCTCCGTGAGATCCGTGAGAATAATCCTGATGATTTCAGGAACTTTCTCAGGATGACGGACTCCGTATTTCACCGTTTGTTGGCTTCGCTGACCCCTTATATTAGCAGGCAGGATACCTGCATAAGGCAAGCCATCACTCCGGAGCAGAGGTTGGTCGCTACCTTGCGGTATTTGGCCACAGGGAGAAGCCTGCAGGACCTCAAGTTCTCGACAGGCATCTCCCCCCAGGCTCTTCTTTGTGGACATTTACTGCTTGTGTTTGTTTTAGCTGACCCTGACAGAAATGTGTGGAGTCCAGAAAATGTCGTGATTGTGTAACCTTATACAAAGCACTGTTGGCTGTTATTTACTAAATGCAAAGACACTTTTCATTACAAGTGCACTTGCAACTGCACTGAAACTGCACTTGTAGTGCAAAGTGGATTTGCCCTTAGGAAATTAACCCCATTTTCTCATAAAACAACAATTACATCACCCCAAAAGTGTTGTAGCGTTGAGACAATAATCCACACATTCTTGATGAACAATCTTTTTAATACCTGCACAATCACATGTGCATTTACCAAAGGTTTTTCTGACAAACCAACATGTTTGTTGTATAACAATTTTTGTGGTGTCATTATCCAAAATCAAAATGTCCATTTTATAGAAAACAGGCCTGTGTAAAACCCACAAGAAAGACACAAATCTTGATCTTACAAAGTTCACATTTGGTAGAACTGGAAGGCAATATCAGACATGAGTATTTAGGAACTGTGTTTGATATAGCTTTCAGATGGGGTGAAATCACCCCTGGAAAAGCCAAATTTGGAAGATGCACACAAATTTCACAATGTCAACATGTGCTATCTGCCATCACGGGGGATCAAGGGATGTGTTTTGGGGGAGAAAGCCCTTCCTCACCGCTACTTTATTATTGAGGAAGGGGTTGCACCCCCAAAACGCGTCCATTGATCTCCCGTGATGGCAGATAGCACATGTTGGCACACTGTGTGCATCCTCCAAATTTGGCTTTGGGAAAAATCACAAAAACATTTTGCACATTGTAGCACACAAAAGAAGAAAGTGATTTGGAGAGGCTTTAAACTCGCCCCAAAACATCAATGATGTTTTTATATTTTGGAATAACATCATTGATGTTTTGCTTGATGTTTTCCAATTGTAAATTACACCCCACGATCTCCCCGATCAGGATCTGGGCACTTTCGGATGTGAAAGGATCTTCATCCACAACCTCACGATCACCTAAAAAGAGAGGAACCCCAAAATAAATTAGGTTTCAAAAAAATGCTGCCATCCATATCTTATCTGAGCCTGTGGTCGCAGACACTCACCTGTTGTGGTGACTAGTTCCACCACGTCTTCTTCCTTCTGCTCTTCTTGTTGGGTAGATTTCCCCTTCTTCCAGAGGTGGGGGGTCTCTGGTCTCCTCGGATGAGTGGTGTCCTCCGAGTCTTTTCTCCCCTATGTAAAACTATGTAAAACAAAAATGGTATACTTAGCACACAGATATTTGATGGCAGAACTAGAAATAGGAAACATTGCTTGGAAGTGGGGTACAATTATCTATTTTAGCTGAGTTCCAAGATGTAGCTTTTTTAGTGTCCTTTGTCAAGCTGCAATACTTTACCTGTTTAGTACAAGCTTCACCGATGGAGACCCCCCTATAGTATACACTGGAGCACCTGTGTGGCCCCCCTAATAAAAATGGTGTTCTGGTGTCCCACACTAGTGCTCCAGTGTCCAGATGTGAAAACAGCTGCTCAGTGTCCTCTCCTTACACACAATCTAGTTTGCATTTCATTCTAGTAACAAAGCCATCTACACAACCCAATTCTTTGAAGCCAAGTATAGGGCGTCAAAATGGTGGCCAAATGCATATGGCCTAAACAATGGTATTTTATAGTCCGAAATAAAAATGTGTGATCTGAATGAATAATGTGCCCATGAACATGAAAGTTGCCATTTTAAACTGTACAACAGTTCCTAAAAGCACATAGAGCAGCACGAACGTAATAAACACAAAAAGAATAGGAACACAGCACAACTACTTACTTTTTTGCAGCACTCTCCGGATCTTTCTGTACTGCTCATGTTCTCGTAATTTCAGGTCCGACCACCGCTTCCTGAGCTGATCTTTCGATCGTCGTACCCCGAATTTCCGGTGCAGACTCCTGACCACTTTCGCCATGATCTTGGCCTTTCAGACATTGGGGTTGGGGTAAGGCCCATACTTTCCATCATAGTCGGCCTTCTTCAGGATGTCCACCATTTCCAACATCTCCCCAAAGGACATATTTGAGTCCTTTAATCTCCTTCTGGATCGGGACGTTTCAGGCTCCGGCCTTTCCTCCTCCTCCTCGTTGCTACAATTAGCACCGCACCTGCTGTCTATACGCCATGTGCTCTTCCCCCACTGCGCTGAACGAAAAGGGGCAGGGAATAGACTAGAAAGAACGTCAGGGGCGGGCGGAGTTATATGCATGCGTAGTGTGTATAAATCTTAACACGCGCGCGTCTTACGTATGATCTGTGAGCGGAGGAAGGAGCATCGGAGACGCCGATCGTGCTAACGAAGGTAGGATCTAAACTTGGGCCTATACTGCTTCGAAATGGAAGCCTATATTGTAACAAGATTAGGGGAGTTTGGCCTGACATTAGGGTTTGTCTTGTGTTGTGTCTTGCAGAGAAAATGGATGGGTTCAACGACCACAATTTCCTGCCCCTGTTCATAGACAAGTACAGGGAGCTGCCCTGTCTGTGGCAAGTGAGACACCCCCACTATAACCACAAACAGAAGAGGCAGGCAGCGCTGGAGAAACTGCTGGAGTTGGTGAAGCCGGTGGTCCCCACAGCAACCATCCCTTATTTAAAAGCTAAAATTGGTGGCCTGAGGAGCACTTATCTTAGGGAGCGCAAGAAGGTCACGGATTCCCAGAGATCCGGAGCTGCAGCAGATGACGTTTATGTCCCCAGGCTGTGGTACTATGAGAGACTGCGATTTCTGTCAGACCACACTGAAGTCAGGGAATCCCTCTCCACTCTTCCTTCCACTCTTCCTTCCACCCCAGCTGAGGCTTCCGATGTCCAACCTGGGCCTTCCAGCCAGGAAGAAATGGAGGAGCCCAGCTGGAGTCAGGTTTAGCATTCTTCTACAGATTTCTGGGCAATAAATAAATGATGTTTACTAGATGTTATTATTGATCACTAATTGCTGATTCAAAAAAGTGTTTTACATATCAATAGACAGTAGTGGGCACCCAAAATTGGGACAAGAATGCAAAATGCTGGGCTCAGAATGATAGGTGAAAATTGTGTGTGATTGATGTAAAAAATACTAAAACTATGTCCCTTTTTCATACACAGGAAGACCTCAGCCAGGAGGAGGCTGTGGAATGTGGCAGTCAGGAGGAGGCGGGGATTAGTGGCAGCCAGGAGGAGGCGGGGATTAGTGTCAGCCAGGAGGAGGCGGGGCTAAGTGTCAGCCAAGAGAAGCCTGGGACAAGTCGCAGCCTGACTGAGTCTCAGGTCCCTCCCCTCCGCCTGCCACATAAACGAGCCAGGAAGGCCACTCCCAGTCCTGTGCAGGATTCAGCATACAGGCTGATCCAGGAGGCTTCTGCGTCCCTCAGAGCCTTCCCCAGTCCTGCAGAGGCCTTTGCCTGCATGGCTGCCACCAAATTGCAGGGCATGCAGGAGGGCCAACGCAAGCTCTCTGAGGACCTGATTTATAAAGTCCTACGTAAGGGGGAGAGTGGGGAACTGACACCCAAGACGGATGTCATTGAGATCTACGATCCTCCTCCTCCTCCTGCTGCCACAACTCCACCACCACAGCCAAAGCCTGTAAGGAAGCGTGGAAGGAAGACCAAAGAGTGATTGCCCTGGGTTGAGTCTGGTCTGACAAAAGCTGCAGTCTCTCGTATGACCACAGCCTGGGGACACAGATGTCATCTGCTGCTTTCCGGATCTCTGGGACTTCTGGACCAGACTGCCCTCCCTTAGATAAGGACTCCTCAGGCCACCAATTTTGATTTTAAATAATTGATGTCTGCCCTGGGGGTCCAAGGCTTCACCCACTTCTGCAGTTTCTCCAGCGTTGCCTCCCTCTTTGTTTTTTTATAGTTGTGACCCCTTAATAAAATTTTTTTAGGTAAATTCTACTCTCCTGTGTGTGTTTTCATCCAAAAAGGACAGTTTGTTGGTGACGATTCAGGTACATTTCTAACATAAAATGTGAAATTAACAAGGGACAACAACACCAAACAATCTCCTACAGATTAAATAGAACAACATATCAATGGTGTTGTGGGAACTTGTCACAAAAAACACACAAACATTTTCGGGAGTACAAATCAAAATCACCAAAAAAAAAAAAAGAGAAACACAAAAAAGATTCTACATTAAAGGCAAAAAAAAAAAAAAATATACAAAAATATGTTGTCAGATGTGAGAAATCAAAATATATTGAGGGAATCCCGATAAATAGTAACGAAAGAAGTTTGTGAGAAGTGTGTGTGAATATGAGCAGCAAAACTACTTTATTCTTGTCACATTATAAAGAAGAAGAGAGTGCGCTGTATTAAACCATTTTGAACATTGCAGCGTGACGAAAGTGCTGTATCCATTCTGAACGCTAAGTTTACCAGAACGAGCTGTCCCGTCTCGGAATTTCTTCTGAGCATGCGTGGCACTTTGTGCGTCGGAACAGGCCACACACAGTCGGAATTGACGCGATCGGATTTTGTTGTCGGAAAATTTTATCTCCTGCTGTCCAACTTTGTGTGTCGGAAAATCCGATGGAAAATGTCCGATGGCGCCCACACACGGTCGGAATTTCCGACAACACGCTCCGATCGGACATTTTCCATCGGAAAATCCGACCGTGTGTACGGGGCATTAGCCTTTTAAATTTAAAGAGAACGTAAGGATGGACCACACCTTAATAGACACACTCACAGGAGTGTAACATTGTAGGGTCTTTGGGAGACTTGAGTCTTTATTTAAGACTCACTTCAGTATCCTTTTGGGAAGGGTATTTATGTAACCAACAGCGCCCGCTAAATCTTTGCTTCTCTTTCTGTTGCATAGAAGTAATAAGATAACTTGTGATTGGTATTGGTAGATTACTTGTTGTAGCAGCTTGGGGTCTCTATAATGTTATGCCCAGGGTGGCTTTAAGCGTTTTGGGAACGCTGTAGAAGCGTTTTGGGAACACTGTGGAAAAGTGTACACGCCGATTGAAAGCTTGGTGCTCGTGGGAATAAAGGTGATCGATCAGGTAGGTAGGAATTTTAGCCAGAAATAGGGTCAAAGTAAATTAGAAATTTTCCTGGCTTATATCCAAATATCGTGAGAGTGGTGAGTACTTTTGTATGTATGTTCATATAATCTGCTAAATTTTCTTTAACCACCTCAATACAGGGCACTTACACCCTCTTCCTGCCCAGACCAATTTTCAGCTTTCAGCGCTCTCACATTTTGAATGACAATTACTCAGTTGTGCAACACTGTACCCATATGAAATTTGCGTCCTTTTTTTCACACAAATAGAGCTTTCTTTTGGTGGTATTTAATCACTAGTGGGTTTTTTTATCTTTTGTGCTATAAATAAAAAAGACCGTAAATTTTGTGAAAAAAATGCCCTTTTCTTTGTTTCTGTCATAAAATTTTGCAAATTAGTAATTTTTCTTCATAAATTTTGGCCAAAATGTATACTTCTACATAACTTTGGTAAAAATAACCCAAATTAGTGTATATTATTTGGTCTTTGTGAAAGTTATACAGTCTACAAACTATGGTACCAATCACTGAAAATTGATCACATCTGATCAGGCCTCCAGTACATCAGGTGTATCTCATTTCTTGAGACACTAAGGGTCGGTTCACACTGAGGCAGCACGACTTACAGCACAATTGCCTCAGGCGACCCAGGACATGACTCAGCGGCAACTTGCAAAACGACTTCTGTATAGAAGTCAATGCAAGTTGCCCCCAAAGTCGTACAGGAACCTTTTTCTAAGTCAGAGCGACTTGCGTCGCTCCGATTAGAACGGTTCCATTGCACAGAACGGGACACTACTTGTCAGGCGACTAGGTTGCCTGACAAGTCGTCCCAGTGTGAACCGAGGCTAAGAAGTCAGGAAAGTACAAATAACCTCCAAATGACCCCTTTTTAGAAAGTAGACATTCCAAGGTATTAAGTAAGTAGCATGGTGAGTTTTTTTAAGTTGTAATTTTTTCCCACAATTCTTTGCAAAATGAAGATTTTTTTTTTACAAAATTGTCATATTATCAGGTTATTTCTCACACACAGCATATGCATACAACAAATGACACCTCGAAATACATTCTGCTACTCTTCCCGAGTATGGCGATACCACATGTGTGAGACTTTTACACAGCCTGGTCACATACAAAGGCCTAACATTAAAGTAGCACCTTCAGACGTTCTACGAGCATAAATGACACATCTCATTTCTCAACCACCTATTACAATTTGAAGGCCCTGGAGCACCAGGACAATGAATTGCCCACAAAATTACCCCATTTTGGAAAGCAAACACCCCAATGTATAATCTATGGGGCATAATGAGTCTTTCATTTTTTTCCAGAAGTTTTTGGAAAATGTGGGAAAAAAATGAAAACGCTTTTTTTTATACAAAGTTGTCAATTTATAAGATATTTCTAACACATAGCATGTATATAGCAAAAATGACACCCCAAAACACATTCTGCTACTCCTCCTGAGTATGGCGATACCACATGTGTGAGACTTTTACACAGCCTGGCCACATACAGAGGCCCAACATTGAAGTAGTATCCATCTCATTAGTACACATCTCATTTAATTCCTACCTATCACACTTTTGAAGGATTCTTGAGCACGAGGACAGTGGAATTACCCACAAAATGACCCCATTTTTGAAAGCAAACACCCCAACTTATATTCTATGAGGCATGGGCTACAGATAGGTACTCGGGTACTCTGATGGGCTGGAGACAGGTACACGGGTAACTTGATGAGCTGCAGATAGGTACCTGGGTACTCTGATGGGCTGGTGACAGGTACTCGGTTACTCTGATGGGCTGGTGAGAGGTACTCAGGTACTCTGATGGCCTGGTGACAGGTACTCGGGTACTCTGATGGGCTGGTGACTGGTATTCATGTAGTCTGAAGGGTGGTGACAGGTACTCAGATGGACAGTGACAGGTACTTAGGTACTCAGATGAACTGTGACAGGTACTCATATGGACTATGACAGGTACTCAGTACTCATATGAACTGTGACAGGTACTCAGGTACTCAGATGGACTGTGACAGGTACTCAGGTACTCAGATGGACTGTGACAGGTACTCGGGTACTCAGGTAGTCAGATGAACTGTGACAGGTACTCAGGTACTTGGGTACTCAGGTGAACTATGATAGATACTCAGATGGACTGTGACAGGTACTCAGGTACTCGAGTACTCATATGAACTGTGACAGGTACTCGGGTACTCAGATGGACTGTGACAGGTACTCAGGTACTCATATGGACTGTGACAGGTACTTTGATGGGTGGTGACAGGTCCTCTTTATTGGGGGGCAATCAGTGTGATTGGTGTACACTGTAAGCGGTAATGAGATGTTACCGCAATCTCCTTCTCACACACGATTGGTGTGTGAAGAGGAGAACCCGGTAACATCTCGTTACTGCTCTGTATTTACATTTAGTGATCGGTGTGAAAGGATCACAGCCAATCACGTGGTAAACAGCCACTGGCCAATGGCTGTTTACCAGGGTTGGTGAAGAGCAGTGTTCCTGGGAACATGCTGCCACCGCCGTGCACGTGAAGCGCGCTCGCGATCATGCGCATACGCCATGCAAAATGGGGAGGTACCATCTGTGATCGGCTGTGACTTCATCGCGGCCGATCACGTGGTAAACAGCCATGCCCAATGGCTGTTCACCCCCCTCGGTGATGAGCGGTGTCTCCGTGACACGCCACCACCGACAGTACAGGGCTGCGTGCATACGATCGCGCGCATGCCCTGTTTAAATGGATGGACATCATATGACGCCCGCCCAGAACAAGAGCCGCGCCGCCTGGCCGTCATATGCCGGCCAGCGGGCAGCAAGCAGTTAAAGAATGAAAGAAGGTATGGGGAAAATTCAAATGTGTGTATGTCATTACTTAAGGTGTTAAAAAGAAATTAAGAAATGTTGTTGCTGTGGTGCATATGGAAAAAAGGGGTTTTGGCTAAATTTGGAATGAATATGTATATTTTTGCTGAGTGTCAACAAATATCTTAAGAGAACAAAATAGACATACAGTGTATAAAGAGAATGAATATTAAACGGCCAGTCAGTACAGTAAAAGTACAATAGTATATGAGATCACCCCTTTATTAATATTTGTTTTGTTTATGGGATTGTAATTATAAGGGCCTAATTTTGCTTGAAAGATGTGTAATTTGCTTGAAGTACATGTTTAACATGTTTTGATGATTTTGAGATATGTGTAAGCCCATGTATTACTATATATATATATAAAAAAAAGGGGGAACTTGCCATTCAGCATAATATTGTTACTTGTTTTAAATGATTAGCCAAATACAGACCAAATGTTTTAACACATATAACATTGCCATCTTTGTTCTGATAATTCAATAATAAAGGTTGGAACAGAAAGGTAAGAGTTAAAAGGTTAACCCAAACATAGCTTAAATGTAAGAAGTATTGTATAGCAGAACTTTACATAGTTACATAGTAGGTGAGGTTGAAAAAAGACACAAGTCCATCAAGTCCAACCTATGTGTGTGATTATATGTCAGTATTATATTGTATATCCCTGTATGTTGCAGTCGTTTAGGTGCTTATCTAATAGTTTCCTGAAACTATCACTGCCCCCTGCTGAGACCACCGCCTGTGGAAGGGAATTCCACATCCTTGCCACTCTTACAGTAAAGAACCCTCTACGTAGTTTAAGGTTAAACCTATTTTCTTCTAATTTGAATGCGTGGCCACGAGTCTTGTTAAACTCCCTTCTGCAAAAAGTTTTATCCCTATTGTGGGGTCACCAGTATGTTATTTGTATATAGAAATCATATCCCCTCTCAAGTGTCTCTTCTCCAGAGAGAATAAGTTCAGTACTCGCAACCTTTCCTCATAACTAATATCCTCCAGACCCTTTATTAGCTTTGTTGCCCTTTGTACTCGCTCCATTTCCAGTACATCCTTCCTGAGGACTGGTGCCCAGAACTGGTCAGCATACTCTAGGTGCAGCCAGACCAGAGTCTTGTAGAGTGAGAGAATTATCGTTTTATCTCTGGAGTTGATCCCCTTTTTAATGCATGCCAATATTCTGTTTGCTTTGTTAGCAGCAGCTTGGCATTGCATGCCATTGCTGAGCCTATCATCTACTAGGACCCCCAGGTCCTTTTCCATCCTAGATTCCCCCAGAGGTTCTCCCCCCAGTGTATAGATTGCATTCATATTTTTGCCACCCAAATGCATTATTTTACATTTTTCTACATTGAACCTCATTTGCCATGTAGTCGCCCACCCCATTAATTTGTTCAGGTCTTTTTGCAAGGTTTCCACATCCTGCGGAGATGTTATTGCCCTGCTTAGTATCATCTGCAAACACAGAGATTGAACTGTTTACCCCATCTTCTAGGTCGTTTATGAACAAATTAAATAGGATTGGTCCCAACACAGAACCCTGGGGGACCCCACTACCCACCCCTGACCATTTTTTTTTTTTACCAACAACATGGTAGAGTGAGAATCTTTCCCTGCCCTTTCCTCTCCAAAGCTCCCCTGCTCCTTTCTCAGCACGGACTTGGGACCAGCCTCGGTGGAGTTACCAACAACATGGTAGAGTGAGAATCTTTCCCTGCTCTTTCCCTTGGCCCTTCCCCTCCAAAGCTCCCCTCCTCCTTTCTCAGCACGGACTTGGGACCGGCCACGGTGGAGTACTCACCCTATGGTCCATGCCAAAGGACTACCCACCCCTGACGATTCTGAGTACTCCCCATTTATCACCACCCTCTGAACTCACCCTTGTAGCCAGTTTTCAATCCATGTACTCACCCTATGGTCCATGCCAAAGGACCTTATTTTGTACAGTAAACGTTTATGGGGGACTGTGTTAAATGCTTTTGCAAAATCCAGATACACCACGTCTATGGGCCTTCCTTTATCTGGATGGCAACTCACCTCCTCATATAAGGTGAATAGATTGGTTTGGCAAGGACGAATCTTCATGAATCCATGCTGATTATTGCTAATGATACCGTTCTCATTACTAAAATCTTGTATATAGTCCCTTATTTTCCCCTCCAAGAGTTTACATACTATTGTTGTTAGGCTAACTGGTCTGTAATTCCCAGGGATGTATTTTGGGCCCTTTTTAAATATTGGTGCTACATTGGCTTTTCTCCAATCAGCTGGTACCAATCCAGTCAGTAGACTGTCAGTAAAAATTAGGAATAATGATCTGGCAATTACTTGACTGAGTTCCCTAAGTACCCTCGGGTGCAACCAATTTGGTCCCGGTGATTTATTAATGGTAAGTTTCCCAAGTCTAATTTTAATTCTGTCCTCTGTTAACCATGGAGGTGCTTCCTGTGATGTGTCATGAGGATAAACACTGAAGTTTTGGTTACTGAAGCTTTTGAGTGTGTATTTGTGCAGCGCACACACAAGGGTATGACTGGTAGCATTTTTTGAAGCTCGTGAACTACTGGTGAATGACTGGTTATTAGGTAAGGGAAAGTTGTTGTTAGTATAGGGTATTCTCTTCAACCTGCTCAGAGATAAATGCTTAATTTTATGTGCATGTGAATTTTTGTCTTGGGATTCAAATTTAGAGTATAAGTTGTTTTTTTCTTCTGAATGCAAATAGATTGTTAGGTAGTTGATATACAGTGGGGACGGAAAGTATTCTGACCCCCTTAAATTTTTCACTCTTTGTTATAATGCAGCCATTTGCTAAAATCATTTAAGTTCATTTTTTCCTCATTAATGTACACACAGTACCACATATTGACAGAAAAACACAGAATTGATGGCATTTTTGCAGATTTATTAAAAAAGAAAAACTGAAATATCACATGGTCCTAAGTATTCAGACCCTTTGCTGTGACACTCATATATTTAACTCAGGTACTGTCCATTTCTTCTGATCATCCTTGAGATGGTTCTACATCTTCATTTGAGTCCAGCTGTGTTTGATTATACTGATTGGACTTTATTAGGAAAGCCAAACACCTGTCTATATAAGACCTTACAGCTCACAGTGCATGTCAGAGCAAATGAGAATCATGAGGTCAAAGGAACTACCTGAAGAGCTCAGAGACAGAATTGTGGCAAGGCACAGATCTGGCCAAGGTTACAAAAAAATCTGCTGCACTTAAGGTTCCTAAGAGCACAGTGGCCTCCATAATCCTTAAATGGAAGATGTTTGGGACGACCAGAACCCTTCCTAGAGCTGGCAGTCCGGCCAAGCTGAGCTATCGGGGGAGAAGAGCCTTGGTGAGAGAGGTAAAGAAGAACCCAAAAGATCACTGTGGCTAAACTCCAGAGATGCAATCGGGAGATGGGAGAAAGTCAACCATCACTGCAGCCCTCCACCAGTCGGGGCTTTATGGCAGAGTGGCCCGACCGAAGCCTGACACATGAAAGCCTGCATGGAGTTTGCTAAAAAACACCTGAAGGACTCCAAGATGGTGAGAAACAAGATTCTTTGGTCTGATGAGACCAAGATACAACTTTTTGGCCTTAATTCTAAGTGGTATGTGTGGAGAAAACCAGGCACTGCTCATCACCTGTCCAATACAGTCCCAACAGTGAAGCATGGTGGTGGCAGCATCACGCTGTGGGGGTGTTTTTCAGCTGCAGGAACAGGGTGACTGGTTGCAATCGAGGGAAAGATGAATGCAGTCAAGTACAGGGATATCCTGGACGAAAACCTTCTCCAGAGTGCTCAGGACCTCAGACTGGGCCGAAGGTTTACCTTCCAACAAGACAATGACCCTAAGCACACAGCTAAAATAACAAAGGAGTAGCTTCACAACAACTCCGTGACTGTTCTTGAATGGACCAGCCAGAGCCCTGACTTAAACCCAATTGAGCCTCTCTGGAGAGACCTAAAAATGGCTGTCCACCAACGTTTACCATCCAACCTGACAGAACTGGAGAGGATGTGCAAGGAGGAATGGCAGAGATGTAACGAGCCCCTTGCTCGCTCGGTTCCACTCTCCCGACACTCCTCTGCGGCTATAGAATCAGACTGCAGATCGCAACATCTGATGGTTCGGTCATCCGATGCTCCAGGACTAGAACTACAGCTATGTGCCTTTCTAATCCAGTTGTGTAGCTCAGAACAAACACCAGGCAGGCTGTATGTAAGTTCAACCAGGAATCTCTTTTATTGAAAAATACAGGCTCATTTATACAATAAAAGAGGAGGTGCGTACCTCCGGCTCATATTACTCTGAACATACACCTGTGACCAGAAACCTAATTAACATGGGCTAATTAACTAATCCCTTTAGACAGCCTAGATGACTCAGACATGACCTTTAGGCCAGACTGTCCGTCTTGTAGCTCAGAAAACCCAATCAACATTATCACAATATCAGAGTTAATTAACACAAACAACAATGGGGATCTAATGACTCTGAGATCCCATACTAGAGACTTATTTACAATACACATTCTAGCAGGCAACAGACAGACAGGTGGCTGGAATTTACATCAGCATCTCCTAACAGTATTTGTCCAAGCATTATGAATCAGCCACTATTCCTAATATGGCAAATCCAGGGTCCCCAGAGTCTGTGTGTCCTGGGGGACCAGGACCCCAATCCACAGTAATACCACCTCAAGGGTCCCCAGGCATACAGCTCACAAAGAGCACTGTTCCCCCAAATGCCAGGGCCCACGATCGATCGGCAAGAGGCTAGCATTCAGTCCCCTCCAAATGTCTCTCTCCCAGCTAGGTCTGTCACAGATTCCTAAATCCAGGTGTGAAAAACTTGTTGCATCTTTCCCAAAAAGACTCATGGCTGTATTAGATCAAAAGAGTGCTTCTACTAAATACTGAGCAAAGGGTCTGAATACTTTTTTAATAAATCTGCAAAAATGTCAACAATTCTGTGTTTTTTTGTCAACAACCCCATATTACCCCATAAATACAAAAAAACAGTATGGGGTGCTGTGTATACATTAATGAGGAAACAAAATGAACTTAAATGATTTTAGCAAATGGCTGCAATATAACAAAGAGTGAAAAATGTATGGGGGTCTGAATACTTTTGTCCCCACTGTATGTCCTATGATCCTGCCAAGATGGAGAGCATTGCTAGAAGTGGGCAGGTGAGAGGGACAGAGTAGGGTACTCATCTGTGTGTGGTGCTTTAAGAGGATTGAATCATGGATTTGGACAAGGACAAGTTACTATTTGCGTGATTCCTCCTATCCAAAGTATTGTTTAGCACAATTAACAGAGGTACATATCTGCTTGCACAGATCTGGCATGTTGCTTCAAGTGAAAAAAGGGGATCAAACCACCGACCATTGCTTTGCCACCGCTTTTGAATTACATATTCAGCGAGTCTGAGAGACTTGCTGAGGTGGAGAGTAAATGTAAAAGAAGGATTTAATTCAGAAAAGTTATCTATATAGATTAAAAATACATGTTTATTGTTGAAATGTTGCAACTATTGTCAGTCTATTCATGAAATGTGTTGGGCACATATTAAGCCCATGCCCAATGCATAGTTAATTAGAAACATTAAAAGGGGAATGTGGCACGTCACTGATAAATTACATGTATGCGCTGGTACCAAATGTTTTTTTTTTAGGAAGATACAGATTTTTAAGAATAGCATTTCAATTTATGTATAGGGTATTTTGATTATTTCAGTTAGAGTCTGATTTTAAGGACTGTTTAAATTGCCTATCCTTATAGTTAAAAGGTGTTTTTTTTTCAATAACAGCAAATGTGCTATATTTGTGCAAATGGTTTTAATTGTGTTTGGGCTATATTAACAAGAATTTGGGATTTTAAAATGTTTGATTTTATCTTTTTTTGGTTAAATACAAGTTTAAGAATATTGTAATTAAAAAGTATATATCTATGCTATGGAAAGAATAAGGAATTTATGGTTAGTAGAGAAAAAGAGAAGTAACTGTGTTGTGTAATCCTATGGACTAGGGAAAATATATACTTTGGGTGAGATAAGGATTTAAAAATATGGAAAAGGTGTTCAAAGGTGTTTGAGGGAAAAATATGGAAAACGGGTCTAAATGAAGAATGAATGAAATGGCCAAATGAATGTGGAATGAGAAAGTGGTTGTTACATAGTTACATAGTAGGTGAGGTTGAAAAAAGACACAAGTCCATCAAGTCCAACCTATGTGTGTGATTATGTGTCAGTATTACATTATATATCCCTGTATGTTGCGGTCGTTCAAGTGCTTATCTAATAGTTTCTTGAAGCTATCAATGCTCCCCACTGAGACCACCGCCTGTGGAAGGGAATTCCACATCCTTGCCGCTCTTACAGTAAAGAACCCTCTACGTAGTTTAAGGTTAAACCTCTTTTCTTCTAATTTTAATGAGTGGCCACTAGTCTTGTTAAACTCTCTTCTGCGAAAAAGTTTTATCCTTATTGTGGGGTCACCAGTACGGTATTTGTAAATTGAAATCATATCCCCTCTCAAGCGTCTCTTCTCCAGAGAGAATAAGTTCAGTGCTCACAACCTTTCCTCATAACTAATATCCTCCAGACCCTTTATTAGCTTTGTTGCCCTTTGTACTCGCTCCATTTCCAGTACATCCTTCCTGAGGACTGGCGCCCAGAACTGGACAGCATACTCTAGGTGCAGCCAGACCAGAGTCTTGTAGAGTGGGAGAATTATCGTTTTATCTCTGGAGTTGATCCCCTTTTTAATGCATGCCAATATTCTGTTTGCTTTGTTAGCAGCAGCTTGGCATTGCATGCCATTGCTGAACCTATCATCTACTAGGACCCCCAGGTCCTTTTCCATCCTAGATTCCCCCAGAGGTTCTCCCCCCAGTGTATAGATTGCATTCATATTTTTGCCACCCAAATGCATTATTTTACATTTTTCTACATTGAACCTCATTTGCCATGTAGTTGCCCACCCCATTAATTTGTTCAGGTCTTTTTGCAAGGTTTCCACATCCTGCGGAGAAGTTATTGCCCTGCTTAGCTTAGTATCGTCTGCAAATACAGAGATTGAACTGTTTATCCCATCCTCCAGATCGTTTATGAACAAATTAAATAGGATTGGTCCCAGCACAGAACCCTGGGGAACCCCACTACCCACCCCTGACCATTCTGAGTACTCCCCATTTATCACCACCCTCTGAACTCACCCTTGTAGCCAGTTTTCAATCCATGTACTCACCCTATGGTCCATGCCAATGGACCTTATTTTGTACAGTAAACGTTTATGGGAAACTGTGTCAAATGCTTTTGCAAAATCCAGATACACCACGTCTACGGGCCTTCCTTTATCTAGATGGCAACTCAACTCCTCATAGAAGGTTAATAGATTGGTTTGGCAAGAACGATTCTTCATGAATCCATGCTGATTACTGCTAATGATACCGTTCTTATTACTAAAATCTTGTATATAGTCCCTTATCATCCCCTCCAAGAGTTTACATACTATTGTTGTTAGGCTAACTGGTCTGTAATTCCCAGGGATGTATTTTGGGCCCTTTTTAAATATTGGTGCTACATTGGCTTTTCTCCAATCAGCTGGTACCATTCCAGTCAGTAGACTGTCAGTAAAAATTAGGAACAACGGTCTGGCAATCACTTGACTGAGTTCCCTAAGTACCCTCGGGTGCAAGCCATCTGGTCCCGGTGATTTATTAATGTTAAGTTTCTCAAGTCTAATTTTAATTCTGTCCTCTGTTAACCATGGAGGTGCTTCCTGTGTTGTGTCATGAGGATAAACACTGCAGTTTTGGTTACTGAAGCCCCCCGATTCACTTGTGAAGACTGAGGAGAAGAATAAATTCAATACCTTCGCCATCTCCCCATCCTTTGTAACCAGATGTCCTTCCTCATTCTTTATGGGGCCAATATGGTCTGTCCTTCCTTTTTTACTGTTTACATACTTGGCTCCTGGCATTGGTGAACATGCCACATAGTTTAGACCGGTCGCATATTGTCCTCGTATTGTGTGTTTCGAGATTGCAACTAGGACTTGCTACTATACTCACCTTGTGTTTTTGTGCTTTGGTTAACCTACCACTAATGCCCCCAATACTACCCTCTGGAATATCTTCCGTGCTGGCTATCTCTGCCTCTGGACCCTCCCCCCCATCTTCATTCCCAGCAGATCTGCACCCTCCTCATTTAGGTGCAGTCTGTCCCTTCTATAGTACCGGTTACTGACTATGAAGTCGGCCCAGTCCTCCAGGAACCCAAACCCCTCCTTACTACACCAGCTCTTCAGCCACTTGTTTACTTCCCTAATCTCCCTCTGCCTTTCTGGTGTGGCTCGATGTACCGGTAGTATTCCTGAGAATACTACCTTGGAGGTCCTTTTCCTCAATTTAGCTCCTAAGTCCCTAAAATCGTTCTTTAGGACACTCCATCTGCCTCTGACTTTGTCATTGGTGCCAACGTGCACCATGACAGCCGGGTCTTCCCCAGCCCAAGCGCCCGGTAGACAACATACTGTTCGGCGCTTCAGTTCTTGGTTACAGATTGCCCTCTCTGTCCTTCTAAGAATTAAGTCCCCTACCACCAGAATCTGTCTTTCCTTTCCCTTTGCTGCCCCCCCCACTCTCACTGGAGGAGTTCTTCCCCCGGCAGCTAAGAGAGTCCCTCAGCTCCAGCAGTGCTGGTCCCTGACCGGTTTCACCAATGTCACTCAATGGAGCGTACTTATTGGGATGCTCCAGTCCTGGATCGCCCTCCCTGGCACTTCCCCCTGTACCCCTCCTGACTGTCACCTATCTACTCTTTGTTAGTGCCTGCACCTCTTTGTCTCCACCCGCCTCTGTGCTGGCCCCTGCCGCCACCTGCCGTGTACGTTCCTGGCTCTCCTTTAGTATGGAAGGACTTCTCAGTACTGACAGTTGCTTCCCCAGATTCAGAACCTGAGCTTCCAGGGAAACAATGTGCTTACATTTTGCACAGCAGTATTCGCCCTCGATTGGATGATCAAGGAATGCATACATGCAGCAAGATATACAAAGTGTCACCTCTCCACACTCGCCGGGCATCCTACCTATTAAATTTAGTGAGGATTGGGGATTTTACCCTGTCCAAATTACCTAACAGCTAGCTTCCTGGCACTAATACTCAAGACAATACACAGGTACACAGGTACACAACAAGACAATACACAGGTACTCACAGACCTACGTGCAATCGCAGAACAGTCGCAGACCTACGTGCACTCGCAATACACAAGTATACAGTACACAATACACAAGTACTAACGATCCACACACACTACTCAGACAACACTCAGGTACTCACACTACACAGGTACTATGACCCCTGTTATAACCTCCTGTTTTAAACTCTGGTTTTTAACCCACTACTTAGACCAGTTCCACTTGGACTAAGTTCCAACAGCCTCACAATGAGCAGGCTCAGGATGAGTCCTACACACAGTTATATAAGCCGCAAGCATCTGTGAGCAATTAACAACTCCCCTTAATTGATACCCACTTAGACCAGTTCCACTTGGACTAAGTTCCAACAGCCTCACAATGAGCAGCCCCAACAGCCTCACAATGAGCAGCAGTTGTATTGTGTTTAATAAATGCACAGGATATTATTATCGTAAAGTGTTTGCTTAAAATGTACGCAAAGAGTTGTCTCATATTGTGTTTTCTTGTTTTGGGAGTAGAGGTTATTAGGCCCATGTTCCTGATAATGTATATTTCCCTAAAAGTTTGCTGCATGTATTGAGTCCATGAGATACCACAATATTGAGGGGAATGTTTGTTTGAATAACAGTCAGAGTGACTATTCTGGATATATTTACCTTTTGAATTCCCAGAGTGTCAATCGTGAAGTGTTAATGATGTAATGTTGTTTATCCATCAATGTTTTGTTTGTTGTTGATCAGAGATATTTGCAAAGTTGGGAGGCTGACTTCTTTTGAGTAAAATGTTCTGTTCGGAGACCCTCAGGTCCACTTGGGTCCCGGGGATAGAAGGAACTAAAGGTATTTAAGTTTTGTCGAAATCCTGCTGAAATACTGGATTTGAAGGGGAAAAATGTTTAGTTAAATATATTGATTCTATATAATGAAAACTCTTGCTGAGAAACATTTTTATTTATGCATGCTTTACTTATGTTTGAGTCAATGAAGAATATTATTTTTAATACCTCCAAATGGTTAAGGCCTGAATTGATCAGGTAGATTCTGTGATTATTCATGTTGGATGAGGAGTATCTGCCCCAGCCAGCATTCACCCCTCTCCCCATGCACATGAAGAAATGCCCACCCCATTTATACCCTATACCCCATTCATAACCTGCCCTATACCCTATCCGGATGAAGAGATGACTACAGCTTTTACATGGAAATCTTCGTTGCTCATCTTTGTTGTTCAAATATCATAGGAGTTGCTGAGATGAGTAAAGGCAGACTCCTGATGGACAATGTCCCTATGAATGACACCTTGAGGGTTAGCCAATGACGCATTACCCAAGGTCTATGGAATTCCAGTGAGCATCACAAGAGAGAGATCCAGATACGCCAGCCCAAAGACCCAAGTCTAGCCCAATGCATCAGTTCCAGTCTATCTTTGGATATTGAGTTCTATCCTTACAAAGAGAGGCAGGGTTTTTGGGGTGGAGGATATCTGTAAAATATGGGTGAGCACAAAATCGAACCAAAGATTTTGGGAAAAGTTTAGGAGAATGAGAATTATAATAATGTGGACATTTCCTTTTCCTTCCTTTTTATGAATTTAATGGACATTCAGAAGCCATACAAGAGACTTTTTTTGTGCTTTTCGTTGGGACAATTTTTATTTGGCCTAATGGCTGTCATGCCCCTCCCACTTGCTTTTATAGACTGCCATGCCCCTCCCCCTTTATATTTCATGGACAAATGCTACGCAGCTGAGATTATGTGTTTATTGTTTCCTATTTTTACATGCTTAGTGTGGTGGTAAATTTCTGGGAAAGTAGTCCAGGTGAATCTCGGGGGCATATTGGGTTTGTGATTGTCATGTTCTTGGCAAAAGAGAGGATTGTTGTAATATGGCCAAAACATGCTCTGCCATTTCAGTATACAAGATGGCTTAAATCTGCAACTAAACAGAATGCTTAGAAAGATGTTTGCACAAGCACTTTGCTCTATATACATCATTGTGGGTTGGTAGGCCATGGGATGGGATGCATGACTTATGACTCATGACCAGATGGCCTGTTGACTCTTGTAACCTCATGATAAATGTGTTTTATAGGTCATTGACTTGTATAACCATATATTTTATACCAATACATCATTTACTAACCACTCCCCCCTCCCCTCTTTCTATTGGTATGTTGAAGCATATATAAGCTGTAACACACCTAATAAAGGCAGACATTTTACAAATGCATAACTTGCTTCTCATTTCATGGTGTCTCCAGATATTTGAGGGCACTGTTGGTGTACCTAATAGACGGGTGGTCCTCCCGAATACCTACTATTTCCTTTCAATTGTAGCATTAAAATTGTGGGGCATGCTTTTCAAAACAGATGATTGCTTGTCAGTACTGACAATAAAGAGGTGGTTTATGCAATAAATTGCTTTTCCTCCAAATCACCACAGGTGAATAAATTAATGAGGTATTTTGTTTTTAAATGTCTGTTATTAAATATATGGATTGACGCTAAATGTATTCCAGGTAGAGAGAATAGTTTGGCAGATTCACTTTCTCGATTCCAGATGGATCATTTTTATCATCTAATGCCAGAAGCGGATCCACTAGGTGTTCCATGCTAATTGTGGGATCTAATATCGTTTTTGACTATATTCAACATTCATTAGCTAAATCTACATGGTTGAGTTATATTTCCTCTTGGAAGTTATGGATTTCCTTTTTACAAAACAATAATTTCGTACAATTTTCTTTTGAAAAAGTTATACTTTTGTTTCTTAGTTATTTAATGAATCAAAAATATTCTTGCTTCATATAAATTAAAACATTAGCTGGCGTTTCATTTTTTTTAAAGCTAAATTCATTACTGCATTTTTTGTGTTTATTTTCCATCAGGCAAGCATTGAAAGGATATAAGAAATCACGCTTCGCAGAGACAAACGCTCTCCTATAGATATTGATCTGTTGAGCAGTTTGTGTTCCGTTTCTGCAAAGGTTTGTTTTTCTGTTTATGAAGATCTTTTTTTTTTTATGAAGTCTGTTTTTTCCTTTTTCTTTGGAGCTTTTCGCATATCAGAGGTTGTCTCTGCTGCAAAACGAAAGCCCGCACCAATGAATGTTGAGAATGTAATTACTGAAGACAACCAATTGAGGATTTTTCTTCTACACAGCAAGACGGATAGATATGGCAAAGGACACTGGATTTATCTGAATCGGTGTCCTTTACGTAATGTTTGTCCAATATGGCTTTTGAGACAGTATCTGATGGTACGACCAGATTTTCTTGTCAAAAGAAGTTTATTGAGTATACAATGTTATAAAGATACATAAAGTAAGTTTACAAGGATCTATAAAGTAAGCTCATTGTTTTACAGTAGGGTTTATATAGGTAAATATCATGAAATTTCAAATATTAAACATTGGGTTCACGTAAACTTAAATTAAAGATATGTATCATTTCCTTAGTTACTTTTGTAGGTATTTAAATGATTTATACCTACTATACATATTGTTTACAAGTAGAGTGTATATAGGTCAAATAAATTCTGATAATGAGCTTTAATCGTAAGGTGGAGAAAAGGAAAGAGAAAGAAGAAAAAGGGTTGAAAGGTAGAGGTATGGTCCACAAGGTTGTCCCGCTCGTCAGTTTATTATTCTTTTTAGTTCTCTTTGAAGCCTTAGAATGGGTGTCTCTGTAAGTCATTTAATCTGTTACCATGGCAACAGGACAGAGTCATTGAAGTTTGACAGGAACTGTTGTTTTATCCAAGGATGCCAAAGTTTTTCAAATTTTGGAATTTGATTTTGATCGATGGCTACCATCTTAGCATGGGACATTTAATTATTCATTCTGTGAATTGTTTCTGCTAGTACCAATGTAGGAGATTTCCATGCCTTGGCCACTGTTTGTTTTGCAGCCGTTATTAGTTGGATCATAAGTTTGAATTGAGAGAGTGTTAACCATTCCGGTTTTAGATTAAGTAAAGTTAAATATGGATCTGGTTGTATTATTTTTTTAAATATTTTAGATGCAATCACGAAGACTTCCTTCCAGAAGGTTTGGATTACTGGGCACGTCCACCATATGTGTAAATATGTGCCTATTTCTGGGCATCCTGGAAAACAAAGAGCTGAGGTATTAGGTGAATATTTTGCCACTCTAGCGGGTACAAGGTACCAGCGAGTTAGGACTTTATAATTTGTCTCCAGTGCTAAGATGTTGGGTGAAGATGACTTAGATGTGAGCCATATGTTAGACCAGTCCGTGTCTTCTAAAGTTCATCCCAGGTCCTCCTCCCACCTCTGAACGTAAGAGGGTCTATTAAGATTTGCTACTCCATATAATTGATTATAAAGTGATGAAATTGTACCTTTAGCAAATGGATCTTTTGTACAGATTGATTCAAAAATGGATAATTGGGATAATGGTGTATCCCCCTTTAGGAATGGTGTATAGAAATTTTTGATTTGGAGATATCTAAATATCTCAGAGTTTGGTAGATCATATTTTTCTCTAAGCGATGGGAATGAAAGGAATGATTTAGATGCTATGAAGTCATTTAGTGTCTGAATGCCTGATGTTGTCCAAGCTTTAAAAGAATTTGGGTAGATCCATGCCGGATAAAAGGCCGGATTTCTGATAAAAGAAAGGAGAGGATTGTGTGGAGATTGTAACTGATATTTGGTTTTTAGTTTATCCCAGAGAGATAAGAAGTGTTTAGTTATGGGATTATGAATTTTAAAGCGGTCTTTAGGATCAAGCCATAATAAATTTGATATTAATAGAGGGTCATTTTCTGAAGCCTCTATAAATACCCATAATGGGATTTCCTGTTTTGCATGGTATTTGGACAGACTGGCCAAATGTGCTGCTCTGTAGTAGTTAGTAAAATTAGGGTATCCCAGGCCTCCTTTATTTTTGGGAAGATGTAGTGTGTGTATAGGTATACGTGGTTTAGAAGAGCCCCATATAAACAAAGTTGCTCTTTTTTGTACTATTCTCAAAAAATAGGAAGGAATTGGAATAGGGAGGACTCTGAATAGATAAAGCAATTTGGGTAGAATAGTCATTTTGATTGCATTAATCTTCCCTCTCCAGGATAAAGGAAGTTGCGACCATTGTTTTATTAGATTTGTGATCTGTCTTAATACAGGAGGATAATTGGTTGAGAATAAGTCAGAATGAGATGCTGTTAAATGAATTCCAAGATATGGGATTGATTTTTCTGCCCATGTGAATGGGAGTGCAGCCCTAGCCGGGATCAATTCCATGTTTGTGAGTGAAATATTAAGCACTAGGCATTTCTTAGGATTAATCATAAGACCGGATAGGGCTGCAAATCCATCAAGAGCTGGTATTAAGTTAGGACCAGAGACCTGTGGTGATGATAGAAAAAGTAATATATCGTCTGCAAATATACATAATTTGTGTGTAATACCTCCTACTTCAATGCCAGTTATAGTTTGGTTTGTTCTGATGTATTGGGCCATGGGTTCGAGTATAAGGGCAAATAATAAGGGAGATAATGGGCAACCCTGTCGGGTACCTCTTTCGATATTAAAGGCTTCAGATTTGTATCCAGCATATTTTATATAGGCTTTGGGTTTATTATATAATGCTTTGATCCATGTTAAAAAGTGGGGTCCAAAACCCTGGTATGACCAGATTTTAATGATAATTTGTTTGTTCATGTTGATGGTTCTCCATTGACTAGTTGCCAGTTTAACCATGTTTTTCACAACTGCATTTAAGTCACGTTCGTTTAACTTCACATTCTTTTAGAATAGGTGCAGGCACAGAAGCTGCCAAAATTGGTTTTCATGCAAATTTTATTAAAAAGTTAGGTAGATGGAGATCTGATTCTTACAAATTGTATATCCATCCTAACTCTTTTGTTTGACTAAATTACAGATCAGTTAACTATTGTATGGATTCTCGGCCACTCCTTTGTGTATTGGGCTCAGAAGCGAGCATCAGCAAGATCCTATTCTTCTAATTTGAGTCTTGATTCTTCTTTTAAAATTTACTGGAGTGGCTGGAGAGTAGGGATGAGCTGAACACCCCCCAGTTCGGTTCACACCAGAACCTGCGAACGGACCGAAAATTCGCACAAACGTTAGAACCCTATTGAAGTCTATGGGACTCGAACGTTCGAAATCAGAAGTGCTAATTTTAAAGGCTAATTTGCATGGCATTGTCCTAAAAAGTGTTTGGGGACCCGGGTCCTGCCCCAGGGGACATGTATCAATGCAAAAAAAAAAGTTTTAAAAACGGCCGTTTTTTCGGGAGTAGCGATTCTAATGATGCTTAAAGTTAAAAAAAGGTGAAATATTCCTTTAAATATCGTACCTGGGGGGTGTCTATAGTATGCCTGTAAAGTGGCGCATGTTTCCCGTGCTTAGAACAGTCCCTGCACAAAATGACATTTTTAAAGGAATAAAGGTCATTTAAAACTGCTTACGGCTTTAATGTAATAAAGGTCCCGGTAATATGGATGAAAATCCATGAGACAAGCGGCATGGGTACCCCCCCATCCATTACCAGGCCTTTTGGGTCTTGTATGGATATTAAGGGGAACTCCGCACCCAAATTTAAAAAAGGAAAGGCTTGGGGCTCCAGGCCCTCTGAACAGCAGTATACAGGCGGTGCAAACAAGACAGGGACTGTAGGTTTGTTGTGAAGTAGAATCTGTTTGTAATTTTGAACTGGTACATTTTTAAAGTGTAGCTCCAGCCAAAAAAATCTATTTTTAAGCTTTTTGGAAAACATAGGGAAGGGTTATCACCCCTGTGACATTTGTTTTGCTGTCTGTGCACCTCTTCAGAAGATTTTACCTCACTTTCTGTCCCAATAACAAATGTTTTTTGACAATTTGGAGTTTTTAGTGAAACAAGGATTGGTGATAAAGGATCAGTGGAAAGGAGACACGTTTTTCCCATATTAACTCTTACAGGAGAGAATTTCCCTTCCTAGGGGTAGATTTAATCTCACTTCCTGTTGTTTCCTTCTGTTTGCAAGTAGGAGTCGTTTGTAAGTTGGATGTTTTAAATTAGGGGCCTGCCCTATATACTCTGCAGAAATTGTGGCCTTAGGTGTTGGTGTTGCCACAACACTGTAAACCCTGTAAGCACAGCGACTCTGCTGTGAAATATTAGATCAAGAATTGTAATTACATGCCCCTGTTGAACAGGGGCAGAAAAATTGGGCCTTTGGTGATGGTGCTGGTGCCACAACACTGTAAGTCCTCACAGTTACTCTTGGTGGGCGCTGGAACGGGCCCTGCTGTAAAATATTAGATCAAGAATTGTAATTACATGCACCTGTTGAACAGGGGCAGAAAAATTGGGCCTTAGGCACTGGTGCCACAACACTGCAACCCCTCACAGATACTCTAGTTGGAGTGCAGGAATGAGCCCTCCTGTAGAATATTGCATCAAAAATTGTAATTACACGCCCCTGTTAAAGAGGGGCTGAAAAATTGGTCCTTAGGCACTGGCGCTGGTGCCACAACACTGCAACCGCTCACAGATACTCTAGTTGGAGCGCAGGAACAAGCCCTGCTGCAAAGTATTGAATCAAAAATTGTAATTACACGCCCCTGTTAAATAGGGGCTGAAAAATTGGGCCTTAGCCACTGGTGGCGGCACCCAGAACCAAAAATATTCTTACAAGCTATCAGCATGATCATTGAGGAGGAAGAGGATAGTCACTCAGCATAACAGGATAGTCACTCAGCATCAGCATAGGCAGTCTTGAAGTGATCTGACATTTCAAAAAAAATTATTCGGTTACATCAGCATCAGGTGCTTGGTAGCTGGTGGTGATCCAAGACTGATTCATTTTTATGAAGGTCAGTCGATCGACCGAGTCGGTGGACAGGCGCACCCTGTGATCGGTTACAAAACCTCCAGCAGCACTGAATGTGCGTTCCGAAAGAACGCTGAATGAAGGACAAGCCAGTAGCTCAATTGCATACTGTGCAAGCTCTGGCCAGTGATCCATCCTCAAGACCCAGTAACCTAAAGGATTTTCGGTGGGAAAGGTGTCCAAGTCAGATCTTGCCCCTAGATATTCCTGTACCATGTAAAACAAACGCTGACGATGGTTGCTGGAACCGATCATACCTTGGGGTTGCGGACTAAAAAATTGTCTGAACACATCGGTCAGATGGCCACCTTCTCCACCACTCCTTCTTTGACTGACTGAAGCCTCAGCAACACATTGTGCAGGAACAGGAGTGTCAGGAAAGGTCTCCTCCACTGGTAATATCGATCATTTGGCGTGCAGTACTGAGGTCCATCAGCAGGTGTCTCCTGGCAGTTCGGAGCTGTCAGAAGAGCTCTTTCCTGCAAGTATTCTGTCACCTTTGGGCCGCAGTACTGGCGTCCACCAGCGGGGGAATCCTGGCAGTATGGAGCAGGTATTCCCCTCTGCAGACAGGTGTCACCTGACGTTAATTAGCAGAGCTGCAGTATAAATACCTGGCAATTGCACACTTATGTTGCCCTGGTATTGTCCTTGAGCCCTGACCTGCATCCTGTTACTCTGATTCCTGATTCCTGAACCTGAAGCCTGAATCTGAAGCCTGATTCCTGGAACCTGTTGATCCAGTTTCCTGTCTGTTACCTGAACCCTAGACCCTGGACCCTGAGCCTTGTACCTGACCCGTCCCTCCTATGATCCATCCATCCTCTCTTGTCCTGCTTATCTCCCTTCCCAGCTACTGATTCCCTGTTTATGACCCCGGCCTGGCTTGACTATGATTCTGGTACTCCCTCTTGCTACATATGCTGGTTGGTTTAATATCACTGTTTGTTTGGCTGTTCACTCTGTATTGGTGGTGTGTTCACATATGCATTTTCCTTAATAAACTTACTTTAACCTATTTATGTCTGGTTTACTCTGTCGCAGTCACACAGTTCTGGTCACATCTGGTTTATGACAAGGAGTTTGTAACCTCCCAGTCTCTGGGAACGTGTTGCACCTTTCTGCAAGGCCTCCCAAAGATGTTTCATCCTCTGCTCCCTCTGCGACGGCAAGATAAGGTTTGCAACCTTACCCTTGTAACGTGGATCAAGGAGGGTTGCCAGCCAGTATTGATCCCTCTCCTTGATACCACGAATACGAGGATCCTTCCGCAGGCTTTGCAGGATCAGGGAGGCCATGCAGCGTAGGTTTGCTGAGGTATTCGGTCCGGAGTCCTCTGGGTCACTAAGGATGACATGATCCGCAGGCACCTCCTCCCAACCACGTACAAGTCCATGGGTTTCTTGGGACTGTAAATGATCCCTTAACCACTTGCCGATCGCCTAACGCAGATATACTGCGGCAGAATGGCACGGGCAGGCAAAATCACATACCTGGTACGTGATCTGCCTCCCGCGGGCTGGGGGCACATCGCGCCCCCCCGGTGCCCGAGGCAGTCGGCATCAGTGGGGAAGCTATACAGGCTTCCCACTAATGAAATTCTTCCTCTGCTGCTGTAATGTAAACAGCGGCAGAGGAAGTGATGTCATCTCTCCTCAAGCCGGTCTTTTTCGTTCCGGCGCCGAGGAGAGGAGACATCAATGTGAGTTGCACCAACACTACACTTACAGTAGAACACGCAGGCACACTTTTCACCCCCCAGTCACCCCCCTATCACCCCCCTGTACCCCCTGTCACAGTGACACCAATAGCAGTTTTTTTTTTGGATTGGTGTCAGTTTGTGAAAGTTATAAGTGTTAGGGCAGTTAGGGTTAGCCACCTTTAGGTCTGGGGTACCCCCCTTTAGGTCTAGGGTACCCCCCTAACCCCCCCAATAAAGGTTAACCCCGTGACCACCCCCCGTCGCCAGTGTCACTAAGCGATCGTTTTTCTGATCGTTGTATTAGTGACGCTAGTTAGGGAGGTAAGTATATAGGTTCGCCGTCAGCGTTTTATAGCGGCAGGGACCCCCATATACTACCTACTAAAGGTTTTAACCCCCTGATTGCCCCCTAGTTAACCCTTTCACCAGTGATCACCGTATAACTGTTACAGGTGATGCTGGTTAGTTAGATTGTTTATTATAGTTTATTATAGTTTTAGGGCACCTGCCGTTTATGACCTAATAAAGGTTTAACCCCCTAATTGCCCGGCGGTTAAATAAGTTACATTTTTAGGGTCAGATAAGGTCTGCGTCGCCCCAGGCAGCGTCAGTTTAGCGCCAGTACCGCTAACACCCACGCACGCAGCATACACCTCCCTTAGTGCTATAGTATCTGAACGGATCGATATCTGATCCATTCACATCTATACTAGCGTCCCCAGCAGTTTAGGGTTCCCAAAAACACAGTGTTAGCGGGATCAGCCCAGATACCTGCTAGTACCTGCGTTTTGCCCCTCGGCCCAGCCCTGCCCAGCCCACCCAAGTGCAGTATCAGTTGCTAACAGTCAGGAACTTTTTTGCCTGTGAGTCTCACTAGTGTACCCCTAAATTTAGAGCCCAAAATGGCAAATCGAAGGTACACTAGTGAAGAGGCCTACACGTTTCTGAGCATGACAGATAGTGAAGAGGAAGTCACTCATCTGTCAGATTCAGGCTCAGAATACGATCCTGTAGACTACAGCGGCTCCATGACAGATAGCTCTGATGATGGAGTTGTGGTCCCTGCTAAGGTCAGGCGTACCAGACCCCAATCTTCTTCTTTCCTTGAAGTGCAAGAACCGCAGGGCTCTCATATGGAGCAGAGCAGTACTAGCGCCGCTATTCCTTCTGGTGAACTGGCAAGCACCAACGGCCTAGTACACTCTGGTCGTACATCCAGCACTGCAGTATCACGTGGTGATGTGGCGAGTCCCATAAGTGCAGTTCAAGCTGGCGAGGTGGCAAGCACAAGTAGTGTCCCGCTGCCACCAAGAAAACGAACACAGGCCCGTCGTGCCCATAGTGCCCTTCCTGCTGCATTCGCCAATCCGAATTGGGTACCCACCACTTCTGCAGCACCCGTACTTCCCCCATTCACTGGCCAACCCGGAATTCAGGTGGAAACAGTTGATTTTACGCCACTTGATTTTTATTCACTGTTTTTCACCGAAGACCTCTATAGATCTATTGTGGACCAAAGCAATTTATACGCTGGTCAACACATCGCCACTATTCCCCAGTCCTCCCTTGCCAGAGATTGGAGACCAATTACGGTCTCCGCATTTAAGCTCTTTCTGGGCCTTTCCCTCAACATGGGCATAACTAAAAAGAGTGAGTTGCGGTCATATTGGTCCACTGACCCAATTCACAATATGCCCTTGTTCTCTGCCTCCATGACCAGGGCACGATACAAGCATATTGTGCGGTTCATGCACTTCAACAACAATTTCATGCAATGTAAACTACATACTCGCTGCTGTTTTTGATGTGAATGTCTGAGATATGTTCTTGTCCATTTACTCCTGTTCTGCTTCTGTTAACCCTTTAGATGAAATAATCCTCTTGACCAATTGCCGTTACCCCTGAAGAAGAGGTCAACCCTTTGCTTACCTCGAAACGTTGGGTCTTATGATTATTGGTTCAATCTACCTGTATCATTACAATTGGTCATTGTCTCATATATCGGTTTTTCCTCATTTACATGCATCCATTTTAATTCATGTATTGTTAGGTCATGTTCATGATTTTTATACAGATTTTTCAATAAATATTAATAATTTTTTTAAAAAACATTCTACTATCTTCATACCTTTATTAGAGGTGACCCTATATTAAAGTCCCGCTAGAGGAGTTGCGGAGTGCCCTTTGGTCCTGTTCAACAACAATGAACTCTGTCGTCCTCGTGGAGACCCTGAATACGATCGGCTCTACAAAATTCGGCCCCTCGTAAACCACTTCAACCAACGTTTTGCAGACTTGTTTACTCCCCATCAAGTTGTCTGCGTTGATGAGTCCCTGATTAAATTTTCTGGCCGCTTGTCATTTAAACAGTACCTTCCCAGCAAGCGTGCCAGTTACCGGGTCAAGATATATAAGCTCTGTGACAGGGCCACAGGCTATACATGTAGTTTTATGGTTTACGAGGGCAAAGATAGTCACGTAGAGCCCACAAACTGCCCTGACTACATAGGAAGTGCTGGCAAGATAGTGTGGGACTTGGTGTCACCCTTATTCGGAAAGTGTCTGTTTATTTATTTCAATTGGCTTTGCTGAACACTTATATGCTATACAGAGCTTCAGGACGGACTGGATCCTTCCTTAAATTCCAGGAAGAGATCGTCAGAGCCCTTCTGTTTCCAGACGGTGCTCCACCTCACCTTTCCCAACCAAATGCAGTAAGCCGGCTGCATGAGAGGCATTTTCTTTATGTCCTCCCGAGCACCCCTACCCAATGAGCCCTCCAAAAAAGATGTTGTGTCTGCAGCAAGCGCGGATTTAGGCGTGACACCCAGTATTATTGTTCCTTCTGCCCTGACAATCCTGGTCTTTGCATTGGTGAATGTTTTGAACGCTACCATACACTAGCTGAGTATTAGCGTAGGGTACAGCACTGCACAGACTAGGACACACTTTCACAGGGTCTCCCAAGATGCCATCGCATTTTGAGAGACCCAAACTTGGTACCAGTTATAAAAGTTAAAGTTACAAAAAAAAGTTAAAAAAAAAAAAAGTATGCTCCCACGATACATAAAGCCGTGACTCCAGTGCTGTCAGAGGTGATTCCACCACCAGTTACATACTTCAGCATATATGCCGAAGCGTGGGGGCAGCAGTGGGTGGAGGAGCGATTTGATCCTACCTTTTGCGGGAGGATGCCCCCATGCTTCGGCATATATAAACGGTGAAGGTATGCCCATCATTAGAAGTGGGTGGATGAAGGGAGGTATTCTAATGGTGGGCATACCCACCGATCGATATCTTTTTTTCGTTCAGCCCACAGGCTGCATGAAAAGAAAGTTTACAATATATGCCCAACAAGGACCAGCAACGTACTGGTATGTTGCTGGATTTTGAGTGGTTATACCAGAATGATGCCTGCAGGTTTAGGTATCATCTTGGTATCATTCTTTTCAGCCAGCGGTCGGCTTTCATGTAAAAGCAATCCTAGCAGCTAATGCCCCCCCCCACTGTCTTCCATGTTTTTCTCTGGCTCTCCTGTCCCAACAGGGAACCCGAGAATGCAGCCGGTGATTCGGCCAGCTGACCATAGAGCTGATCAGAGACCAGAATGGCTACAATCATCTCTATGGCCTAAGAAACCGGAAGCTACGAGCATTTCATGACTTAGATTTCGCCGGATGTAAACAGCGCCATTGGGAAATTGGGAAAGCATTTTATCACACCGATCTTGGTGTGGTCAGATGCTTTGAGGGCAGAGGAGAGATCTAGGGTCTAATAGACCCCAATTTTTTCAAAAAAGAGTATCTGTCACTACCTATTGCTATCATAGGGGATATTTACATTCCCTAAGATAACAATAAAAATGATTAAAAAAATTAAAAAATGAACGGAACAGTTTAAAAATAAGATAAAAAAGCAAAAAAAAATAAATAAAAAAAAAAAAAAGCCCCCTGTCCCCCCCTGCTCTCACGCAAAAGCAAACGCAAGTGTCGGTCTGGCGTCAAATGTAAACAGCAATTGCACCATGCATGTGAGGTATCACCGCGAAGGTCAGATCGAGGGCAGTAATTTTAGCAGTAGACCTCCTCTGTAAATCTAAAGTGGTAACCTGTAAAGGCTTTTAAAAATGTATTTAGTTTGTCGCCACTGCACGTTTGTGCACAATTTTAAAGCATGTCATGTTTGGTATCCATGTACTCGGCCTAAGATCATCTTTTTTATGTCATCAAATATTTGGGCAATATAGTGTGTTTTAGTGCATTAAAATTTTAAAAAGTGTGTTTTTTCCCCAAAAAATGCGTTTGAAAAATCGCTGCGCAAATACTGTGTGAAAAAAAAAAATGAAACACCCACCATTTTAATCTGTAGGGCATTTGCTTTAAAAAAATATATAATGTTTGGGGGTTCAAAGTAATTTTCTTGCAAAAAAGAATAATTTTTTCATGTAAACAAAAAGTGTCAGAAAGGGCTTTGTCTTCAAGTGGTTAGAAGAGTGGGTGATGTGTGACATAAGCTTCTAAATGTTGTGCATAAAATGCCAGCACAGTTCAACCCCCCCCAAATGACCCCATTTTGGAAAGTAGACACCCCAAGCTATTTGCTGAGAGGCATGTCGAGTCCATGGTACATTTTATATTGTGACACAGACTTTTTTTTTTTTTTTTTGCACAAAGTTGTCACTAAATGATATATTGCTCAAACATGCCATGGGAATATGTGAAATTACACCCCAAAATACATTCTGTTGCTTCTCCTGAGTACGGGGATACCACATGTGTGAGACTTTTTGGGAGCCTAGCCGTGTACGGGATCCCGAAAACCAAGCACCGCCTTCAGGCTTTCTAAGGGCGTAAATTTTTTATTTCACTCTTCACTGCCTATCACAGTTTTGGAGGCCATGGAATGCCCAGGTGGCACAAACCCCCCCCAAATGACCCTATTTTGGAAAGTAGACACCCCAAGCTATTTGCTGAGAGGTATAGTGAGTATTTTGCAGACCTCACTTTTTTTCACAAAGTTTTGAAAATTGAAAAAAGAAAAAAAAAAATTTTCTTGTCTTTCTTCAATTTTAAAAACAAATGAGAGCTGCATAATACTCACCATGCCTCTCAGCAAATAGCTTGGGGTGTCCACTTTCCAAAATGGGGTCATTTGGGGGGGGGGTTGTGCTATCTTGGCATTTTATGGCCTTCGAAACTGTGATAGGTAGTGAGGAGTGAATCAAAAATTTACGCCCTTAGAAATCCTGAAGGGGGTGATTGGTTTTCGGGGGCCCCGTATGAAGCTAGGCTCCAAAAAAGTCCCACACATGTGGTATCCCCGTACTCAGGAGAAGCAGCAGAATGTATTTTGGGGTGTAATCCCACATATGCCCATGGCATGTTCGAGCAATATATCATTTAGTGACAACTTTGTGCAAAAAAAAAAAAATTGGTCACTTTCCCGCAACTTGTGTCAAAATATAAAATATTCCATGGACTCAACATACCTCTCAGCAAATAGCTTGGGGTGTCTACTTTCCAAAATGGGGTCATTTGGGGGGGGGGTTGTGCTATCTTGGCATTTTATGGCCTTAGAACCTGTGATAGGTAGTGAGGAGTGAATCAAATATTTACTCCCTTAGAAATCCTGAAGGCGGTGATTGGTTTTCGGGGGCCCCGTATGAAGCTAGGCTCCCAAAAAGTCCCACACATGTGGTATCCCTGTACTCAGGAGAAGCAGCAGAATGTATTTTGGGGTGTAATCCCACATATGCCCATGGCATGTTCGAGCAATATATCATTTAGTGACAACTTTGTGTAAAAAAAAATAAAACATTGGTCACTTTCCCGCAACTTGTGTCAAAATATAAAATATTCCATGGATTCAACATACCTCTCAGCAAATAGCTTGTGGTGTCTACTTTCCAAAATGGGGTCATTTGGGGGGGGTTTGTGCCATCTGGGCATTTTATGGCCTTCAAAACTGTGATAGGTAGTGAGGAGTGAAGTCAAAACTTTATGCCCTTAGAAATCCTGAAGGCGGTGCTTGGATTTCGGGGGCCCGTACGCGGCTAGGCTCCCAAAAAGTCCCACACATGTGGTTTCCCCATACTCAGGAGAAGCAGCAGAATGTATTTTAGGGTGTAATTCCACATATGCCCATGGCACGTTTGAGCAATATATCATTTAGTAACAACTTTGTGCAAAAAAAAAGAAAAAAAAAAGTTTGTAATTTTCCCGCAACTTGTGTCAAAATATAAAATATTCCATGGACTCATCATGCCTCTCAGCAAATAGCTTGGGGTGTCTACTTTCCAAAATGGGGTCATTTTGGGGGGGGGGGGTTTGTGCCATCTGGGCATTTTATGGCCTTTAAAACTGTGATAGGTAGTGAGGAGTGAAATAAAAAATGTACGCCCTTAGGAATCCTGAAGGCGGTGCTTGGTTTTCGGGGCCCCGTACGCGGCTAGGCTCCCAAAAAGTCCCACACATGTGGTATTCCCATACTCAGAAGAAGCAGCTAAATGTATTTTGGGGTGCAATTCCACATATGCCCATGGCCTGTGTGAGCAATATATCATTTAGTGACAACTTTTTGTAATTTTTTTTTTTTTGTCATTATTCAATCACTTGGGACAAAAAAAAATGAATTTTCGATGGGCTCAACATGCATCTCAGCAATTTCCTTGGGGTGTCTATTTTCCAAAATGGGGTCATTTGGGGGGGGGGTTGTACTGCCCTGCCATTTTAGCACCTCAAGAAATGAGATAGGCAGTCATAAACTAAAAGCCGTGTAAATTCCAGAAAATGTACCCTAGTTTGTAGACGCTATAACTTTTGCGCAAACCAATAAATATACGCTTATTGACATTTTTTTACCAAAGACATGTGGCCGAATACATTTTGGCCTAAATGTATGACTAAAATTGAGTTTATTGGATTTTTTTTATAACAAAAAGTAGAAAATATCATTTTGTTTCAAAATTTTCGGTCTTTTTCCGTTTATAGCGCAAAAAATAAAAAACGGCAGAGGTGATCAAATACCATCAAAAGAAAGCTCTATTTGTGGGAAGAAAAGGACTCAAATTTCGTTTGGGTACAGCATTGCATGACTGCGCAATTAGCAGTTAAAGCGACACAGTGCCAAATTGTAAAAAGTGCTCTGGTCAGGAAGGGGGTAAATCCTTCCGGGGCTGAAGTGGTTAAAGACTGCTGCTGATGCTGAGTGCCAGGCTCCACCTTAATGCTGACACAATCCTCCTCTTCCTCCTCCTCCTCCTCCTCCTTCTCTTCCTGTGTGATCGGCGGGCACGCAGGAACACTGTCTTGATAAAGGGGGCCTTGAGAGCTAAGGAAGTCCTCCTCTTCCTGCCTCTGTTCTGCCTCAAGTGCCCTGTCCATTATTCCACGCAGCGTGTGCTCCAACAGGTGGACAAGGGGGACAGTGTCACTGATGCATGCACTTTCACTGCTCACCATCCTCGTGGCCTCCTCAAATGGTAACAGGACAGTGCATGCATCCCTGATCATGGCCCACTGGCGTGGGGAAAAAAAACAAGCTCCCCTGATCCTGTCCTGGTGCCATAGTCGCACAGGTACTCATTGATGGCCCTCTGCTGCGTGTGCAGCCGCTGCAGCATGGCCAACGTTGAGTTCCACCTGGTGGGCATGTCACAGATTAGGCGGTTCTTGGGCAGGTTAAATTCCTTTTGGAGGTCAGCCAGCCGAGCACTGGCATTATATGACCTGCGGAAATGCACACAGACTTTCCTGGCTTGCCTCAGGACATCCTGTAAGCCCGGGTACCTGCCCAAGAACCACTGCACCACCAAGTTAAGGACGTGAGCCAAACAGGACACATGGGTCAGTTGTCCCTGTCGGAGGGCGGAGAGGAGGTTGGTGCCATTGTCGCAAACCACCATACCTGCCTTAAGCTGGCATGGCGTCAACCAGCTCTAAACCTGCCCCTGCAGAGCTGACAGAATCTCTGCCCCAGTGTGGCTTCTGTCCCCCAAGCACACCAGCTCAAGCACCACATGGCATCTTTTGGCCTGCGTGCTTGCGTAAGGAGAAAAAAGTTTAACCCTGCGCTTACCCAACAAAACAGCAGCTCACACAACAAATAAGGATTTTGTCAAAAATAAGTGCACAGACAAGTGTAGTGCTATAGATTTCACAAGCTTATGATATAACTTATATAAGAATACGAAAAGAAAAGTCTATGTCAATCCACAATATACAAAAATAAAAATAAAGTCTATGGTACTCTTCAGATGTCTCTTCAGATACAAAAGACTGTTGTTAGTCCAAAGGGTATATAAAATTCCTTAATCACCACGTGGATAACACATGCAAAGAATTAGGTGTGATGGACCCTCCACATAGAAAGAGTGAAGGCTTACCAGAGGGATTGAACTCGTAAGAACATACGTTCAATGAGTCAATCTAGCTTGTATCACCAACAGGCAATAAAAAGGAAGAACCTCCCAACTGGATGGCGGCAAAACTCCAAATGTATACAGAATCGTGAAGGAACTTTCTTTAAAATGGATGGCAAACCTTCCCATGGATCATCTCAGAGGAATAGCCCATATGAAAATAAAGAAGGGGGGCCACATAGCATAATACCGTTTTGTAAAGCAAATTTATTAAAAATAGGTAAACAACTTACATTTCAGTAGTAAAAAAAGTGCTTCAAGTAAAATTATGGCAGGCAGTGGAGTCTCCCGACGCGTTTCGTCTTATAAGACTTCATCGGGGGTACTCACCCACTGCTGCCATGCCCCTTAATATAGATATCTTAGCCCCCTTAATGAGGATCCAGCTCGTATCTGAAATTAACAAGCACTTCCGGGTTTGGCTAAGATGGCGGACCCGCGTGCATTCCAAGCCTCAATATGGTGTATATATATGCGTTCCAACATCATGCCGAATATTATTGTAGAATATAATGGGATCATAAATATAAATATAGACCACTTCCTCAAGAAAGAAATTACCAATAAACTCGAACCAATGGGGTTGCTATATTTCTGTTAATGAGATGTATTCCGAGATAGGGAGAGCGAGTGACCGGACATGCGTCACCTCATCTAGTGAGGCGAACGCACGTTACTTCCCTTCTCGTGGACCGCTAAAGATAAACAGCGGCTCAAGCCTCGTTTTGGCAATCGTCAACCCAGTGACGTCAGTTAAGCTCTATACTGACGACACGGCAAAGCGATCAACGGTGCTTGCTTGCGTGCTTGCGTAGCCTCTTGAACACCTACGGAGCACTGCTGGTTCCGAAGTCAAATCAGCACAGGAAGAGGCCATGGAGGAAGAAGAAGAGGAGGGGGGTGGAGGAGAGAGGTGTGGCAGAATCACCACTAGTAGTATTTTGGAGGCATGGTGGCAGAACAACCTCCAACACCACTGCACCCTGTCCTGCATCCTTCCCAGCTGCCAGAATAGTCACCCAGTGCGCGTTGAAAGATAGGTAACGCCCCTGTCCATGCCTGCTGGACCATGAGTCAGCGGTAACATGCACCTAACCGCTGACCGCCCTGTCCAGCGAGGCCAAGACATTGCCTTCCACTTGCTGGTAGAGAGCCGGAATCGCCTTCCATGAGAAAAAGTGGCGTTTGGGAACCTGCCACTGAGGAACCGCACTTTCCACAAACTCACGGAAGGGGGCAGAATCTACCAACTACAAAGGCAGCAGTTGAAGTGCTAGCAATTTAGCCAAGCTAGCATCCAACCTCTGGGCATGTGGATTGCTGGGAGCGAACTTCTTTCGGCGGTGCAGCAGCTGGGGCAGGGAAATTTGCCTGGTACAATCTGACGTCGGTGTACCGATAACAGATTGCCCCCAAGTACTTGGCTGTTACACATCTAATTCTACACCTTCATTCCTCTCAGTGCAGGTCTCTGAGAGGACTGAAGGTATAGTGGGGTTGGAGATCACAGCTGATGAGGAGCAAGGAGAGGTCCTTTTTGTTCTTTGGTGTGGGTCTTTTAGGTACGCTTGCCAATGAACTGCATGGCAGGTCAACATATGTCTGGTCAAGCATGTGGTGCCCAAGCGGGAGATGTTTTGGCCACGACAGATACGCTTGAGACATATATTGCAAATAGCAGTGGTGGGATCTGATGCACTCATCTCAAAAAAGGCCCACACCAAAGAACTTTTGGAATAACGCAGAGACAGCAGCGCCCTGCACATGCGGAGCTCTGCGGTGTGATGCAGTCGTTGTGCTGCCCTTAAGCTCGCCCCTGGAGGCATCCTGCCTCGTTGGTGATGTGCCTCCTCCTCTCTCCTATCAGGCACCCACGTTGAGTCAGGGACCTCATCATCCCCTCCCTCCTCATCACTGGAGCAAAGCCGGCAGTATGCTGCAGCTGGGGGAACATGACTGCCAGATTGCTGTCCTTCTTGGGCACCCCCTCTCTCTGGGCTCACGTTACTGCCTTCCTCTAGCTGGGTACCATCATCCTTCAAAACACTGGGCATCCTCCTGGAGCATGTACCCAACACTGTGGTCAAACAGTTCGGGGGACTCCTCAGGAGGACACGGTGGGGCTAGGGAAGGAGTGACTGATGCCATTGAGCCGAGGGAAGAGGCCACTTTGGCAGCTGCTTTGCCAGACAAAGTACCCTGAGCCTGGGTGAGAGAGGATGAGGAGGATGAGGACGGCTTCGTCATCCACTCTACCAAGTCTTCCGGATGTTGCGGCTCAACATGGCCAGCTGCCGAAAAAAAGGACAAGCGTGTCCCACGGCCATGTGCTGATGAGGATGCACCATCTCCACGACCAGCACTGTTGCCTCTAGACACAGAGCCTGCTTGCCCTCTTTTATTGGCTTGTGACAGTCTGCCTCTCCTTGTTGGCATTCCAGACATACTAATGGCTTGCAGTGAGATGTAGCTGCACAAAGCTGGGATGTATATATATATATATATATATATATATATATATATATATATATATATACTGATACTACAGCTACCAGAATCAACTGCCTGCCTGTAGTATTATTAGTATGAAACCACCAGCAATTGTCTTCAGGTAGCTTTAGGTGCACACTGTGCAGAGGACGCAATGCACTAACTGTAAATACTGTAGCTGCCTGCCTGTGGTATTACTAGGATCAGAAGAAAACCACTAATTTTCTTTAGGTAGCTTTAGGTGCACACTGTGCAGAGGACACGGTGCACTAACTGTAAATACTGTAGCTGCCTGCCTGTGGTATTAATAGGAGCAGAACAACAGCAATTGTCTCCAGGTAGCTTTAGGTGCACACTGTGCAGAGGATGCACTACACTAACTGTAAATACTATAGCTGCCTGCCTGTGGTATTAATAGGATCAGAAGAACACCACTAATTTTCTTCGGATAGCTTTAGGTGCACACTGTGCAGAGGACACAGTGCACTAATTGTAAATGCTGTAGCTGCCTGCTTGTGGTATTAATAAGAGCAGAACAACAGCAATTGTCTCCTGGTAGCTTTAGGTGCACACTGTGCAGAGGACGCACTACACTAACTGTAAATACTGTAGCTGCATGCCTGTGGTATTAATAGGATCAGAAGAACACCACTAATTTTCTTAAGGTAGCTTTAGGTGCACACTGTGCAGAGGATGCACTACACTAACTGTAAATACTGTAGCTGCCTGCCTGTGGTATTAATAGGAGCAGAACAACAGCAATTGTCTCCAGGTAGCTTTAGGTGCACACTGTGCAGATGACGCACTACACTTTGTGTAAATACTGTAGCTGCCTGCCTGTGGTATTAATAGGAGCAGAACAACAGCAATTGTCCCCAGGTAGCTTTAGGTGCACACTGTGCAGAGGATGCACTACATTAACTGTAAATACTGTAGCTGCCTGCCTGTGGTATTAATAGGATCAGAAGAACACCACTAATTTTCTTCAGATAGCTTTAGGTGCACACTGTGCAGAGGACACAGTGCACTAATTGTAAATGCTGTAGCTGCCTGCTTGTGGTATTAATAGGAGCAGAACAACAGCAATTGTCTCCAGGTAGCTTTAGATGCACACAGTGCAGAGGACGCACTACACTAACTTTAAATACTGTAGCTGCCTGCCTGTGGTATTAATTGGATCAAAAGAACACCACTAATTTTCTTCAGGTAGCTGTAGGTGCACACTGTGCAGATGACAAAGTGCACTAACTGTAAATACTGTAGCTGCCTGCCTGTGGTATTAATAGGAGCAGAACAACAGCAATTGTCTCCAGGTAGATTTAGGTGCACACTGTGCAGAGGACGCACTACACTAACTGTAAATACTGTAGCTGCCTGACTGTGGTATTAATTGGATCAGAAAAACAACACTAATTTTCTTCAGGTAGCTTTAGGTGAACATTGTGCAGAGGACACAGTGCACTAACTGTAAATACTGTAGCTGCCTGCATGTGGTATTAATAGGAGCAGAACAACAGCAATTATCTCCAGGTAGCTTTAGGTGCACACTGTGCAGAGGACGCACTACACTAACTTTAAATACTGTAGCTGCCTGCCTGTGGTATTAATAGGATCAGAAGAACACCACTAATTTTCTTAAGGTAGCTTTAGGTGCACACTGTGCAGAGGACGCACTACACTAACTTGTAAATACTGCAGCTGCCTGCGGTACTGTACTAAGAGGATCAGAAGAACACCACTAATTTTGTTTAGGTATTTTTAGGTGCACACTGTGCAGAGGACACACTACACTAACTGTAAATACTGTAGCTGCCTGCCTGTGGTATTAATTGGATCACAAGAACACCACTAATTTTCTTCAGGTAGCTTTAGGTGCACACTGTGCAGAGGACACAGTGCACTAACTGTAAATACTGTAGCTGCCTGCCTGTGGTATTAATAGGAGCAGAACAACAGCAATTGTCTCCAGGTAGCTTTAGGTGCACACAGTGCAGAGGACGCACTACACTAACTTTAAATACTGTAGCTGCCTGCCTGTGGTATTAATTGGATCAGAAGAACACCACTAATTTTCTTCAGGTAGCTTTAGGTGCATACTGTGCAGAGGACACAGTGCGCTAACTGTAAATACTGTAGCTGCCTGCCTGTGGTAATAATAGGAGCAGAACACCACTAATTTTCTTTAGGTAGCTTTAGGTGCACACTGTGCAGAGGACACAGAGCACTAACTGTAAATACTGTAGCTGCCTGCCTGTGGTATTAATAGGAGCAGAACAACAGCAATTGTCTACAGGTAGCTTTAGGTGCACACTGTGCAGAGGACGCACTACACCAACTGTAAATACTGTAGCTGCCTGCCTGTGGTATTAATTGGATCAGAAGAACACCACTAATTTTCTTCAGGTAGCTTTAGGTGCACACTGTGCAGAGGACACGGTGCACTAACTGTAAATACTGTAGCTGCCTGCCTGTGGTATTAATAGGAGCAGAACAACAGCAATTGTCTTCAGGTAGCTTTAGGTGCACACTGTGTAGAGGATGCACTACACTAACTGTAAATACTGTAGCTGCCTGCCTGTGGTATTAATAGGAGCAGAACAACAGCAATTGTCTCCAGGTAGCTTTAGGTGCACACTGTGCAGAGGACGCACTACACTTTGTGTAAATACTGTAGCTGCCTGCCTGTGGTATTAATAGGAGCAGAACAACAGCAATTGTCTCCAGGTAGCTTTAGGTGTACACTGTGCAGAGGATGCACTACACTAACTGTAAATACTGTAGCTGCAAGCCTGTTGTATTAATAGGATCAGAAGAACACCACTGATTTTCTTCAGGTAGCTGTAGGTGCACACTGTGCAGAGGACACAGTGCACTAACTGTAAATACTGTAGCTGCCTGCCTGTGGTATTAATAGGAGCAGAACAACAGCAATTGCCTCCAGGTAGATTTAGGTGCACACTGTGCAGAGGACGCACCACACTAACTGTAAATACTGTAGCTGCCTGCCTGTGGTATTGATTGGATCAGAAAAACACCACTAATTTTCTTTAGGTAGCTTTAGGTGAACATTGTGCAGAGGACACAGTGCACTAACTGTAAATACTGTAGCTGCCTGCATGTGGTATTAATAGGAGCAGAACAACAGCACTTGTCTCCAGGTAGCTTTAGGTCTACACTGTGCAGAGGATGCACTACACTAACTGTAAATACTGTAGCTGCCTGCCTGTGGTATTAATAGGATCAGAAGAACACCACTAATTTTCTTAAGGTAGCTTTAGGTGCACACTGTGCAGAGGACGCACTACACTAACTTGTAAATACTGCAGCTGCCTGCGGTACTGTACTAATAGGATCAGTGGAACACCACTAATTTTGTTTAGGTAGCTTTAGGTGCACACTGTGCAGAGGACACACTACACTAACTGTAAATACTGTAGCTGCCTGCCTGTGGTATTAATAGGATCAGAAGAACACCACTAATTTTCTTCAGGTAGCTTTAGGTGCACACTGTGTAGAGGACACAGTGCACTAACTGTAAATACTGTAGCTGCCTGCCTGTGGTATTAATAGGAGCAGAACAACAGCAATTGCCTCCAGGTAGATTTAGGTGCACACTGTGCAGAGGACGCACCACACTAACTGTAAATACTGTAGCTGCCTGCCTGTGGTATTGATTAGATCAGAAAAACACCACTAATTTTCTTTAGGTAGCTTTAGGTGAACATTGTGCAGAGGACACAGTGCACTAACTGTAAATACTGTAGCTGCCTGCATGTGGTATTAATAGGAGCAGAACAACAGCACTTGTCTCCAGGTAGCTTTAGGTCTACACTGTGCAGAGGACGCACTACACTAACTGTAAATACTGTAGCTGCCTGCCTGTGGTATTAATAGGATCAGAAGAACACCACTAATTTTCTTAAGGTAGCTTTAGGTGCACACTGTGCAGAGGATGCACTACACTAACTTGTAAATACTGCAGCTGCCTGCGGTACTGTACTAATAGGATCAGAGGAAGACCACTAATTTTGTTTAGGTAGCTTTAGGTGCACACTGTGCAGAGGACACACTACACTAACTGTAAATACTGTAGCTGCCTGCCTGTGGTATTAATAGGATCAGAAGAACACCACTAATTTTCTTCAGGTAGCTTTAGGTGCACACTGTGTAGAGGACACAGTGCACTAACTGTAAATACTGTAGCTGCCTGCCTGTGGTATTAATAGGAGCAGAACAACAGCAATTGTCTCCAGGTAGCTTTAGGTGCACACTGTGCAGAGGACACAGTGCACTAACTGTAAATACTGTAGCTGCCTGCCTGTGGTATACATAGGAGCAGAACAACAGCAATTGTCTACAGGTAACTTTAGGTGCACACTGTGCAGAGGACACACTACACCAGCTGTAAATACTGTAGCTGCTTGCCTGTGGTATTAATTGGATCAGAAGAACACCACTGTCGCGGACACTGGCTGCAAGGACCTTTTTCTGTCCACATTCACCCTGTTATTTGGTATTTCTATATTAATCTTTTATTTTTTTGAACTTGCCCAAAGAATATTCTCAGTTGTATATTCTGAACAATACATGACTCTTGAAAGAGCTGATCACATTAACCTGCAGAGACGAACTGTCTGGTCACCAGGTCTGCCTTAAGTGTTGTGTTAATTAACATGTTAATTATATTATTGTCTTTTAAGTTTTTGCTAGAGGGGAGGGGGGGAGTGTCCATGAGTCAGCCCTACCTCGTTATCTAACCCCTTGTGTTAAATGTGTATAAAAAGGCTGTGTTCTGCCCAATAAAGCAGTCAAGATTCTACAAGCTATTATCGACTAGACTTGTATTTACTGCAGCTATAATATTATATCTGTCTGATGGTCATACTGGAGGAAGCGGTTTATTGACGGGGGCACTCAGTGGAGTGTGGAATAGGATCCGTCACAATTGGTGGCAAGCTCTGGGATGCTTCCTCTTGCCTAGGCTCACCCAAATCACCACCGGGACCCCCTGCTCCTAACAGCAGATGGAACATCACTACGCCAGACTCAAGCGCAGCACCTTGAAGGATCCCTTGGAAGCCCGTGGAAAAGTCTCCAGCAACAAATCCAAAGCGACTCTCATCACCGAACTAATGGAGATTGACCAGGCCAGCAACCCACCAGCAGACACCTCAGAGGCGACAGAGTTCCAGCGTGATGTCCAGTGGCGACTGGCCTTGTATGGTACTCACCCCCCGCAGGAGGTTATCAGTCAAGTGTTAACAGAGGTGTCCCAGCTGCGAATGGCTGAACTCCAGCGGGACCAAGGAGCGTCAGTTATGTTCAACCGGGAAGCTCCAGCGGCCCGCAAAAAGCTACCCTATGCCGCCTTCTGCATGTTTCAAGATGGTGAAGATGAGATGGATGTTTACCTGCAAATGTTTGAGCGTCAATGCGGTCTCCAAGGTGTCAATAAAGCAGATTGGGTCACGCTCCTGGTCAGCCGTCTCACAGGAAGGGCTGCAGAGGTGTACAATAATGTCCCTGATGAGATCAGCTAGGACTATGACCAGGTAAAAGAAAGACTATTGGCTCACTTCGGCATTACTCCAGAGGCACACCGTTTGAGGTTTCGCAACCTCCGCCGAAAGGAGAGAGAGCCTTACACAGAATGGGCTCATCAAATGACCCGAGCAGCGGAGAGTTGGATGACCGGGCGCCAAGCTGTTACAATGGCAGATGCGCTCCAGCTAATCCTCCTGGAACAATTCTACGATCATACCCCACATGAGGTTAGAGACTGGGTAAAGGATCGGCGGCCAGTCACAGTAGATGAAGCTGCCACCCTAGCTGACCAATACGTGGATTCAAGGCGGACTGTACAACCAGAGCCTAAGACCCCAGCTCGGCCTGTCCCCAACATTCCACGGAGCTTTGCCCCTTCACACCAGCCGTCGATCCCCGGCCCCACTCAGCTACCATCTTCATGAGGAAAAGGGGACCTCTGCTACAGATGCAACCAATCAGGGCATGTTAGGAGGTATTGTCCGCAGAATGTTTCCCAGGACGCGCGGAACAACAGGCCCCTTGGACCTGCCCGGGCTGCTGCACACTGTCTGGAGAGAGATGATGTGACTTACCCAAGCGAGGAGAATATTGGAATTCTACATGAGGCAGACCCTGTGCAAGCTGCCACTACAGATAATCGTTTGCACCATCGACAAGCCGTGTGGATTAATGGTCGGGCTGCCCAGGGACTGCGGGACACGGGAGCTACTATTACCCTGATACAGTCCCGAATGATAAACCCGGCAGACGGGACGGTCTGTGGCTGTGCGGGTGGCCGGGGGAAATGTTATGTGGGTCCCCACTGCCAGGGTTCACCTTGATTGGGGTTCGGGGGCCAAAGAAGTGGAAGTGGGAATAATGCAGAACTTACCTGCAGAGGTTTTGTTGGGCAACGATTTGGGACGTTTAAATTCAGCCTTCTCCCTGGATGTATCCCCGGAAGCCTATCCTGTTACCACCCGCCAGCAAGCCCGGATGGAGGTGCGCTCCCTCGAGGACGGGACCCAGGTAAGACCTGTCACCCCTGACCTAGACTGTACTACCCCAACTAACCCTATCCCGACTTGGGCTTCTCCCCAAGAATTTGCTCAGGCAACTCTTAGCGACCCTTCCTTAGCTAGCTATAGGGAAAGAGCAGGATTGGACCCTGGGGGGTTGGAGAGGGAGCGAATAGAGTGGGTCCAGGGATTACTCTATCGGGTTACTGAGGGAAAGACAGCCTCCCATCCACCCAAGCGGCAGCTGGTTGTGCCGCAGAAATATCGTCATGACCTGCTGCGCATTGGGCATGACATACCCTTAGCCGGACACCTGGGGATGTCCTGGACCCTCCACCGTCTGACTCAGTCGTTTTTTTGGCCAGGGATTACAGGGGATGTCCGACAGTATTGCCGGACCTGTGACACATGCCAGCGGGTGGGTAAGCATGGGGGCCCGCTGAAAGCTCCCCTACACCCTTTACCGATCATTGATGAACCCTTTAGCCGTGTTGCCGTAGACCTGGTTGGACCATTGCCCAGACCTAGTCCTTCTGGGAAGAGATATATCCTTACTGTGGTGGATTATGCCACCCGGTACCCGGAGGCCATTCCCCTGGCAAATATCCATGCAGAAACTGTGGCTGATGCTTTGCTCCGGATCTTTGCCAGGGTGGGTTTCCCTCGGGAAATCATCTCTGACCAGGGGACCCAGTTCACTGCTGAGCTCACTCAGCAGTTATGGAGGCTGTGTGGGATAAAGCCCCTACAGAGCTCTCCCTATCACCCCCAGACCAACGGACTGTGTGAGAGGTTCAACGGAACACTGAAACAGCTGCTAAGGACATTTGCAACCTCTCACAGGGATTGGGAGAGATATCTGCCACACCTTCTCTTCGCTTATCGGGAGGTGCCGCAGGAATCTACTGGGTTCTCCCCATTTGAGTTACTGTATGGGAGGCGGGTGAGGGGGCCCCTAGATCTAGTCAGAGCCCACTGGGAAGGGGGAATTGATCCCCAAGGGTCCTCTATCGTAGCATACGTTCTTGAGTTTAGGGACAGACTGAAGGAGCTCACGGACACTGTCCAGGAGAACCTTCGGGCTGCCCAAAGGCGGCAGAAACGATGGTACGATCGTACTGCTCGGAACCGCACTCTGGAGGTTGGGCAGAAGGTTCTTGCCCTCAGACCAACCAAGCAGGACAAGTTACAGGCCACTTGGCAGGGACCTTACCGGGTTGTGGCAAAGCTCTGTGACACAACCTACCTAGTGGCTAAATGTTCGGATGAAAGAGTCCGACGGACCTTTCATGTGAACATGTTGAAAGCATACTGGGAAAGATCAGGAGAGGTAGCCGCTATATGTGCTCCAGCTGTGGAAGATTCTGAGAATCTTCCCCTGCTGGTGCTCCCGGAGCTAAATAGTATTACTGCAGGGATAGAGATGATAAAGCTTGACGACCAGCTAGGGCCGACGCAGAGAGAACAAGCTAGACAGGTCCTTAGTCAGAGAAGGGAAATGTTCTCCACAGTCCCCGGGTACACTACTATGGCAGTGCACCGTGTGGAGACCCCGGGACAACTGCCGCTAAGACAGGCGGCTTACCAGATACCTGACGCAGTGAGAGAGGGGATGCGTCATGAGATTAAGGAGATGCTTGAATTGGGAGTCATTGAGCCATCCAGCAGCCCCTGGGCTTCCCCGGTGGTCCTTGTACCGAAGCGGGATGGCACAACTCGCTTCTGTGTAGACTACCGCAGATTAAATGAGTGCACCACCACTGATGCTTACCCTATGCCCCGGGTCGATGATCTGTTAGATCGCATTGCTCGGGGAAAATTCCTGACAACCCTTGACCTATGCAAAGGATACTGGCAAATTCCTCTGGATGCGGAATCTATTCCGAAATCGGCGTTCATTACCCCATTTGGCTTATACCAGTCTAAAGTAATGCCATTTGGGATGAAGAATGCACCGGCGACTTTCCAGAGGATGGTAGACCAACTCCTTGATGGCCTCCAGGACTATGCTTGTGCATATCTGGACGACATTGCGATCTACAGTGATACCTGGGAGGACCATCTGGTTCATCTGGGTGTCGTGCTAGACCGCATCAAGGCTGCAGGACTAACCCTTAAGCCAGAGAAATGCAGCATAGGGATGTCCGAGGTACAGTACCTTGGACATCGAGTAGGCAGTGGACAACAACGACCTGAGCCTGCTAAGATTGAGGCCGTTGCCAAGTGGCCGACCCCCCGTACTAAAACCCAGGTCCTGGCGTTCCTCTGCACAGCTGGGTACTATAGGAAATTTGTCCCGCAATATAGTTCCATCGCTAAGCCCCTGACAGACCTGACTAAGAAGCACCTTCCCCGACAGGTACTGTGGTCCCCTGAGTGTGAAGCTGCCTTCCAACAATTAAAGAATGCACTAACTTCAGCTCCTGTTCTAGCTGCCCCTGACCCAACCAAACGTTTTTGTGTCCACACAGATGCCTCTACATTCGGGCTGGGGGCAGTACTGAGCCAAGTAGGACCTGATGGCGGTGAGCACCCAGTGGCCTACATCAGTCGGAAGCTGCTTCCCAGGGAAGTCGGTTATGCAGCCGTGGAGAAGGAGTGTTTGGCGCTGGTGTGGGCTCTCAAGAAATTCCAACCTTATCTCTACGGACGATCTTTTACGGTGCTCACCGACCACAATCCATTAATCTGGCTTAATCGGGTCTCCGGGGATAATGGACATTTGTTACAATGGAGCTTGGCACTGCAGCCCTACAATTTTACCATACAGTATCGGCCAGGAAAGCAGAATGGGAATGCTGATGGACTTTCCCGGCAAACGGAACTATAAAACTCTCCTGGACAGCCCCAAGCTGACCCGTGGTGGATCTAGTTGGGTCTGCCGGACTATGGGACAGGGGGGGGGGGGCACTGTCGCAGACAATGGCTGCAAGGACCTTTTTCTGTCCACATTCACCCTGTTATTTGGTATTTCTATATTAATCTTTTATTTTTTTGAACTTGCCCAAAGAATATTCTCAGTTGTTTATTCTGAACAATACATGACTCTTGAAAGAGCTGATCACATTAACCTGCAGAGACGAACTGTCTGGTCACCAGGTCTGCCTTAAGTGTTGTGTTAATTAACATGTTAATTATATTATTGTCTTTTAAGTTTTTGCTAGAGGGGAGGGGGGGAGTGTCCATGAGTCAGCCCTACCTCGTTATCTAACCCCTTGTGTTAAATGTGTATAAAAAGGCTGTGTTCTGCCCAATAAAGCAGTCAAGATTCCACAAGCTATTATCGACTAGACTTGTATTTACTGCAGCTATAATATTATATCTGTCTGATGGTCATACTGGAGGAAGCGGTTTATTGACGGGGGCACTCACTGGAGTGTGGAATAGGATCCGTCACAACCACTAATTTTCTTCAGGTAGCTTTAGGTACACACCGTGCAGAGGACACAGTGCAATAACTGTAAATACTGTAGCTGCCTGCCTGTGGTATTAATAGGAGCAGAACAACAGCAATTGTCTCCAGGTAGCTTTAGGTGCACACTGTGCAGAGGATGCACAACACTAACTGTAAATACTGTAGCTGCCTGCCTGTGTTATTAATAGGAGCAGAACAACAGCAATTGTCGCCAGGTAGCTTTACTTGCACACTGTGCAGAGGACGCACTACACTTTTAGTAAATACTGTAGCTGCCTGCCTGTGGTATTAATAGGAGCAGAACAAAAGCAATTGTCTCCAGGTAGCTTTAGGTGCACACTGTGCAGAGGATGCACTACACTAACTGTAAATACTGTAGCTGCCTGCCTGTGGTATTAATAGGATCAGAAGAAAACCACTAATTTTCTTCAGATAGCTTTAGGTGCACACTGTGCAGAGGACACAGTGCACTAATTGTAAATGCTGTAGCTGCCTGCTTTTGGTATTAATAGGAGCAGAACAACAGCAATTGTCTCCAGGTAGCTTTAGATGCACACTGATCAGAGGACACAGTGCAGTAACTGTAAATACTGTAGCTGCCTACCTGTGGTATTAATAGGAACAGAACAACACCAATTGACTTCAGGTAGCTTTAGGTGCACACTGTGCAGAGGACGCACTACACTAACTTTAAATACTGTAGCTGCCTGCCTGTGGTATTAATAGGAACAGAACAACACCAATTGACTCCAGGTAGCTTTAGGTGCACACTGTGCAGAGGACGCACTACACTGACTGTAAATACTGTAGCTGCCTGCCTGTGGTATTAATAGGATCAGAAGAACACCACTAATTTTCTTAAGGTAGCTTTAGGTGCACACTATGCAGAGGACACAGTGCACTAACTGTAAATAATGTAGCTGCCTGCCTGTGGTATTAATAGGAGCAGAACAACAGCAATTGTCTCCAGGTAGCTTTAGGTGCACACAGTGCAGAGGACGCACTACACTAACTTTAAATACTGTAGCTGCCTTCCTGTGGTATTAATTGGATCAGAAGAACACCACTAATTTTCTTCAGGTAGCTTTAGGTGCACACTGTGCAGAGGACACAGCGCGCTAACTGTAAATACTGTACCTGCCTGCCTGTGGTATTAATAGGAGCAGAACACCACTAATTTTCTTCAGGTAGCTTTAGGTGCACATTGTGCAGAGGACACAGTGCACTAACTGTAAAAACTGTAGCTGCCTGTGGTATAAATAGGAGCAGAACAACAGCAATTGTCTCCAGGTAGGTTTAGGTGCACACAGTGCAGAGGACGCACTACACTAACTTTAAATACTGTAGCTGCCTGCCTGTGGTATTAATTGGATCAAAAGAACACCACTAATTTTCTTCAGGTAGCTGTAGGTGCACACTGTGCAGAGGACACAGTGCACTAACTGTAAATACTGTAGCTGCCTGCCTGTGGTATTAATAGGAGCAGAACAAAAGCAATTGTCTCCAGGTAGATTTAGGTGCACACTGTGCAGAGGACGCACTACACTAACTGTAAATACTGTAGCTACCTTCCTGTGGTATTAATTGGATCAGAAAAGCACCACTAATTTTCTTCAGGTAGCTTTAGGTGAACATTGTGCAGAGGACACAGTGCACTAACTGTAAATACTGTAGCTGCCTGCCTGTGGTATTAATAGGAGCAGAACAACAGCAATTGTCTACAGGTAGCTTTAGGTGCACACTGTGCAGAGGACGCACTACACCAACTGTAAATACTGTAGCTGCATGCCTGTGGTATTAATTGGATCAGAAGAACACCACAAATTTTTTTCAGATAGCTTTAGGTGCGCACTGTGCAGAGAACACAGTGCACTAACTGTAAATACTGTAGCTGCATGCCTGTGGTATTAATAGGAGCAGAACAACAGCAATTGTCTCCAGGTAGCTTTAGGTGCACACTGTGCAGAGGATGCACTACACTAACTGTAAATACTGTAGCTGCCTGCCTGTGTTATTAATAGGAGCAGAACAACAGCAATTGTCGCCAGGTAGCTTTACTTGCACACTGTGCAGAGGACGCACTACACTTTTAGTAAATACTGTAGCTGCCTGCCTGTGGTATTAATAGGAGCAGAACAAAAGCAATTGTCTCCAGGTAGCTTTAGGTGCACACTGTGCAGAGGATGCACTACACTAACTGTAAATACTGTAGCTGCCTGCCTGTGGTATTAATAGGATCAGAAGAAAACCACTAATTTTCTTCAGATAGCTTTAGGTGCACACTGTGCAGAGGACACAGTGCACTAATTGTAAATGCTGTAGCTGCCTGCTTTTGGTATTAATAGGAGCAGAACAACAGCAATTGTCTCCAGGTAGCTTTAGATGCACACTGATCAGAGGACACAGTGCAGTAACTGTAAATACTGTAGCTGCCTCCCTGTGGTATTAATAGGAACAGAACAACACCAATTGACTCCAGGTAGCTTTAGGTGCACACTGTGCAGAGGACGCACTACACTAACTTTAAATACTGTAGCTGCCTGCCTGTGGTATTAATAGGAACAGAACAACACCAATTGACTCCAGGTAGCTTTAGGTGCACACTGTGCAGAGGACGCACTACACTGACTGTAAATACTGTAGCTGCCTGCCTGTGGTATTAATAGGATCAGAAGAACACCACTAATTTTCTTAAGGTAGCTTTAGGTGCACACTATGCAGAGGACACAGTGCACTAACTGTAAATAATGTAGCTGCCTGCCTGTGGTATTAATAGGAGCAGAACAACAGCAATTGTCTCCAGGTAGCTTTAGGTGCACACAGTGCAGAGGATGCACTACACTAACTTTAAATACTGTAGCTGCCTTCCTGTGGTATTAATTGGATCAGAAGAACACCACTAATTTTCTTCAGGTAGCTTTAGGTGCACACTGTGCAGAGGACACAGCGCGCTAACTGTAAATACTGTACCTGCCTGCCTGTGGTATTAATAGGAGCAGAACACCACTAATTTTCTTCAGGTAGCTTTAGGTGCACATTGTGCAGAGGACACAGTGCACTAACTGTAAAAACTGTAGCTGCCTGTGGTATAAATAGGAGCAGAACAACAGCAATTGTCTCCAGGTAGGTTTAGGTGCACACAGTGCAGAGGACGCACTACACTAACTTTAAATACTATAGCTGCCTGCCTGTGGTATTAATTGGATCAAAAGAACACCACTAATTTTCTTCAGGCAGCTGTAGGTGCACACTGTGCAGAGGACACAGTGCACTAACTGTAAATACTGTAGCTGCCTGCCTGTGGTATTAATAGGAGCAGAACAAAAGCAATTGTCTCCAGGTAGATTTAGGTGCACACTGTGCAGAGGACGCACTACACTAACTGTAAATACTGTAGCTACCTTCCTGTGGTATTAATTGGATCAGAAAAGCACCACTAATTTTCTTCAGGTAGCTTTAGGTGAACATTGTGCAGAGGACACAGTGCACTAACTGTAAATACTGTAGCTGCCTGCCTGTGGTATTAATAGGAGCAGAACAACAGCAATTGTCTACAGGTAGCTTTAGGTGCACACTGTGCAGAGGACGCACTACACCAACTGTAAATACTGTAGCTGCATGCCTGTGGTATTAATTGGATCAGAAGAACACCACAAATTTTTTTCAGATAGCTTTAGGTGCGCACTGTGCAGAGAACACAGTGCACTAACTGTAAATACTGTAGCTGCATGCCTGTGGTATTAATAGGAGCAGAACAACAGCAATTGTCTCCAGGTAGCTTTAGGTGCACACTGTGCAGAGGATGCACTACACTAACTGTAAATACTGTAGCTGCCTGCCTGTGTTATTAATAGGAGCAGAACAACAGCAATTGTCGCCAGGTAGCTTTACTTGCACACTGTGCAGAGGACGCACTACACTTTTAGTAAATACTGTAGCTGCCTGCCTGTGGTATTAATAGGAGCAGAACAAAAGCAATTGTCTCCAGGTAGCTTTAGGTGCACACTGTGCAGAGGATGCACTACACTAACTGTAAATACTGTAGCTGCCTGCCTGTGGTATTAATAGGATCAGAAGAAAACCACTAATTTTCTTCAGATAGCTTTAGGTGCACACTGTGCAGAGGACACAGTGCACTAATTGTAAATGCTGTAGCTGCCTGCTTTTGGTATTAATAGGAGCAGAACAACAGCAATTGTCTCCAGGTAGCTTTAGATGCACACTGATCAGAGGACACAGTGCAGTAACTGTAAATACTGTAGCTGCCTCCCTGTGGTATTAATAGGAACAGAACAACACCAATTGACTCCAGGTAGCTTTAGGTGCACACTGTGCAGAGGACGCACTACACTAACTTTAAATACTGTAGCTGCCTGCCTGTGGTATTAATAGGAACAGAACAACACCAATTGACTCCAGGTAGCTTTAGGTGCACACTGTGCAGAGGACGCACTACACTGACTGTAAATACTGTAGCTGCCTGCCTGTGGTATTAATAGGATCAGAAGAACACCACTAATTTTCTTAAGGTAGCTTTAGGTGCACACTATGCAGAGGACACAGTGCACTAACTGTAAATAATGTAGCTGCCTGCCTGTGGTATTAATAGGAGCAGAACAACAGCAATTGTCTCCAGGTAGCTTTAGGTGCACACAGTGCAGAGGATGCACTACACTAACTTTAAATACTGTAGCTGCCTTCCTGTGGTATTAATTGGATCAGAAGAACACCACTAATTTTCTTCAGGTAGCTTTAGGTGCACACTGTGCAGAGGACACAGCGCGCTAACTGTAAATACTGTACCTGCCTGCCTGTGGTATTAATAGGAGCAGAACACCACTAATTTTCTTCAGGTAGCTTTAGGTGCACATTGTGCAGAGGACACAGTGCACTAACTGTAAAAACTGTAGCTGCCTGTGGTATAAATAGGAGCAGAACAACAGCAATTGTCTCCAGGTAGGTTTAGGTGCACACAGTGCAGAGGACGCACTACACTAACTTTAAATACTATAGCTGCCTGCCTGTGGTATTAATTGGATCAAAAGAACACCACTAATTTTCTTCAGGTAGCTGTAGGTGCACACTGTGCAGAGGACACAGTGCACTAACTGTAAATACTGTAGCTGCCTGCCTGTGGTATTAATAGGAGCAGAACAAAAGCAATTGTCTCCAGGTAGATTTAGGTGCACACTGTGCAGAGGACGCACTACACTAACTGTAAATACTGTAGCTACCTTCCTGTGGTATTAATTGGATCAGAAAAACACCACTAATTTTCTTCAGGTAGCTTTAGGTGAACATTGTGCAGAGGACACAGTGCACTAACTGTAAATACTGTAGCTGCCTGCATGTGGTATTAATAGGAGCAGAACAACAGCAATTGTCTCCAGGTAGCTTTAGGTCTACACTGTGCAGAGGACGCACTACACTAACTGTAAGTACTGTAGCTGCCTGCCTGTGGTATTAGTAGGATCAGAAGAACACCACTAATTTTCTTAAGGTAGCTGTAGGTGCAAACTGTGCAGAGGACACACAACACTAACTTGTAAATAATGCAGCTGCCTACGGTACTGTACTAATAGGATCATAAGAACACCACTAATTTTGTTTAGGTAGCTTTAGGTGCACACTGTGCAGAGGACACACTACACTAACTGTAAATACTGTAGCTGCCTGCCTGTAGTATTATTAGTATCAGAAGAACACCACTAATTTTCTTCAGGTAGCTTTAGGTGCACATTGTGCAGAGGACACAGTGCACTAACTGTAAATACTGTAGCTGCCTGCCTGTGGTATTAATAGGAGCAGAACAACAGCAATTGTCTACAGGTAGCTTTAGGTGCACACAGTGCAGAGGATGCACTACACTAACTTTAAATACTGTAGCTGCCTTCCTGTGGTTTTAATTGGATCAGAAGAACACCGCTAATTTTCTTCAGGTAGCTTTAGGTGCACACTGTGCAGAGGACACAGCGCGCTAACTGTAAATACTGTAGCTGCCTGCCTGTGGTATTAATAGGAGCAGAACACCACTAATTTTCTTCAGGTAGCTTTAGGTGCACACTGTGCAGAGGACACAGTGCACTAACTGTAAAATCTGTAGCTGCCTGCCTGTGGTATAAATAGGAGCAGAACAACAGCAATTGTCTACAGGTAGCTTTAGGTGCACACTGTGCAGAGGACGCACTACACCAACTGTAAATACTGTAGCTGCCTGCCTGTGGTATTAATTGGATCAGAAGAACACCACTAATTTTCTTCAGGTAGCTTTAGGTGCACACTGTGCAGAGGACGCATTACACTAACTTGTAAATAATGCAGCTGCCTGCGGTACTGTACTAATAGGATCATAAGAACACCACTAATTTTCTTCAGGTAGCTTTAGGTGAACACTGTGCAGAGGACACAGTGCGCTAACTGTAAATACTGTAGCTTCCTGCCTGTGGTATTAATAGGAGCAGAACACCACTAATTTTCTTCAGGTAGCTTTAGGTGCACACTGTGCAGAGGACACAGTGCACTAACTGTAAAAACTGTAGCTGCCTGCCTGTGGTAATAATTGGATCAGAAGAACACCACTAAATTTCTTCAGGTAGCTTTAGGTGCACACTGTGCAGAGGACACAGTGCACTAACTGTAAATACTGTAGCTGCCTGCCTGTGGTATTAATAGGAGCAGAACAACAGCAATTGTCTCCAGGTAGCTTTAGGTGCACACTGTGTAGTGGACGCACTACACTAACTGTAAATACTGTAGCTGCCTGCCTGTTGTATTAATTGGATCAGAAAAACACCACTAATTTTCTTCAGGTAGCTTTAGGTGCACACTATGCAGAGGACACGGTGCAATAACTGTAAATACTGTAGCTGCCTGCCTGTGGTATTAATAGGAGCAGAACAACAGCAATTGTCTCCAGGTAGCTTTAGGTGCACACTGTGCAGAGGATGCACTACACTAACTGTAAATACTGTAGCTGCCTGCCTGTGGTATTAATAGGAGCAGAACAACAGCAACTTCCTCCAGGTAGCTTTAGGTGCACACTGTGCAGAGGATGCACTACACTAACTGTAAATACTGTAGCTGCCTGCCTGTGGTATTAATAGAATCAGAAGAACACCACTAATTTTTTTAAGGTTGATTTATGTGCACACTGTGCAGAGGATGCACTACACTAACTTGTAAATACTACAGCTGCCTGTGATACTGTACTAATAGGATCAGAAGAACACCACTAATTTTCTTCAGGTAGCTTTAGGTGCACACTGTGCAGAGGACGCACTACACTAACTTGTAAATACTGCAGCTGCCTGTGGTACTGTACTAATAGGATCAAAAGAACACCACTAATTTTCTTTAGGTAGCTTTAGGTGCACACTGTGCAGAGGACACACTACACTAACTGTAAATACTGTAGCTGCCTGCCTGTGGTATTAATAGGATCAGAAGAACACCACTAATTTTCTTCAGGTAGCTTTAGGTGCACACTGTGCAGAGGACACAGTGCACTAACTGTAAATACTGTAGCTGCCTGCCTATGGTATTAATAGGAGCAGAACAATAGCAATTGTCTCCAGGTAGCTTTAGGTGCACACTGTGCAGAGGACACAGTGCACTAACTGTAAAAACTGTAGCTGCCTGCCTGTGGTATAAATAGGAGCAGAACAACAGCAATTGTCTATAGGTAGCTTTAGGTGCACACTGTGCAGAGGACGCACTACACCAACTGTAAATACTGTAGCTGCCTGCCTGTGGAATTAATTGGATCAGAAGAAGACCAGCTAATTTTCTTCAGGTAGCTTTAGGTGCACACTGTGCAGAGGACACAGTGCACTAAATGTAAATACTGTAGCTGCCTGCCTGTGGTATTAATAGGAGCAGAACAACAGCAATTGTCTCCAGGTAGCTTTAGGTGCACACTGTGCAGTGGACGCACTACACTAACTGTAAATACTGTAGCTGCCTGCCTGTGGTATTAATTGGATCAGAAAAACACCACTAATTTTCTTCAGGTAGCTTTAGGTGCACACTATGCAGAGGACACGGTGCACTAACTGTAAATACTGTAGCTGCCTGCCTGTGGTATTAATAGGAGCAGAACAACAGCAATTGTCTCCAGGTAGCTTTAGGTGCACACTGTGCAGAGGATGCACTACACTAACTGTAAATACTGTAGCTGCCTGCCTGTGGTATTAATAGGAGCAGAACAACAGCAACTGCCTCCAGGTAGCTTTAGGTGCACACTGTGCAGAGGATGCACTACACTAACTGTAAATACTGTAGCTTCCTGCCTGTGGTATTAATAGGAGCAGAACAACAGCAATTGTCTCTAGGTAGCTTTAGGTGTACACTGTGCAGAGGATGCACTACACTAACTGTAAATACTGTATCTGCCTGCCTGTGGTATAAATAGGATCAGAAGAACACCACTAATTTTTTTAAGGTAGCTTTAGGTGCACACTGTGCAGAGGATGCACTACACTAACTGGTAAATACTACAGCTGCCTGTGGTACTGTACTAATAGGATCAGAAGAACACCACTAATTTTCTTCAGGTAGCTTTAGGTGCACACTGTGCAGAGGACGCACTACCCTAACTTGTAAATACTGCAGCTGCCTGTGGTACTGTACTAATAGGATCAGAAGAACACCACTAATTTTGTTTAGGTAGCTTTAGGTGCACAATGTGCAGAGGACACACTACACTAACTGTAAATACTGTAGCTGCCTGCCTGTGGTATTAATAGGATCAGAAGAACACCACTAATTTTCTTCAGGTACCTTTAGGTGCACACTGTGCAGAGGACACAGTGCACTAATTGTAAATGCTGTAGCTGCCTGCTTGTGGTATTAATAAGAGCAAAACAACAGCAATTGTCTCCTGGTAGCTTTAGGTGCACACTGTGCAGAGGACGCACTACAGTAACTGTAAATACTGTAGCTGCATGCCTGTGGTATTAATAGGATCAGAAGAACACCACTAATTTTCTTAAGGTAGCTTTAGGTGCACACTGTGCAGAGGATGCACTACACTAGCTGTAAATACTGTAGCTGCCTGCCTGTGGTATTAATAGGAGCAGAACAACAGCAATTGTCTCCAGGTAGCTTTAGGTGCACACTGTGCAGAGGACGCACTACACTTTGTGTAAATACTGTAGCTGCCTGCCTGTGGTATTAATTGGATCAGAAGAACACCACTAGTTTTCTTCTGGTAGCTTTAGGTGCACTCTGTGCAGAGGATGCACTACACTAACTTTTAATACTGTAGCTGCCTGCCTGTGGTATTAATAGGAGCAGAACACCACTAATTTTGTACAGGTAGCTTTAGGTGAACACTGTGCAGAGGACACAGTGCACTAACTGTAAATACTGTAGCTGCCTGCCTGTGGTATTAATAGGAGCAGAACAACAGCAATTGTCTCCAGATAGATTTAGGTGCACACTGTGCAGAGGACGCACTACACTAACTGTAAATACTGTAGCTGCCTCCCTGTGGTATTAATTGGATCAGAAAAACACCACTAATTTTCTTCAGGTAGCTTTAGGTGCACACTGTGCAGAGGAGACAGTGCACTAACTGTAAATACTGTAGCTGCCTGTGGTATTAATAGAATCAGAAGAACACCACTAATTTTTTTAAGGTAGATTTAGGTGCACACTGTGCAGAGGATGCACTACACTAACTTGTAAATACTACAGCTGCCTGTGGTACTGTACTAATAGGATCAGAAGAACACCACTAATTTTCTTCAGGTAGCTTTAGGTGCACACTGTGCAGAGGACGCACTACACTAACTTGTAAATACTGCAGCTGCCTGTGGTACTGTACTAATAGGATCAAAAGAACACCACTAATTTTGTTTAGGTAGCTTTAGGTGCACACTGTGCAGAGGACACACTACACTAACTGTAAATACTGTAGCTGCCTGCCTGTGGTATTAATAGGATCAGAAGAACACCACTAATTTTCTTCAGGTAGCTTTAGGTGCACACTGTGCAGAGGAGACAGTGCACTAACTGTAAATACTGTAGCTGCCTGCCTGTGGTATTAATAGGAGCAGAACAACAGCAATTGTCTCCAGGTAGCTTTAGGTGTACACTGTGCAGAGGATGCACTACACTAACTGTAAATACTGTAGCTGCCTGCCTGTGGTATTAATAGGAGCAGAACAACAGCAATTGTCTCCAGGTAGCTTTAGGTGTACACTGTGCAGAGGATGCACTACACTAACTGTAAATACTGTAGCTGCCTGCCTGTGGTATTAATAGGATCAGAAGAACACCACTAATTTTTTAAAGGTAGCTTTAGGTGCACACTGTGCAGAGGATGCACTACACTAACTTGTAAATACTACAGCTGCCTGTGGTACTGTACTAATAGGATCAGAAGAACACCACTAATTTTCTTAAGGTAGCTTTAGGTGCACACTGTGCAGAGGATGCACTACACTAGCTGTAAATACTGTAGCTGCCTGCCTGTGGTATTAATAGGAGCAGAACAACAGCAATTGTCTCCAGGTAGCTTTAGGTGCACACTGTGCAGAGGACGCACTACACTTTGTGTAAATACTGTAGCTGCCTGCCTGTGGTATTAATTGGATCAGAAGAACACCACTAGTTTTCTTCAGGTAGCTTTAGGTGCACACTGTGCAGAGGACACAGTGCACTAACTGTAAATACTGTAGCTGCCTGCCTGTGGAATTAATAGGAGCAGAACACCACTAATTTTCTACAGGTAGCTTTAGGTGAACACTGTGCAGAGGACACAGTGCACTAACTGTAAATACTGTAGCTGCCTGCCTGTGGTATTAATAGGAGCAGAACAACAGCAATTGTCTCCAGGTAGCTTTAGGTGTACACTGTGCAGAGGATGCACTACACTAACTGTAAATACTGTAGCTGCCTGCCTGTGGTATTAATAGGATCAGAAGAACACCACTAATTTTTTAAAGGTAGCTTTAGGTGCACACTGTGCAGAGGATGCTCTTCACTAACTTGTAAATACTACAGCTGCCTGTTGTACTGTACTAATAGGATCAGAAGAACACCACTAATTTTCTTCAGGTAGCTTTAGGTGCACACTGTGCAGAGGACGCACTACACTAACTTGTAAATACTGCAGCTGCCTGTGGTACTGTACTAATAGGATAAGAAGAACACCACTAATTTTGTTTAAGTAGCTTTAGGTGCACACTGTGCAGAGGACACACTACACTAACTGTAAATACTGTAGCTGCCTGCCTGTGGTATTAATAGGATCAGAAGAACACCACTAATTTTCTTCAGGTAGCTTTAGGTGCACACTGTGCAGAGGACACAGTGCACTAACTGTAAATACTGTAGCTACCTGCCTGTGGTATTACTAGGAACAGAACAACACCAATTGACTCCAGGTAGCTTTAGGTGCACACTGTGCAGAGGATGCACTACACTAACTTTAAATACTGTAGCTGCCAGCCTTTGGTATTATTAGGATCAGAAGAACACCACTAATTTTCTTCAGATAGCTTTAGGTGCACACTGTGCAGAGGACACAGTGCACTAATTGTAAATGCTGTAGCTGCCTGCTTGTGGTATTAATAGGAGCAGAACAACAGCAATTGTCTCAAGGTAGCTTTAGGTGCACACTGTGCAGAGGACGCACTACACTAACTGTAAATACTGTAGCTGCATGCCTGTGGTATTAATAGGATCAGAAGAACACCACTAATTTTCTTAAGGTAGCTTTAGGTGCACACTGTGCAGAGGATGCACTACACTAACTGTAAATACTATAGCTGCCTGCCTGTGGTATTAATAGGAGCAGAACAACAGCAATTGTCTCCAGGTAGCTTTAGGTGCACACTGTGCAGAGGACGCACTACACTTTGTGTAAATACTGTAGCTTCCTGCCTGTGGTATTAATAGGAGCAGAACAACAGCAATTGTCTCCAGGTAGCTTTAGGTGCACACTGTGCAGAGGATGCACTACACTAACTGTAAATACTGTAGCTGCCTGCCTGTGGTATTAATAGGATCAGAAGAACACCACTAATTTTCTTCAGATAGCTTTAGGTGCACACTGTGCAGAGGACACAGTGTACTAATTGTAAATGCTGTAGCTGCCTGCTTGTGGTATTAATAGGAGCAGAACAACAGCAATTGTCTCCAGGTAGCTTTAGGTGCACACAGTGCAGAGGACGCACTACACTAAATTAAATACTGTAGCTGCCTGCCTGTGGTATTAATTGGATCAAAAGAACACCACTAATTTTCTACAGGTAGCTGTAGGTGCACACTGTGCAGAGGACAAAGTGCACTAACTGTAAATACTGTAGCTGCCTGCCTGTGGTATTAATAGGAGCAAAACAACAGCAATTGTCTCCAGGTAGATTTAGGTGCACACTGTGCAGAGGACGCACTACACTAACTGTAAATACTGTAGCTGCCTGCCTGTGGTTTTAATTGGATCAGAAAAACACCACTAATTTTCTTCAGGTAGCTTTAGGTGAACATTGTGCAGAGGACACAGTGCACTAACTGTAAATACTGTAGCTGCCTGCATGTGGTTTTAATAGGAGCAGAAAAACAGCAATTGTCTCCAGGTAGCTTTAGGTGCATACTGTGCAGAGGACGCACTACACTAACTGTAAATACTGTAGCTGCCTGCCTGTGGTATTAATTGGATCAGAAAAACACCACTAATTTTCTTCAGGTAGCTTTAGGTGAACATTGTGCAGAGGACACAGTGCACTAACTGTAAATACTGTAGCTGCCTGCATGTGGTTTTAATAGGAGCAGAAAAACAGCAATTGTCTCCAGGTAGCTTTAGGTGCATACTGTGCAGAGGACGCACTACACTAACTGTAAATACTGTAGCTGCCTGCCTGTGGTATTAATTGGATCAGAAGAACACCACTAATTTTCTTAAGGTAGCTTTAGGTGCACACTGTGCAGAGGACGCACTACAATAACTTGTAAGTACTGCAGCTGCCTGTGGTACTGTACTAATAGGTTCAAAAGAACACCACTAATTTTGTTTAGGTAGCTTTAGGTGCACACTGTGCAGAGGACACACTACACTAACTGTAAATACTGTAGCTTCCTGCCTGTGGTATTAATAGGATCAGAAGAACACCACTAATTTTCTTCAGGTAGCTTTAGGTGCACACTGTGCAGAGGACACAGTGCACTAACTGTAAATACTGTAGCTGCCTGCCTGTGGTATTAATAGGAGCAGAACAATAGCAATTGTCTCCAGGTAGCTTTAGGTGCACACAGTGCAGAGGACGCACTACACTAACTTTAAATACTATAGCTGCCTGCCTGTGGTATTAATTGGATCAGAAGAACACCACTAATTTTCTTCAGGTAGCTTTAGGTGCATACTGTGCAGAGGACACAGTGCGCTAACTGTAAATACTGTAGCTGCCTGCCTGTGGTATTAATAGGAGCAGAACACCACTAATTTTCTTCAGGTAGCTTTAGGTGCACACTGTTCAGAGGACACAGTGCACTAACTGTAAATACTGTAGCTGCCTGCCTGTGGTATTAATAGGAGCAGAACAACAGCAATTGTCTCCAGGTAGATTTAGGTGCTCACTTTGCAGAGCACGCACTACACTAACTGTAAATACTGTAGCTGCCTGCCTGTGGTATTAATTGGATCAGAAAAACACCACTAATTTTCTTCAGGTAGCTTTAGGTGAACATTGTGCAGAGGACACAGTGCACTAACTGTAAATACTGTAGCTGTCTGCATGTGGTATTAATAGGAGCAGAACAACAGCAATTGTCTCCAGGTAGCTTTAGGTGCACACTGTGCAGAGGATGCACTACACTAACTGTAAATACTGTAGCTGCCTGCCTGTGGTATTAATAGGAGCAGAACAACAGCAATTGTCTCCTGGTAGCTTTAGGTGCACACTGTGCAGAGGACGCACTACACTAACTGTAAATACTGTAGCTGCATGCCTGTGGTATTAATAGGATCAGAAGAACACCACTAATTTTCTTAAGGTAGCTTTAGGTGCACACTGTGCAGAGGATGCACTACACTAACTGTAAATACTGTAGCTGCCTGCCTGTGGAATTAATAGGAGCAGAACAACCGCAATTGTCTCCAGGTAGCTTTAGGTGCACACTGTGCAGAGGACGCACTACACTTTGTGTAAATACTGTAGCTGCCTGCCTGTGGTATTAATAGGAGCAGAACAACAGCAATTGTCTCCAGGTAGCTTTAGGTGCACACTGTGCAGAGGATGCACTACACTAACTGTAAATACTGTAGCTGCCTTCCTGTGGTATTAATAGGATCAGAAGAACACCACTAATTTTCTTCAGATAGCTTTAGGTGCACACTGTGCAGAGGACACAGTGCACTAATTGTAAATGCTGTAGCTGCCTGCTTGTGGTATTAATAGGAGCAGAACAACAGCAATTGTCTCCAGGTAGCTTTAGGTGCACACAGTGCAGAGGACGCACTACACTAAATTAAATACTGTAGCTGCCTGCCTGTGGTATTATTTGGATCAAAAGAACACCACTAATTTTCTACAGGTAGCTGTAGGTGCACACTGTGCAGAGGACAAAGTGCACTAACTGTAAATACTGTAGCTGCCTGCCTGTGGTATTAATAGGAGCAGAACAACAGCAATTGTCTCCAGGTAGATTTAGGTGCACACTGTGCAGAGGACGCACTACACTAACTGTAAATACTGTAGCTGCCTGCCTGTGGTTTTAATTGGATCAGAAAAACACCACTAATTTTCTTCAGGTAGTTTTAGGTGAACATTGTGCAGAGGACACAGTGTACTAATTGTAAATACTGTAGCTGCCTGCATGTGGTTTTAATAGGAGCAGAAAAACAGCAATTGTCTCCAGGTAGCTTTAGGTGCATACTGTGCAGAGGACGCACTACACTAACTGTAAATACTGTAGCTGCCTGCCTGTGGTATTAATAGGATCAGAAGAACACCACTAATTTTCTTAAGGTAGCTTTAGGTGCACACTGTGTAGAGGATGCACTACAATAACTTGTAAATACTGCAGCTGCCTGTGGTACTGTACTAATAGGTTCAAAAGAACACCACTAAGTTTGTTTAGGTAGCTTTAGGTGCACACTGTGCAGAGGACACACTACACTAACTGTAAATACTGTAGCTTCTTGCCTGTGGTATTAATAGGATCAGAAGAACACCACTAATTTTCTTCAGGTAGCTTTAGGTGCACACTGTGCAGAGGACACAGTACACTAACTGTAAATACTGTAGCTGCCTGCCTGTGGTATTAATAGGAGCAGAACAATAGCAATTGTCTCCAGGTAGCTTTAGGTGCACACAGTGCAGAGGACGCACTACACTAACTTTAAATACTGTAGCTGCCTGCCTGTGGTATTAATTGGATCAGAAGAACACCACTAATTTTCTTCAGGTAGCTTTAGGTTCATACTGTGCAGAGGACACAGTGCGCTAACTGTAAATACTGTAGCTTCCTGCCTGTGGTATTAATAGGAGCAGAACACCACTAATTTTCTTCAGGTAGCTTTAGGTGCCCACTGTTCAGAGGACACAGTGCACTAACAGTGAATACTGTAGCTGCCTGCCTGTGGTATTAATAGGAGCAGAACAACAGCAATTGTATCCAGGTAGATTTAGGTGCACACTGTGCAGAGGACGCACTACACTAACTGTAAATACTGTAACTGCCTGCCTGTGGTATTAATTGGATCAGAAAAACACCACTAATTTTCTTCAGGTAGCTTTAGGTGAACATTGTGCAGAGGACACAGTGCACTAACTGTAAATACTGTAGCTGCCTGCATGTGGTATTAATAGGAGCAGAACAACAGGAATTGTCTCCAAGTAGCTTTAGGTGTACACTGTGCAGAGGAAGCACTACACTTTGTGTAAATACTGTAGCTGCCTTCCTGTGGTATTAATAGGAGCAGAACAACAGCAATTGTCTCCAGGTAGCTTTAGGTGCACACTGTGCAGAGGATGCACTACACTAACTGTAAATACTGTAGCTGCCTGCCTGTGGTATTAATAGGAGCAGAACAACAGGAATTGTCTCCAAGTAGCTTTAGGTGTACACTGTGCAGAGGAAGCACTACACTTTGTGTAAATACTGTAGCTGCCTTCCTGTGGTATTAATAGGAGCAGAACAACAGCAATTGTCTCCAGGTAGATTTAGGTGCACACTGTGCAGAGGATGCACTACACTAACTGTAAATACTGTAGCTGCCTGCCTGTGGTATTAATAGGAACAGAACAACACCAATTGACTCCAGGTAGCTTTAGGTGCACACTGTGCGGAGGACGCACTACACTAACTTTAAATACTGTAGCTGCCTTCCTGTGGTATTATTAGGATCCGAAGAACACCACTAATTTTCTTCAGGTAGTTTTAGGTGCACACTGTGCAGAGGACACAGTGCACTAACTGTAAATACTGTAGCTGCCTGCCTGTGGTATTAATAGGAGCAGAACAACAGCAATTGTCTCCATATAGCTTTAGGTGCACACTGTGCAGAGGACGAACTACACTAACTGTAAATACTGTAGCTGCCTGCCTGTGGTATTAATTGGATCAGAAAAACACCACTAATTTTCTTCATGTAGCTTTAGGTGCACACTGTGCAGAGGACACAGTGCACTAACTGTAAATACTGTAGCTGCCTGCCTGTGGTGTTAATGTGAGCAGAACAACAGCAATTATTTCCAGGTAGCTTTAGTTGCACACTGTGCAGAGGATGCACTACACTAACTGTAAATACTGTAGCTGCCTGCCTGTGGTTTTAATAGGATCAGAAGAACACCACTAATTTTGTTTAGGTAGCTTTAGGTGCACACTGTGCAGAGGACGCTCTACTCTAACTTGTAAATACTGCAGCTGCCTGCGGTACTGTACTAATAGGATCAGAAGAACACCACTAATTTTGTGTAGGTAGCTTCAGGTGCACACTGTGCAGTGGGCACACTAAACTAACTTTTAAATACTGCAGCTGCCTTCGGTTCTGTACTAATAGGATCAGAAGAACACCACTAATTTTGTTTAGGTAGCTTTAGGTGCATACTGTGCTAAGGACACTCTACACCAACTGTAAATACTGTAGCTGCCTGCCTGTGGTATTAATTGGATCAGAAGAACACCACTAACTTTTTTCAGGTAGCTTTAGGTGCACACTGTGCAGAGGACACGGTGCACTAACTGTAAATACTGTAGCTGCCTGCCTGTGGTATTAATGAGAGCAGAACAACAGCAATTGTCTCCAGGTAGCTTTAGGTGCACTCTGTGCAGAGGATGCACTACACTAACTGTAAATACTGTAGCTTCCTGCCTGTGGTATTAATAGGATCAGAAGAACACCACTAATTTTCTTAAGGTAGCTTTGGGTGCACACTGTGCAGAGGACACAGTGCACTAACTATAAATACTGTAGCTGCCTGCCTGTGGTGCTAATAGGAGCAGAACAACAGCAATTGTTTCCAGGTAGTTTTAGGTGCACACTGTGCAGACGATGCACTAAACTAACTGTAAATACTGTAGCTGCCTGCCTGTGGTATTAATAGGATCAGAAGAACACCACTAATTTTCTTAAGGTAGCTTTAGGTGCACACTGTGCAGAGGACACAGTGCACTAACTGTAAATACTGTAGCTGCCTGCCTGTGGTATTAATAGGAGCAGAACAACAGCAATTGTTTCCAGGTAGTTTTAGGTGCACACTGTGCAGACGATGCACTAAACTAACTGTAAATACTGTAGCTGCCTGCCTGTGGTATTAATAGGATCAGAAGAACACCACTAATTTTCTTAAGGTAGCTTTAGGTGCACACTGTGCAGAGGACACAGTGCACTAACTGTAAATACTGTAGCTGCCAGTCAGTGGTATTAATAGGAACAGAACAGCAGCAATTGTCTCCAGGTAGCTTTAGGTGCACACCGTGCAGAGGACGCACTACACTAACTGTAAATACTGTAGCTGCCTGCCTGTGGTATTAATTGGATCAGATAAACACCACTAATTTTCTTCAGGTAGCTTTAGGTGCACACTGTGCAGAGGACACAGTGCACTAACTGTAAATACTGTAGCTGCCTGTCTGTGGTATTAATAGGAGCAGAACAACAGCAATTGTCTCTAGGTAGCTTTAGGTGCACACTGTGCAGAGGATACAGTGCACTAAATGTAAATACTGTAGCTGCCTGCCTGTGGCATTAATGTGAGCAGAACAACAGCAATTGTCTACAGGTAGCTTTAGGTGCGCACTGTGCAGAGGACACAGTGCACTAACTGTAAATACTGTAGCTGCCTGCCTGTGGTATTAATAGGATCAGAAGAACACCACTAATTTTGTTTAGGTAGCTTTAGGTGCACACTGTGCAGAGGACGCTCTACACTAACTTGTAAATACTGCAGCTGCCTGCGGTACTGTACTAATAGGATCAGAAGAACACCACTAATTTTGTGTAGGTAGCTTCAGGTGCACACTGTGCAGTGGGCACACTAAACTAACTTTTAAATACTGCAGCTGCCTTCGGTTCTGTACTAATAGGATCAGAAGAACACCACTAATTTTGTTTAGGTAGCTTTAGGTGCATACTGTGCTAAGGACACTCTACACCAACTGTAAATACTGTAGCTGCCTGCCTGTGGTATTAATTGGATCAGAAGAACACCACTAACTTTTTTCAGGTAGCTTTAGGTGCACACTGTGCAGAGGACACGGTGCACTAACTGTAAATACTGTAGCTGCCTGCCTGTGGTATTAATGAGAGCAGAACAACAGCAATTGTCTCCAGGTAGCTTTAGGTGCACTCTGTGCAGAGGATGCACTACACTAACTGTAAATACTGTAGCTTCCTGCCTGTGGTATTAATAGGATCAGAAGAACACCACTAATTTTCTTAAGGTAGCTTTGGGTGCACACTGTGCAGAGGACACAGTGCACTAACTATAAATACTGTAGCTGCCTGCCTGTGGTGCTAATAGGAGCAGAACAACAGCAATTGTTTCCAGGTAGTTTTAGGTGCACACTGTGCAGACGATGCACTAAACTAACTGTAAATACTGTAGCTGCCTGCCTGTGGTATTAATAGGATCAGAAGAACACCACTAATTTTCTTAAGGTAGCTTTAGGTGCACACTGTGCAGAGGACACAGTGCACTAACTGTAAATACTGTAGCTGCCTGCCTGTGGTATTAATAGGAGCAGAACAACAGCAATTGTTTCCAGGTAGTTTTAGGTGCACACTGTGCAGACGATGCACTAAACTAACTGTAAATACTGTAGCTGCCTGCCTGTGGTATTAATAGGATCAGAAGAACACCACTAATTTTCTTAAGGTAGCTTTAGGTGCACACTGTGCAGAGGACACAGTGCACTAACTGTAAATACTGTAGCTGCCAGTCAGTGGTATTAATAGGAACAGAACAGCAGCAATTGTCTCCAGGTAGCTTTAGGTGCACACCGTGCAGAGGACGCACTACACTAACTGTAAATACTGTAGCTGCCTGCCTGTGGTTTTAATTGGATCAGAAAAACACCACTAATTTTCTTCAGGTAGTTTTAGGTGAACATTGTGCAGAGGACACAGTGTACTAATTGTAAATACTGTAGCTGCCTGCATGTGGTTTTAATAGGAGCAGAAAAACAGCAATTGTCTCCAGGTAGCTTTAGGTGCATACTGTGCAGAGGACGCACTACACTAACTGTAAATACTGTAGCTGCCTGCCTGTGGTATTAATAGGATCAGAAGAACACCACTAATTTTCTTAAGGTAGCTTTAGGTGCACACTGTGTAGAGGATGCACTACAATAACTTGTAAATACTGCAGCTGCCTGTGGTACTGTACTAATAGGTTCAAAAGAACACCACTAAGTTTGTTTAGGTAGCTTTAGGTGCACACTGTGCAGAGGACACACTACACTAACTGTAAATACTGTAGCTTCTTGCCTGTGGTATTAATAGGATCAGAAGAACACCACTAATTTTCTTCAGGTAGCTTTAGGTGCACACTGTGCAGAGGACACAGTACACTAACTGTAAATACTGTAGCTGCCTGCCTGTGGTATTAATAGGAGCAGAACAATAGCAATTGTCTCCAGGTAGCTTTAGGTGCACACAGTGCAGAGGACGCACTACACTAACTTTAAATACTGTAGCTGCCTGCCTGTGGTATTAATTGGATCAGAAGAACACCACTAATTTTCTTCAGGTAGCTTTAGGTGCATACTGTGCAGAGGACACAGTGCGCTAACTGTAAATACTGTAGCTTCCTGCCTGTGGTATTAATAGGAGCAGAACACCACTAATTTTCTTCAGGTAGCTTTAGGTGCCCACTGTTCAGAGGACACAGTGCACTAACAGTGAATACTGTAGCTGCCTGCCTGTGGTATTAATAGGAGCAGAACAACAGCAATTGTATCCAGGTAGATTTAGGTGCACACTGTGCAGAGGACGCACTACACTAACTGTAAATACTGTAACTGCCTGCCTGTGGTATTAATTGGATCAGAAAAACACCACTAATTTTCTTCAGGTAGCTTTAGGTGAACATTGTGCAGAGGACACAGTGCACTAACTGTAAATACTGTAGCTGCCTGCATGTGGTATTAATAGGAGCAGAACAACAGGAATTGTCTCCAAGTAGCTTTAGGTGTACACTGTGCAGAGGAAGCACTACACTTTGTGTAAATACTGTAGCTGCCTTCCTGTGGTATTAATAGGAGCAGAACAACAGCAATTGTCTCCAGGTAGCTTTAGGTGCACACTGTGCAGAGGATGCACTACACTAACTGTAAATACTGTAGCTGCCTGCCTGTGGTATTAATAGGAGCAGAACAACAGGAATTGTCTCCAAGTAGCTTTAGGTGTACACTGTGCAGAGGAAGCACTACACTTTGTGTAAATACTGTAGCTGCCTTCCTGTGGTATTAATAGGAGCAGAACAACAGCAATTGTCTCCAGGTAGATTTAGGTGCACACTGTGCAGAGGATGCACTACACTAACTGTAAATACTGTAGCTGCCTGCCTGTGGTATTAATAGGAACAGAACAACACCAATTGACTCCAGGTAGCTTTAGGTGCACACTGTGCGGAGGACGCACTACACTAACTTTAAATACTGTAGCTGCCTTCCTGTGGTATTATTAGGATCCGAAGAACACCACTAATTTTCTTCAGGTAGTTTTAGGTGCACACTGTGCAGAGGACACAGTGCACTAACTGTAAATACTGTAGCTGCCTGCCTGTGGTATTAATAGGAGCAGAACAACAGCAATTGTCTCCATATAGCTTTAGGTGCACACTGTGCAGAGGACGAACTACACTAACTGTAAATACTGTAGCTGCCTGCCTGTGGTATTAATTGGATCAGAAAAACACCACTAATTTTCTTCATGTAGCTTTAGGTGCACACTGTGCAGAGGACACAGTGCACTAACTGTAAATACTGTAGCTGCCTGCCTGTGGTGTTAATGTGAGCAGAACAACAGCAATTATTTCCAGGTAGCTTTAGTTGCACACTGTGCAGAGGATGCACTACACTAACTGTAAATACTGTAGCTGCCTGCCTGTGGTTTTAATAGGATCAGAAGAACACCACTAATTTTGTTTAGGTAGCTTTAGGTGCACACTGTGCAGAGGACGCTCTACTCTAACTTGTAAATACTGCAGCTGCCTGCGGTACTGTACTAATAGGATCAGAAGAACACCACTAATTTTGTGTAGGTAGCTTCAGGTGCACACTGTGCAGTGGGCACACTAAACTAACTTTTAAATACTGCAGCTGCCTTCGGTTCTGTACTAATAGGATCAGAAGAACACCACTAATTTTGTTTAGGTAGCTTTAGGTGCATACTGTGCTAAGGACACTCTACACCAACTGTAAATACTGTAGCTGCCTGCCTGTGGTATTAATTGGATCAGAAGAACACCACTAACTTTTTTCAGGTAGCTTTAGGTGCACACTGTGCAGAGGACACGGTGCACTAACTGTAAATACTGTAGCTGCCTGCCTGTGGTATTAATGAGAGCAGAACAACAGCAATTGTCTCCAGGTAGCTTTAGGTGCACTCTGTGCAGAGGATGCACTACACTAACTGTAAATACTGTAGCTTCCTGCCTGTGGTATTAATAGGATCAGAAGAACACCACTAATTTTCTTAAGGTAGCTTTGGGTGCACACTGTGCAGAGGACACAGTGCACTAACTATAAATACTGTAGCTGCCTGCCTGTGGTGCTAATAGGAGCAGAACAACAGCAATTGTTTCCAGGTAGTTTTAGGTGCACACTGTGCAGACGATGCACTAAACTAACTGTAAATACTGTAGCTGCCTGCCTGTGGTATTAATAGGATCAGAAGAACACCACTAATTTTCTTAAGGTAGCTTTAGGTGCACACTGTGCAGAGGACACAGTGCACTAACTGTAAATACTGTAGCTGCCTGCCTGTGGTATTAATAGGAGCAGAACAACAGCAATTGTTTCCAGGTAGTTTTAGGTGCACACTGTGCAGACGATGCACTAAACTAACTGTAAATACTGTAGCTGCCTGCCTGTGGTATTAATAGGATCAGAAGAACACCACTAATTTTCTTAAGGTAGCTTTAGGTGCACACTGTGCAGAGGACACAGTGCACTAACTGTAAATACTGTAGCTGCCAGTCAGTGGTATTAATAGGAACAGAACAGCAGCAATTGTCTCCAGGTAGCTTTAGGTGCACACCGTGCAGAGGACGCACTACACTAACTGTAAATACTGTAGCTGCCTGCCTGTGGTATTAATTGGATCAGATAAACACCACTAATTTTCTTCAGGTAGCTTTAGGTGCACACTGTGCAGAGGACACAGTGCACTAACTGTAAATACTGTAGCTGCCTGTCTGTGGTATTAATAGGAGCAGAACAACAGCAATTGTCTCTAGGTAGCTTTAGGTGCACACTGTGCAGAGGATACAGTGCACTAAATGTAAATACTGTAGCTGCCTGCCTGTGGCATTAATGTGAGCAGAACAACAGCAATTGTCTACAGGTAGCTTTAGGTGCGCACTGTGCAGAGGACACAGTGCACTAACTGTAAATACTGTAGCTGCCTGCCTGTGGTATTAATGTGAGCAGAACAACAGCAATTGTCTCCAGGTAGCTTTAGGTGCACTCTGTGCAGAGGATGCACTACACTAACTTTTAATACTGTAGCTGCCTGCCTGTGGTATTAATAGGATCAGAAAAACACCACTAATTTTCTTAAGGTAGCTTTGGGTGCACACTGTGCAGAGGACACAGTGCACTATCTGTAAATACTGTAGCTGCCTGCCTGTGGTATTAATAGGAGCAGAACAACAGCAATTATTTCCAGGTAGCTTTAGGTGCACACTGTGCAGAGGATGCACTACACTAACTGTAAATACTGTAGCTGCCTGCCTGTGGTTTTAATAGGATCATAAGAACACCACTAATTTTGTTTAGGTAGCTTTAGGTGCACACTGTGCAGAGGACGCTCTACACTAACTTGTAAATACTGCAGCTGCCTGCGGTACTGTACTAATAGGATCAGAAGAACACCACTAATTTTGTGTAGGTAGCTTCAGGTGCACACTGTGCAGTGGGCACACTAAACTAACTTTTAAATACTGCAGCTGCCTTCGGTTCTGTACTAATAGGATCAGAAGAACACCACTAATTTTGTTTAGGTAGCTTTAGGTGCATACTGTGCTAAGGACACTCTACACCAACTGTAAATACTGTAGCTGCCTGCCTGTGGTATTAATTGGATCAGAAGAACACCACTAACTTTTTTCAGGTAGCTTTAGGTGCACACTGTGCAGAGGACACGGTGCACTAACTGTAAATACTGTAGCTGCCTGCCTGTGGTATTAATGAGAGCAGAACAACAGCAATTGTCTCCAGGTAGCTTTAGGTGCACTCTGTGCAGAGGATGCACTACACTAACTGTAAATACTGTAGCTTCCTGCCTGTGGTATTAATAGGATCAGAAGAACACCACTAATTTTGTTTAGGTAGCTTTAGGTGCACACTGTGCAGAGGACGCTCTACACTAACTTGTAAATACTGCAGCTGCCTGCGGTACTGTACTAATAGGATCAGAAGAACACCACTAATTTTGTGTAGGTAGCTTCAGGTGCACACTGTGCAGTGGGCACACTAAACTAACTTTTAAATACTGCAGCTGCCTTCGGTTCTGTACTAATAGGATCAGAAGAACACCACTAATTTTGTTTAGGTAGCTTTAGGTGCATACTGTGCTAAGGACACTCTACACCAACTGTAAATACTGTAGCTGCCTGCCTGTGGTATTAATTGGATCAGAAGAACACCACTAACTTTTTTCAGGTAGCTTTAGGTGCACACTGTGCAGAGGACACGGTGCACTAACTGTAAATACTGTAGCTGCCTGCCTGTGGTATTAATGAGAGCAGAACAACAGCAATTGTCTCCAGGTAGCTTTAGGTGCACTCTGTGCAGAGGATGCACTACACTAACTGTAAATACTGTAGCTTCCTGCCTGTGGTATTAATAGGATCAGAAGAACACCACTAATTTTCTTAAGGTAGCTTTGGGTGCACACTGTGCAGAGGACACAGTGCACTAACTATAAATACTGTAGCTGCCTGCCTGTGGTGCTAATAGGAGCAGAACAACAGCAATTGTTTCCAGGTAGCTTTAGGTGCACACTGTGCAGAGGATGCACTACACTAACTGTAAATATTGTAGCTGCCTTCCTGTGGTATTAATAGGATCAGAAGAACACCACTAATTTTGTTTAGGTAGCTTTAGGTGCATACTGTGCAGAGGACGCTCTACACTAACTTGTAAATACTGCAGCTGCCTGCGGTACTGTACTAATAGGATCAGAAGAACACCAATAATATTCTTCAGGTAGCTTTAGGTGCACACTGTGCAGAGGGTGCACGATACTAACTTGTAAATACTGCAGCTGCCTGCGGTACTGTACTAATAGGATCAGAAGAACACCACTAATTTTCTTCTGGTAGCTTTAGGTGCACACTGTGCAGAGACGAACTACACTAAATTGTAAATACTACAGCTGCCTGTGGTACTGTACTAATAGGATCAGAAGAACACCACTAATTTTCTTCAGGTTGCTTTAGGTGCACACTGTGCAGAGGACACAGTGCACTAACTGTAAATACTGTAGCTGCCTGCCTGTGGTATTAATAGGAGCAGAACAGCAGCAATTGTCTCCAGGTAGCTTTAGGTTTATACTGTGCAGAGGACGTACTACACTAACTGTAAATACTATAGCTGCCTGCCTGTGGTATTAATAGGATCAGAAGAACACCACTAATTTTCGTAAGGTAGCTTTAGGTGCACACTGTGCAGAGGATGCACTACACTAACTTGTAAATACTACAGCTGCTTTTGGTACTGTACTAATAAGATCAGAAGAACACCACTAATTTTCTTCAGGTAGCGTTAGGTGTACACTGTGCAGAGGACGCACTACACTAACTTGTAAATACTGCAGCTGCCTTCGGTACTGTACTAATAGGATCAGAAGAACACCACTAATTTTGTTTAGGTAGCTTTAGGTTCACACTGTGCAGAGGATGCACTAAACTAACTTGTAAAAACTGCAGCTGCCTGCAGTACTGTACTAATAGGATCAGAAGAACACCACTAATATTTTTTAGGTAGCTTTAGGTGCACACTGTGCAGAGGGTGCACTACACTAACTTATAAATACTGCAGCTGCCTGTGGTACTGTACTAATGGGATCAGAAGAACACCACTAATTTTTTTCAGGTAGCTTTAGGTGCACACTGTGCAGAGGACGCACTACACTAACTTGTAAATACTACAGCTGCCTGTGGTACTGTACTGATAGGATCAGAAGAACACCACTAATGTTCTTCAGGTAGCTTTAGGTGCACACTGTGCAGAGGACACAGTGCACTAACTGTAAATACTGTAGCTGCCTGCCTGTGGTATTAATAGGAGCAGAACAACAGCAATTGTCTCCAGGTAGCTTTAGGTGTACACTGTGCAGAGGACGCACTACACTAACTGTAAATACTGTAGCTGCCTGCCTGTGGTATTAATAGGATCAGAAGAACATCACTAATTTTCTTAAGGTTGCTTTAGGTGCACACTGTGCAGAGGATGCACTACACTAACTTGTAAATACTACAGCTGCTTTTGGTACTGTACTAATAAGATCAGAAGAACACCACTAATTTTCTTCAGGTAGCGTTAGGTGCACACTGTGCAGAGGACGCACTACACTAACTTGTAAATACTGCAGCTGCCTGCTCTACTGTACTAATAGGATCAGAAGAACACCACCAATTTTTTTCAGGTAGCTTTAGGTGCACACTGTGCAGAGGACGCACTACACTAACTTGTAAATACTACAGCTGCTTTTGGTACTGTACTAATAAGATTAGAAGAACACCACTAATTTTCTACAGGTAGCATTAGGTGCACACTGTGCATAGGACGCACTACACTAACTTGTAAATACTGCAGCTGCCTGCGTTACTGTACTAATAGGATCAGAAGAACACCACTAATTTTGTTTAGGTAGCTTTAGGTGCACACTGTGCAGAGAATGCACTAAACTAACTTGTAAATACTTCAGCTGCCTGCGGTACTGTACTAATAGGATCAGAAGAACACCACCAATTGACTCCAGGTAGCTTTAGGTGCACACTGTGCGGAGGACGCACTACACTAACTGTAAATACTGTAGTTGCCTGTCTGTGGTATTAATAGGAGCAGAACAACTGCAATTGTCTCCAGGTAGCTTTAGGTGCACACTGTGCAGAGAACACAGTGCACTAACTGTAAATACTGTAGCTGCCTGCCTGTGGTATTAATGTGAGCAGAACAACAGCAATTGTCTCCAGGTAGCTTTAGGTGCACTCTGTGCAGAGGATGCACTACACTAACTGTAAATACTGTAGCTGCCTGCCTGTGGTATTAATAGGATCAGAAGAACACCACTAATTTTCTTAAAGTGGGGGTCCACCTATCTATCGTTTTTTTTTTTTTTGGAGTTCATTCACAAACTTTTCTCCTCATGATTATCTACTCACATGTTCTGTGTAATAAGTCCGCCTGTGTCCGATTTCGTTGTAAAGAATAACTTATAAAATTCACTGAAGGTGGTTTCCATCTTCATTGTGGGCATTTGAAGCCCACAAGCATGTATTTCCTGGATGCGGTGAATGCTGTGCTCCCAGCATTCACCGAGATGTTGTGATGACGCTGTTGCACAATGCATGCTGGGAAGCCTGAGACTAGCTCCCAGGGGACTGTGGGAGGTCTGGGAGAGGCTAGAAACAGGCCTACTCCCATGGCAGGAAAACCAGGAAGTGCTAAGAAGATTAGAAAAAAAAGGTAATTATGACGATTTAAATTTTTTTACACAGCATGTCAGAACCTAGGCAAGGAAGAGAATGCATAGAGATAATGTTCAAAATTTGGGTGGAACCCCGCTTTAAGGTAGCTTTGGGTGCACACTGTGCAGAGGACACAGTGCACTAACATTAAATACTGTAGCTGCCTGCCTGTGGTGTTAATAGGATCAGAAGAACACCACTAATTTTCTTCAGGTAGCTTTAGGTGCACACTGTGCAGAGAACACAGTGCACTAACTGTAAATACTGTAGCTGCCTGCCTGTGGTATTAATATGAACAGAACAACAGCAATTGTCTCCAGGTAGCTTTAGGCACACACTGTGCAGAGGACACACTGCACTAACTGTAAATACTGTAGCTGCCTGCCTGTGGTATTAATAGGATCAGAAGAACACCACTAATTTTCTTAAGGTAGCTTTGGGTGCACACTGTGCAGAGGACACAGTGCACTAACTGTAAATACTGTAGCTGCCTGCCTGTGGTATTAATAGGAGCAGAACAACAGCAATTGTCTCCAGGTAGCTTTAGGTGTGCACTGTGCAGAGGACACACTACACTAACTGTAAATACTGTAGCTGCCTGCCTGTGGTTTTAATGGGATCAGAAGAACACCACTAATTTTCTTAAGGTAGCTTTAGGTGCACACTGTGCAGAGGACGCACTACACTAACTTGTAAATACTACAGCTGCCTGTGGTACTGTACTAATAGGATCAGAAGAACACCACTAATTTTCTTCAGGTAGCTTTAGGTGCACACTGTGCAGAGGACACACTACACTATCTTGTAAATACTGCAGCTGCCTGCGGTACTGTACTAATAGGATCAGAAGAATGCTAATTTTCTTCAGGTAACTTTAGGTGCACACTGTGCAGAGGATGCACTACACTAACTACAAATACTGCAGCTAATAGGACTAATAGGATCAAAAGAACACCAGCAATTTTCTTCAGGTAGCTGTAAATACTGTAAAAACACCTGCCTGCCTGTCAGTAGTAGGAAGAGAATAACAGGAACGGATCTAACTAAACTGAATACAGTGTGTGTGTGTATATATATATATATATATATATATATATATATATACACACACACACACACACACACACACACACACACACACACACACATATATATATATATATATATATATATATATATATATATATATATATATATATATATATTCACACACACACAACACCTAGGATGTATATATATATATACACAATACACTGAAAGTGCAGCTAACTGACTTGCCTGCCTACTCTAACTTAAATCAAATGACACTGTTTCTCTGTCTATCTATCTCTTTCTTAACGCTGGAGCACACTACACAGGCAGCCTTATATAGTGTGGGGCATGTACTAAACCCCCTAAACCAGAATTGGCCAAAGCCACCCTGGCTTTGGCCAATTACGGCTCTCTGTACAGACAGCACTGTGATTGACCAAGCATGCGGGTCATAGTGCATGCTTGGCCAATCATCAGCCAGCAATGCACTGCGATGCCGCAGTGAATTATGGGCCATGACGTGCCACTCGAATTTGGTGCGAATGGCCCATATAGTTCGGAATTCGGCGAACAACCGAACAGGGAATGTTCGAATCGAACACACGTTCGATTCGAACACGAAGCTCATCCCTACTGGAGAGGAATGAGATGAAATGACTTCCATTCTGAGTTTTATAGATTATTTGATTGGTAAATTTGTTTTGATCATTCAGAAGATAGAATATTATTCAGCCTGAGCCATAGTGGCTGGGTTTATTTATACTTTTAAGTGATGCTATATAAAAAAAAATTAAAAATTTTTAGAAATTTTACTAAACCAAAAAAATTACCGTGGCCTAAATATTTATCCAATAAAGTTTTATTTCAAAATAAATTGCTTGTCTGGACTGAAATTATTATATAGAAGTAGAAATGCCTGCTGCCTTCTATCCCATGACTAAATCATTTTATGCAAACTGCATAAAATTTATACTGCATCAACATATCTAACCACTTGCCGACCACCTCATGCCAATATATGTCGGCACAATGGCAGCAGTGGGCAAATGGGTGTACCTGTACATCCCCTTTAATTTGCAGGGTTAGTGGGCGCACCCACCCGCCACATACTGTAATCGGGAGCAGTGATCTCTGTCATGTTGTAGTGAGTCCATCCCCCCACAGTTAGAATCACTCCCTAGGACACACTTAACCCCTTGATCGCCCCCAGTGTTTAACCCCTTCCCTGCCAGTGTCTTTTACACAGTAATCATTTTTATAACACTGATCGCTGTATAAATGACAATGGTCCAAAAATAGTGTCAATAGTGTCCGATGTGTCCGCCACAATGTCGCAGTCACAATATTGCAGATCGCCGCCATTACTAATAAAAAAAAAATGATAATAAAAATGCCATAAATCTATCCCCTATTTTGTAGATGCTATAACTTTTGTGCAAACCATTCAATATACACTTATTGCAATTTTTTTATCAAAAATATGTAGAAGAATACATATCGACCTAAACTGAGGAAAAAAAATTGTTTTTTTATATATTTTTTTTGGGATATTTATTATAGCAAAAAGTAAAAAATATTGCTTTTTTTTCGCTCTTTTTTTGTTTATAGCGCAAAAAATAATAACCACAGAGGTGATCAAATACCACCAAAAAAAAAGCTCTATTTGTCTATTTGCCGAATCGCAAAAAGTGCTCTGGTCAGACAGGGGGTAAATCCTTCCGGGGCTGAAGTGGTTGATCTCATGTGTTAGTTTGCAATTTTCCACAATTTATTTTACATTTAAAACAATACTCCTCCTACTAGTGAGATGACGTTAGACTGAAGTGTGAAACTGACTCTACTTGACATGTTGCATCCAGAGCTGCTCTGTGACGTCATCACACTAGTGGATGGAGTATTGTTTATGGGAGGACAGAACGGCATGTGTCTGATGTATACAGCAGTATAAAGTTATTTGTAGTGGATAATTCTTTGGATAAATTGCTTTTAACTTTTGATTCTGTGTGATGGCGGTCATGGCGATACCTGACATGAGTGGTTTGAACACTGTTTACATATGTAGGCGTGACTTGCGTATGTGTTCGCTTCTGCACACAAGGTCAGAGTGATGGAGAGCTTTCAATTTTTTTTCTTATTTATTTAACTTTTTATTCTTTATTTTTACACTGTCGCTTTAATTTTTTTTTTTGTTATTACTTTTATTCCTATTACAAAGAATGTAAACATCCTTTGTAATAGAAATGAGCATGACATGTCCTCTTTATTGAGAGATCCCATTTACCTTTAAAAGCAAAAAAAAAAATTTAATTTTGACTTTAAGAAAAAAAAATCCCTTTAAGGCCGAGAGGTGGAAGTGAAGTCTAGTGTCGCTCCGGTCCTTTAAGGACAGCCGAGTGGGGGCTATCTTGCTCTCACTTGGCAAGATAGCCTGATCGGACTGGATCGCTTCCAGGTTTACCAATTGCTCCAGTACACCTGGAATACACTGGGAAGTGGCGGGAGGTGAGCACCTCTCCCGCTGCCTATAAAAGTGATCTTGTGGTGAATCTGCCGCTGAGACCACTTTTATATGAAAGCTGGCTGTCTGCTGTAAATAAAGATACCGGGGATATGGCAGCTATCTGCTGCCATAACTCCGGTATTTAACGTCGAGTAATGACGTACATTTACAGTTAGGCAGTTGGCAAGTGGTATAACATTTTTGGATTTGATGTATATCTGCATGGCTTATAACTTTATTGTGATGTGATTAATCACCTCAATACTGAAAACTTTCACCCCCCTTCCTGCCCATGCCAATTTTCAGATCTCAGTGCTTCCAAACTTTGAATGACAATTACTCAATCACCCAACACTGAACCTAAATTAAATTGTCATAATTTATTTTACAGTAGATAAATAGAGCTATCTTTTGGTGGCATTCACCACTGGGTTTTTTCTTATGTTTTGCTATATAAACGAAAGAATACTGAAAATTTTGAAAAAAAATAGTTTTTCTCAGTTCCTGTTATAAACTTTTGCCAATAAATAGTCTTTCTACATAAATTTAAGCCAAAATAGATTCTGCTACCTTGCTTTGGTAAAAATAACCTAAATCAGTGTATATTATTTATTCTGTGTGTTATAGAGTTATAGAGTCTACAAACTATGGTATATATATTTGAAAATTGATCAATGCTGATGTACTGACTGCCTGTCTCATTTCTTTAGGCCCTCAAATGCCAGGACAGTACCAATACCTCCCAAAGAACCCCTTTTTGGAAAATAGACAGTCCAACGTAAACAGTGGCTTACATTCTTTCACTCGGGGCAAATAATCATTTCGGTGCCTATACGGGACAATATAGGCAGGAAAGTCATGCCATGCCATAGCTGTTGAGTCAGCTGTCTGTTCCCCCCATGCTCCTCTGGCCCCCTCCTCTTGTAACCCCCCGCTCCTCTGGTGCCCTGTGCTCCTCTGGTCCTCCCTATGTTCCCCCCATGCTCCTCTAATCCCCAACATACTCCTCTGGTCCCCCATACTCCTCTGTTCCCCCATGCTCCTCTGGTCCACATGCTGTTCTGGTCCCCCCTGCTCCTCTGTTCCCCCACATGTTCCTCTGGTCCCCCACATGCTCCTCTGGTCCTCCACATGCTCCTCTGGTCCTCCACATGCTCCTCTATTCTCTCCCATGCTCCTCTGGTCCCCCACATGCTCCTCTGTTTTCCCCTATGCTCCTATGGTCCCCCACATGCTCCTCTGGTCCCCCACATGCTCCTCTGATCCCCCACCTGCTCCTCTTATCCCCCACCTGCTCCTCTGATCTCCCACATGCTCCTCTGGTTCCCCGTGCTTCTCTATTCCCCCCATGCTCCTCTGATCCCCCACATGCTCCTCTGGTCCCCCACATGCTCCTCTATTTCTTCAGAAAGAATATATGTGGATGCGGCGCTAAAAATATTGTGAGAAAAAGACCCAAATAATTAAATTGTATCAATTATTCAGAAGTGGTGAAAACATGCTGAAAAAAGAAAACTAAAGCAGTGTCACATAGGTGAATATATGGTAATAAATGAAATAACCAATAAGCTAAAAGTGAAGGATTGTCAATCCACAATCCAATTGGTGATTACCACTCCACAAACAAAATAAATAATTATATAAAGTGAAAAAATTGTCCATAAAAAGAAATGAGCAAATGTCCACAAAACTTCATATAGAGTGGTGGTTGCAACCCAAAAACCAAGTGATGTGCATATGAATATATAAAACTTCTTCTGAGTTCCAAGATAATAAGGTATCCATGCAAGATTGTGACTTGAAAGATTTACAAATATGATCCCAATCGCCAAGGAATGGTGTTCACCCGATGTGAATAAGTGATCTGCTTACCAGATGCAGAGACCGCTACGTCGGTTGTACCAAACCCAGGGATTAGAGTCCTCTATTTCTTCCCCATGCTTCTCTGGTCCCCCACATGCTCCTCTGATCCCCCACATTCTATTCTGTTCACCCCCGTGCTCCTCTGCCCCCCCCGTGCTCCTCTGGTCTCCCACATGCTCCTCTGATCCCCCACATGCTCCTCTGGTCTCCCACATGCTCCTCTGGTCTCCCACATGCTCCTCTGGTCTCCCACATGCTACTCTGTTCACCCCTGTGCTCCTCTGGTCCCCCTGTGCTCTTCTGGTCCCCCACATGCTCCTCTTGTCACCCACATGCTTCTCTGGTCCCCCGTGCTCCATGCTCCTCTTGTCCCCGTGCTTCTCTGGTCCACCCCTCCTTCTCTGTTCCCCCGCAGCGCTTACTTCCTCTCCCTGGATAGCTGTGCAGTAAGTGGACAGGCTGAATAAAGACATGATCCTCAGCATGGAGAAGCTCATCATACGATCCGGAAGACAGGCAGCCACACACAGTTGTAACATAACCTTCCTCTGCACTCGTTTTCCTGGTCTTTCCTTCCCTCGCTCTCCATCCTGTCTGCTGCTGTGGAGAATCTAGATGGAGAGAAAAAACAGTATTCTGCTTATGGTGTGACTTTATGAAGAGCCCCAGAGAATAGAAAATATCAAAACTGGTAGAAAGGTGTCAACTTGCTCTGTTTTTATACAGATCATTATCCTAAGCAATGAACCCAGACAGCACAGTTAGCACCTTATCTGTCATGTCTGAGGACCCAATTCCTTACCTGTCTAGTCACCTGGTAACAAGAACTGCCGAGATTCTACCTAGTAGGCATGTGCATTTCGTTTCGTTCCGAATTGAAATTCGGACGAATTTTTCATTATTCGGAAATTCGGATGCATCCGAATTTCCGAATGACAAAAGTAAAGAATTTAAACGAATCCGAAAAAACCGAACGAATTCGAATCGAATTCGAAAACATAATCAAATAAAAAAAAAAATAGAAAACGTTTTTCAAAAAAAAAACAATAAGGTAGAATATAAAATAATAAAGCAATAGAATATGTATATATATATATATATATATATATATATATATATATATATATATATATATATATATATAAAATTTTTTTTTATTATTCTCTTCTATTATTTTTTTATGCTTTTCTTTTCTATTATTTTATATTCTATAATAGTATTTTCAATTCAGATTCAAATTCATTCTATACGAAATTCGAATTTCGGAACATGGCTTCTGAAGTTTGAATTTCGGATAGAATGAATTCGAATTTGAATAGAAAAGATTAGAACAGAAAATAATAGAAAAGTATAGACTATAAAAACAATAGAACAGAACAGAAGAAAATATAATATATATATTATATTTTCTTCTATTCTGTTCTATTGTTTTTCTAGTCTATTCTTTTCTATTATTTTCTATTCTATTCTAATCTTTTACATTCAAATTTGATTTCAGTCTATATGAAATTCGAATTTTGGAAGATGTTATATATATATATATATATATATATATATATATATATATAATTTTCTATTCTGTTTCATTGTTTTTCTATGCTATTCTTTTCTATTCTATTCTAAACTTTTCTATTCGAATTTGAATTCATTCTATACGAAATTCGAATTTCGGAAGATGGCTTCTGAAAGTGGAATTTCGTATAGAATGAATTCAAATTTGAATAGAAAAGATTAGATTAGAAAATAATAGACTAGACAAACAATAGAACAGAACAGAATAAAATATAATATATATAATTTATTCTATTCTGTTCTATTGTTTTTCTAGTCTTTTCTCTTCTACTCTATTCTATATATATATATGTGTGTGTATATGTATAATAAATATATATATATATATATATATATATATATATATATATATATATATATATATATATATATATATATATATATATATATATATAAAACCATCTTCCGAAATTTGAATTTCTTATAAAATGAATTCGAATTTGAATAGAAAAGATTAGAATAGAGTAGAAGAGAAAAGACTAGAAAAACAATAGAACAGAATACAAAAAATTATATATATTATATTTTATTCTGTTCTATTGTTTGTCTAGTCTATTATTTTCTATTCTAATCTTTTCTATTCAAATTCGAATTCATTCTATACGAAATTCCACTTTCAGAAGCCATCTTCCGAAATTCGAATTTCGTATAGAATGAATTCAAATTCGAATAGAAAAGTTTAGAATAGAATAGAAAAGAATAGCATAGAAAAACAATGAAACAGAATAGAAAATTATATATATATATATATATATATATATATATATATATATATATATATATATATATATATATATATATACATAAAAAACATCTTCCTAAATTCGAATTTCATATAGACCGAAATCAAATTTGAATATAAAAGATTAGAATAGAATAGAAAATAATAGAAAAGAATAGACTAGAAAAACAATAGAACAGAATAGAAGAAAATATAATATATAATATATATATATATATTATATTTTCTTCTATTCTGTTCTATTGTTTTTCTAGTCTATTCTTTTCTATTATTTTCTGTTCTAATCTTTTCTATTCAAATTCAAATTCATTCTATAAGAAATTCAAACTTCAGAAGCCATGTTCCGAAATTCGAATTTCGTATAGAATGAATTTGAATTGAAAAGACTATTATAGAATATAAAATAATAGAAAAGAAAAGCATAAAAAAACAATAGAAGAGAATAATACAAAAAAATTACCGTATTTATCGGCGTATAACACGCACCGGCTTTTAACACGCACCCCAAGTTTAGGAGGGAATTTTAAAGAAAAAAAAACTTTTAGGAGGGAAGTTTAGGGGAAAAAAACTTACATTTAAATGCCGATCATTGCAGCCTTCTCAGTGCAGCCTTGCCCCAGTGCAGCCATGTCAGTGCAGCCTTCCCCAGTGCAGCCTTGTCAGTGCAGCCATGTCAGTGCAGCCTTCCCCAGTGCAGCCTTGTCAGTGCAGCCATGTCAGTGCAGCCATATCAGTGCAGCCTTCCCCAGTGCAGCCTTGTCAGTGCAGCCATGTCAGTGCGATTTGAAAATGGCGCCGCCGGCGCCGAAATACACAGAGCCGGTCCTCGGCTCTTTCCGGCGGCTCTCGTTCACTTTCGGTTCCACTCGTAGTCCCGAGCGGAGCTATCCGAGTAGGTTCGGATAGCTCCGCTCGGGACTACGAGTGGAGCCAAAAGTAAACGAGAGCCGCCGGAAAGAGCCGAGGACCGGCTCTGTGTATTTCGGCGCCGGCGGCGCCATTTTCAAATCGCGGTTGGCGATTTTGACACTTTGACAGCTCGGGATCGCAGGGGATCGGCGTATAACACGCACCTGCGACTTTCCCCTGTACGGTATATACACACACACACACATCTTCCGAAATTGGAATTTGGTACAGAATGAATTCAAATAGAAAAGATTAGAATAGAACAGAAAATAATATAAAAGAATAGCATAGAAAAACAATAGAACAGAATAGGAAAAAATATAAAATATTCTATTCTAATCTTTTCTATTCGAATTCATTCTGTACTAAATTCCAATTTCGGAAGATGATTTTATTTATTTTTTTATATATATATATATATATATATATGTATATATATATATATATATATATATATATATATATATATAAAAATAAATAAAATCATCTTCCGAAATTGGAATTTAGTACAGAATGAATTCGAATAGAAAAGATTAGAATAGAATATTTTATATTTTTTCCTATTCTGTTCTATTGTTTTTCTATGCTATTCTTTAATATTATTTTATATATTTTTATATATATATATATATATATATATATATATATATATATATATATATATATATATATATATATATATATATAATATTTCTTTCTATTCTGTTCTATTGTTTTTCTATTCTATTCTTTTCTATTAGAATTTGATTTCATTTGATTTCATTCTATTTCTATATAACTATTTTCTGAAATTCGAATTTTGTATAGAATGAATTTGAATTCAAATAGAAAAGATCAGAATATAATAGAAAATAATAGAAAAACAATAGAACAGAATAGAAAAAATATTTTATATATATATATATATATATATATATATATATATATATATATATATATATATATATAAAACCATCTTCCAAAATTCGAATTTCGTATAAAATTAATTTGAATAGAAAAGATTAAAATAGAGTAGAAAGAATAGACTAGAAAAACAATAGAACAGAATAGAATAAGATATAATATATATATTATATTTTATTCTGTTCTGTTCTATTGTTTTTCTAGTCTATTCTTTTCTATTCAAATTCAAATTCATTCTATACGAAATTCGAATTTCAGAAGCCATCTTCCGAAATTCGAATTTCGTATAGAATGAATTCAAATTCGAATAGAAAAGTTTAGAATAGAATAAAAAAGAATAGCATAGAAAAACAATGAAACAGAATAGAAAAAAATATATATATTATATTTTATTCTCTTCTGTTCTATTGTTTTTCTAGTCTATTCTATTTCTATTCTAATCTTTTCTATTCAAATTCGAATTCATTCTATACGAAATTCTAATTTTAGAAGCCATCTTCCGAAATTCGAATTTCGCATAGAATTAATTCAAATTCGAATAGAAAAGTTTAGAATAGAATAGAAAAGAATAGCATAGAAAAACAATGGAACAGAATAGAAAAAAAATATAATATATATATTTAACCATCTTCCAAAATTGGAATTTGGTACAGAATGAATTCGAATTCAAATAGAAAAGCTTAGAATACAATATATTATATTTTTTTCTATTCTGATCTATTGTTTTTCTATGCTATTCTTTTATACTTTCTATTCTATCCTAATCTTTTCTATTGGAATTCGATTTCATTCTATACGAATTTCAAATTTCGCAAAATGGTTATATATAGTTTACTTTTTCAAATTCAGTTATTGTTTTTTTCGAATTTTATAGTTTTTTTCGAATGTGGTAGAAATTTTTCGAATTTTACAGTTTTTTTCGAATGTTGTAGAATTTTTTCGAATTTGATAGTTTTTTTCGAATGTGGTAGAATTTTTTCAAATTTGACAGTTTTTTTCGAATGTGGTAGAATTTTTTCGAATTTGATAGTTTTTTCGAATGTGGTAGAATTTTTTCGAATTTGACAGTTTTTTTCGAATGTGTTAGAATTTTTTCGAATTTGATAGTTTTTTTCGAATACGGTCAAATTTTTTCGATTGCGGTCGAATTTTTTCGAATTCGAATACGAAACAAAACGAATTCCGAAAACGAATGTAATGAATGCAACGAATTTAACTAAACGAATTAAGTTAAATAACGAATTGAAACGAAACGAAACTAAACAAATTTTTTCATCCTGCACATGTCTACGTACCTAGCCCCTCACAGCATAAGAGGGAAAATTACAGTAGGCAGAAACAGTTATGACAGCATAACTAGCACCTAGGGCTAATTATTTTTTTCAAGACCTTCCATAAAAAAATGTATTAGCAATAAAGCAGCATGTATAGTGCACCTAATGGAATGGTAGGTGTGGCAAACTTACGTTAGAAGTGGGAGGGACATGGTTAAATAAACCCGAGCCTACTTACTGTACACACAGCACACATGCAACAGTCATTTTACTCACAAAATATGCTTTAACACAGTGAAAAGTAAAGCAGTAAGTAATGTAAAGAGTGTAGGGGTCAGGAGTAGGTAACACAAACATTGTATGAGCCAGGAGTATGTAATATACAAAGTGTAGGGGTCAGGCATGTGCAATTCAGAAAATACAGAGGTCAGGAGTATGCAGTGCAGAGAGTGCACGGGTCAGCAGTATGTAAGGCAGAGAGTACAGGGGTCAGAAGTGCATAGCACACAGAGTGCAGGGGTCAGGAGTAAGTAACAAAGAGAGTGAAGGGTTTGGGAGTAAGTAATGTAAGGACCATTGTATAGAATTTAGTCAAAAATTACCCTCTCATCTAAGTACTAATCCCCTTCTCTGAAGCCCATATCCACTCCAGTACAAATCTCACCCAACCCCCCCCCCCCAGCCCATCCCCTCAGTAGAGACCACCCTCTCCCAGTCTCTTGTATGTCAAATTTTTTTACCAAGACAGTTCTTTCTTCTAGAAGAAACAGCTGAGTAAAATACACAACCTGACACTCCAAAGTCTTACTTTACATGCCACTGTCTCTTGCTCCCCTGCTTATGTACTGTGTGGAAATCCGGCCTCTTATTTCTGACTCTGCATTATTCTCAGGCACCAGCATCATAGAATGTAGTTGTACTGCTGTTGCACGATGTTTTGGTGCAGACTCATTTGAAAGGAAGAGGAATGGAGGGCACCTGCAGAGCGCACAGTGTGTTCCTGCGGTGGCTGGCACTTAAAGTGGAACTTTAGTCAGAAAATGAAGTCCTGCTAGATCACTTCAGGCTTTTTGCAGGTATAGCTATGTAAAACATTAAAAATAAGTGCCTATACTGTTTAAAATCCAGTAATACACTGTCTCACCCTGCTCTGCACATGCTCATTTGCTCTCTCTTTATAGGCACTGCTGAGTTTGTAGAAGTCGATCCCCTGAGAGCCTTAATGCAGAATTAAACCCTCCTATCCTTTACAGCCATGGAAGCTGCTTCTGTTTGATCCACAACTGCCATGGTCCTGCACATGTGATCAGTTATGACACCAACCATTTGATGGGTTGACAGTTTGATTGAGGACACAAATGTGACAGTTAGCAATCCCAGCATTCCAGGGATGTAACTTGTTAACCGTTAAACTGTTTTGATTTACTTCTGTTCAGGGGCTCTGGACTCCAGCAAAATGGCAGCCCCCAGCAAGAAGAAACAGGAGCAATGCTGGAGGCAATTTAAAGCACAGGCTTATTTTGGTAGCAGAATTAATCTCTCAGTGCGGGCCGCACCCCCTTTACTCCCTCAGGTACTCCAGTGGGCAAAAGGGTTGCTTACCAGTGCAAGGGGAGTTGTTTTCCCAGTTATGTTGTCTTGGTCTTAGCGATGTCTGTAGATTTTTTCTTTTTGTCTCAATAGACCAAATTGATGGGGAACCCAAACTTAGGTGTTGTAATAACATTGACTGCTAAAGCATAATTGAAAAAATTATTGGATTCAAAGTTATGCCCCGTACACAGGGTCGGATTTTCCGACGGAAAATGTGTGATAGGACCTTGTTGTTGGAAATTCCGACCGTGTGTGGGCTCCATCACACATTTTCCATTGGATTTTCCGACACACAAAGTTTGAGAGCAGGCTATAAAATTTTCCGACAACAAAATCTGTTGTCGGAATTTCTGATCGTGTGTACACAAATCCGACGCACAAAGTGCCACGCATGCTCAGAATAAAACAAGAGATGAAAGCTATTGGCTACTGCCCCGTTTAGAGTCCGACATACGTGTTTTACGTCACCGCGTTCAGAACGATCGGATTTTCCGACAACTTTGTGTGACCATGTGTATGCAAGACAAGTTTGAGCCAACATCCGTCCGAAAAAATCCTAGGATTTTGTTGTCGGAATGTCTGATCAATGTCCGACCGTGTGTACGGGGCATTACTCTGACTAGCTATAATATAACTAGTATATCCTGGGATGGGTGGGAACCTAACTATCTACAAGCCTTGAAGTTTCTTTTTTACTTCTGGTGGAATTTGTTGAGGTGTCAATAGCTGCTCACACAGGTTGTTTATATTTAACACAGTCCTCCTAAAAACAGCTCTTTAAGGGCAAAGAAACAATGTTCCAGATAAAAGGAGGTCTAAAAGTATTCTCATACAGAGCTGAAAAAAAGAAATACAGCATGTTAACCACTTCAGTCCCAGAAGGTTTCACCCCCTTCATGACCAGGCCATTTTTTGCAATGCGGCACTGCATTGTTTTAACTGACAATTGCGCGGTCGTGCAACAATGTACCTAAACCAAACTAATGTCCTTTTATCCCACCAATAGAGCTTTCTTTTGGTGGTATTTGATCACCTCTGGAGTTTTTATTTTTTGCGCTATCAACAAAAAAAGACCAACAATTTTGAAAAAAACCTATATTTTTTCCTTTCCGCTATAAAACACATCCAATAAAAAAAATTTAAAAAATCAAATTTCTTCATTGATTTAGGCCAATATGTATTTTGCTACATGTTTTTGTTAAGAAAATCCGAATAAGCGTATAATGAGTGGTTTGCGCAAAAGTTATTGTGTCTACAAACTTTGGGATATTTTTGTGGCATTTTTATTTATTTATTTATTACTAGTAATGGCGGAGATCAGCGATTTTTAGTGGGACTGCGACATTGCGGCTGACAAATTGGACACTAAGTGACATTTTTTGGGGACCATTGGTAAAAAAAGCACTGTCACTGTATAAAGGACACTGGCAGGAAAGGGATTAACATCAGGGGCGATCAAAGGGTTAAGTGTGCTCCTAGGGAGTGATCTCTAACTGTGTGGGGGATAGTTTTAACTGGAGGAAGAGAGAGATCTGTGTTCCTGATTAGCAGGAACACAAGATCTCTCTCTTCCTTTCTGACAGAACAGCGGTCTGCCTTGTTTACATAGACAGACTGCCGTTCTGCCTCTCCAGTAAATGATCGGCGGCCATGATGGCCCCAGACCCAGAAGAGGAAACAACGTACAAGTACGTTGGTTTGTGCAGCCGGGCCGCCCTGCCGCCGTAAATCTGTGATGGGTGGTCCAGAAGCTGTTAAAAGATATGTCTGCTTAACTTAACCTGAATGCTTATTTAGTGCTACCCCCACAGGAGCCGCTGGTATTTTTCCCCAGTCTTTCCCACTTTTGCCCTGCAGCCAGTCGCAAGGTAGATTCACACTCAGGTGCACACACATTTCCACTCGTCTCCAATGACCAGTCTGGGGGTTTTGTTTTGTTGTTTTATTGGAGAATTTGGATAGGGAAGGGATATATCAGAATAATCCAAATTTAATTACTAACACAGAGGATTCTAACTTCCTTTTCTAGTGAAACTTGGCTGAAGTCCTTGCAGAAGGCAGATACAGACTTCTTTACAGCAGCAGCACACTGATTGCAGAACTGAGCAATGTCCCTTAGTGGACAGTCCTGGACAAAGCTCTAAGAACACTAGCCAGTGCTCTATTTGCGTGGACCCTCAGATGACTTGGAGCACAAGAGGGGGATTAACTGTCTAAGGCTCCTTAGGGTGTCTGTACTCTTGAAGCACCACTAGCAGCCTTCTCTCTCCATGAAACCAGAGGCTCTGCAGACTCTCCCTTTGTCAGCTATGGTAGGACCAGGGTCAGCCACACAGACTTCAGGCTCTCAGATCCCCCACCTGAGGTTGCATATCAGCATTTCAGACCCTCAGGTTGACAATGTGAGGCCACATGGCAGCAAGTTCTGGAGGAGGCAATGCTTCCCCCCAGCCTCAGGGCAGCCATCAGAAATTTAGGGGCCCCTTACACAGGTTACAAATCTAGGGGGGGCCAAGGCCTGACCAACAACATTGCTCAGGGCTTACCAACAACATTACCCAGGGCCCGCCCACTGGCCGCCCACAGACACCCAATTTTATTTTAACACTCCTGAGCAGGACCCTACAGTAACACTAACTGCACTACCTTTTCAACCCCCCCTCCCCAATCTATCTTCCCATAGCAGATCTAAGAAAACAAAAACAAACAAACAAATACAGTATATTCAGCAAAACGACATCCCAATTCAGCAAATAGACTCCCAATCTAGCAAAGAGACAATCCCAATCCAGCAGAGACATTCCCATATACTCAGCAAGGAGACATCTTGATCCAGCAAAGAGACATTTCAATCCAGCAAAGAGACATTCCCATATAGCTAAGGGACATCCCAATCCAGCAAAGAGACATCCTCAAATATTCAAAAGAGAGACAGCCCCATATATTCAGAAGAGAGACAGCCCCATATATTCAGAAGAGAGACAGCCCCATATATTCAGAAAATAGACATCCCAATCCATCAAAGAGAAGGCCCAATCCAGCAGAGACCTTCCCATATATTCAGCAAAGAGACACCCTAATCCAGCAAAGAGATGTCTCCATATAGCAAGGAGACACCTCCATATAGCAATGAGACAACTCCATATAGCAAAGAGACAGCCCAGTCCAGCAAAGAGACATCCTTATATAGCATAGAGACAGCCCAATCCAGCAAAGAGACATGCTTATATTGCAAATAAACAGCTCAATCCAGCAAAGGGACATCCTCATATAACAAAGAGACAGCCCAATACATAAAAAATGTATTCTTGAAGGGTAGAGATCGCGCTGGACTGAAGGTTGGTCACTGGTTGTAGATAGGAGGTCCAAAAGGCAAGGTAAGAAAGGTTTCTTTCCAGAGTTTGATGCCTGTTTTGTGAAGATGGTAAACCCTGTTATGGGTATGGGCTGCTACCTCAGGGTGCGGCCAGGTGGTCCCTTCGGTAGTGATCAAAGGAAGTGAATGTAAAGGAGCGCCCAAAATGCAGGCGTTTTGGGGGACAAAGGTCTCCCTCTTTCTCAGGGCTGCTGTTTGAATATGGATTCTGTCAGGTCTGTCTGGGACCTGAGCATCAGGTCTGGGAATGTCGACCTTCAGCTGAGGCTCTTTATTTCACAACTACTACATTTTGGGCGCTCCTTTACATTCACTTCCTTCAATCCAAAGAGACCTCTTCATATAGCAAGGAGACAGCCCAATCTAGCAGAGACGTCCTCATATAGCAAAGAGACAGCCCAATCCAGCAAAAAGACATCTTTATATAGCTCACTCACACCTGTACACACACACTCACATTCACTCCAGAATTCAGTGTAGGCAGCATACACAAGAGGAGTGCACATACAGGAAGTAGTAAGAGGTGGCAGTAATGAGCCTGATATGGGCTCATTGACACAGACACAGAGCAGCCGCTGCTGACGACTTCTGTAGTGCATGTATAGAGAAAGCTAGCACAGTCCTTGCAGAGCAGCCAAACCCTTCGAGAAATCCGGGTCCCCTACAAGTGTATAGGCTGCCTCCCCATGGAGGCCCTGCCCAGCCTGGTGCAATCCTCCACTAGGAATGACCACAAGCCCATGCACTCCTTGAACATACAGGTGCATCTCATAAAATTAGAATATCATCAAAAAGTTAATTTATTTCAGTAATTCAGTTCAAAAAGTGAAACTTATATATTTAATATATATGCGTTACACACAGAGTGATATATTTCAAGCATTTCTTTCTTTTAATTTTGATGATTATTGCTTACAGCTAGTGAAAACCCTAAATTCAGCATCTCAGAAAATTAGAATACAGTAAAACCTCAGATTGCGAGTAATGCGGTTTACGAGCGTTTTGCAATACAAGCTATTTAAAAAATAAATCCTGACTCGACTTGTGATCGTTGTCAAGACGAGTAGAATTCAAGCTGCTGGGGTGTGCAGTACCGCATGTGGCCAGAGGTGCGGGGGCGCCGGTGATGCAGTTCCTGAGTGTCTCCGAGCGTCTCCGAGTGTCTTCAGCGCCCCCGCACCTCTGGCCACATGCAGTACTGCATACATCGGTGCCCCGACACCTCAGGCCACATAAAGTACTGCATACACCAGCAGTCACTGTGGAATTAATTATCTGAGTTTCCATTGATTCCTATGGGGGAACTCGTTTTGATATACGAGTGCTTTGGATTACAAGCATGCTTCTGAAATGAATTATGCTCATAATCCAAGGTACCACTGTACTAAATAAGACCAATAAAAAAAGGATTTTTAATACAGATATGTTGGCTTACTGAAAAGTATGTCTATGTACATTATAGTATGCACTCAATACTTGTGCATTTTGCATGAATTACTGCATCAATGCAGCATAACATGGAGGCGATTAGATGATGTGGCTCCCCAAATCATCACAGACTGAAAAATTTTGCATTTCATTTGGAAATCAAGGTCTCAGAGTCTGGAGACAGAGTGGAGAGGCACAGAATCCAAGTTGCATGAGGTCCAGTGTGAAGTTTCCACAGTCAGTGATAATTTGGGAAGCCATGTCATCTGCTGGTGTTGGTACACTTTGTTTTATCAAGTCCAAAGTCAGCGCAGCCCTCTACCAGGTAATTCTAGCACACTTCAATCTTCCCTCTGCTGACCAGCTTTATGGAGATGCCGATTTTATTTTCTAGCAGGACTTGGCACCTGTCCACACCAAAATTACCAATACCTGGTTTAATGAGCATGGTATCACTGTGCTTAATTGGCCAGCAGATTTGTCTGACCTAAACCCCATAGGGAATCTTTGGGGTATTGTAAAGAGGAAGCTGAGAGACACCAGACCCAACAATGCAGAAGAACTAAAGGTTGCTATCAAAGCAACCTTGGCTTCCATAACACCTCAGCAATGCCACAGGCTGATCGTCTCCATGCCACGCCGCATTGATGCAGTAATTCATGCAAAAGAAGCCTTGACCAAGTATTGAGTGCATACTATACTGTACATGGACATACTTTTCAGTAAGCCAACATTTCTGTATTAAAAATCCTTTTTTTTATTGGTCTTATGTAATCTAATTTTCTGAGATACTGAATTTTGGGTTTTCACTAGCTGGCAAGCCATAATCATCAAAATTAAATGAAAGAAATGCTTGAAATATATCACTTTGTGTGTAACGCATCTAGATATAATTATATGAGTTTCACTTTTTGAATTTAATTATTGAAATAATTTAACTGTTTGATGATATTCAAATTTTATGAGATGCAACTGTAAATATAGGCAACCAGCATGCCTAGGGGCACCTCCCCTTCTAATTGAGCAGGGCTGTATGAATATTAATGCTCCTATCTGCATGGTTTCTGCCTACTATCCAGCACTTCCCATAGTTGCCAGCACAGTGTGAAACTTCAAGACAGCATGAGCAGCACCAGAGCACACTGAGCAGACAACACTAGCTGATCACTGCTCTTTGTTAAGCAGACAGCAAATAAATTTACTTAGCTGTCCCTCTGTTAAGCAGAGCAACCACAAACTATAATACACTAATCCTAGTGTTATGTACCTTACAGCGGAGCCCGAAATGATGAGGGTGGCCTCTTGCACGGTTCCGGTCCAAGCACCCCTGGTGGTGGGTACAGGGAGTGCGAGGGCAACAAAAGGGTGCAGGTGCCTGCAGGCAGGAGGCTGGAACTTGGAGATATAGGAACCTCTGCTGAGGAGATGTGGAAACTGATCACCAAACTTGTTTAGCGGGAGCCAGATCAGGATCAACTGCAGAATCAGGAACAGGCAGGAGTCAGCAACAGGCTGGCAGCGGGGTACCAAGTCAGAAGGCAAAACCGTAGTCACGAACAGGCAGGGGTTGGCAACAGACGGGCAGCAGGGTACAGACTCAGGAGGCAGAGCCGTAATCATAACTTCAAGCCAAGGTCAGTATTGCAGGTAGTGGCAGGTTCAGCAGGCAGGGGAGATCCAAGAGAATGGTCAGAAGATAGCCAGGTTTTCAGGAACAAGGTCAATCAGGCAGAGTAACAGCAGGAACACAGGAACAAGCTGAAGACAATCCAGCACTGATGCTAGGCAGACTCTCTGTTTATATAGGGTTCTGTGTGCCAGGATTCGCGCCAGCGTATGTATTGGCACATGCGCGTTAGCACATTAGCACCTTGGCACATTGGCGCATGCGCATTAGCACATTAGCGCTTTGGCACTCGCGGGCGCGCGTTAGCACGCGTGCGCGTCCGCATAGAGGTGCCATTGTGCATACCCACCCTGGATCTCATTTGTCTCTGGCTATGGTTCCGTGCATGCACATTAGCATTAGCAGAACGAGGATTGGCAGCTGCTGCACGGAGGTGGGTGCTTGCTGTGTGAGTTCTCTGTCATTGCCCCCTCCTTAGGGGCAGCCTCCGGATGCCCATGTGAGCCATCTTCTCTGGGTGGGAATGATGAAAGGCCTGTATCAGTCTCTGAGCATGGAGATTGTTCTCAGGTTCCCAGGAATTTTCCTCCGGGCCAAAACCTTTCCACTTGATCAGGTATTGGTTCTGCCCCTGTCGTTTCCTACAATCCAAGATGGCTTCAATCTCAAACTCTTCTTCTCCATCCACCATTATAGCTTCTGGGGGTCCCACTTCATGATCCGGAAAGGTATTTGCTACATCAGGCTTCAGTAGCAAAGCATGAAACACAGGGTGGATCCTAAATGAGTCAGGAAGTTCGAGTTCAAATGCTACCGGATTAATCTTCCTCTTAACTGGGAAGGGTCCCAAGTATCTGGGTCCCAGTTTCCTGGAAGGGCATGCCAGTTTCAGGTTTGCTGTTGAAAGCCACACACGGTCACCAGTTTTCAGGTCCAGTTCCCCCCTTCTTCTTTTATCAAAGAATCTTTTACTATTTTCCTGTGCCTTGGAGATGGTTTCTCTCAACACCTGATTGTTGGTAACAAGGAAGTTTAGTCTATCCTGGACAGCTGGCAAAGGAGAGTCCGGCACTAGTGTTGGCAAAAAAGAGGGGTGGAACCCATAATTGGAGATGAAGGGTGACTGGTCTGTGGTAGAGTGGGTGGAATTATTGAATGCAAATTCTGCCAGAGGCAGTAGTGAGGCCCAATCTTCCTGGGTGAAGGAGGAAAAACAACGTAGATATTGCTCCAACCTTTGGTTGGTATGTTCAGTCTGCCCATTGGTCTGGGGGTGGTAGGCTGAGGAGAAACTGAGTTTGATACCCAGGGCTTCACACAATGCTTTCCAAAACTTTGACGTGAACTGTACCCAACGATCAGAAACAATGTCACCAGGAATTCCGTGAAGTCTAACAATTTCTTTAATGAACACCCTGGCCGTCTCTGTTGCTGATGGAGTTCCCTTCATGGGGATAAAATGTGCCATCTTAGAAAGACGATCAACCACCACAAAGATGGACGAAAATCCTTCAGAAGGAGGAAGCTCAACAATGAAATCCATTGCGATCTTATCCCATGGTCTTTCAGGAATGGGTAGCGGTCTTAGTAACCCCCAAGCCTTGTTTTTACTGTTTTTATTCTTGAGGCAGGTTAAACAAGAACTAACGTAATCCCTGCAATCCTTTGCTAGATTGGGCCACCAGAAATGTCTTTGAACTAAGTCCATAGTCTTGTGTCCCCCGAAATGACCCGCCAAAGGATAGTCATGGTAGGCCTGTAGGATGGTAGTGCGCAGGTCCTGTGGTACAAATATTTTATTTCCCTGCCAGTAAAGCCCATCTCTTTCTTGCAGGTTCCTGCCTGGAGGTAAGGAAGTTCTCAGGGATGCCTGACGGATCTGCGATAAAAAATCGGATTGGGTTAACAGAAAATTTCCAGCTTGTAGGATAGTATCTGGAGCTGATGAAACTTCGGTCTCTGTGAACATGCGGGATAATGCATCGGGTTTGACATTTTTGGACCCTGGCCGGTAAGTGATATGGAAGTTAAAGCGTGAAAAAAAAAGAGCCCATCTCGCTTGTCTGGGTCTGAGGCATTTGGCAGTTCTGAGATATTCTAAATTTTTATGATCCGTGAAGATCAATATTGGGTGTGCTGCTCTCTCCAAGAGGTACCGCCACTCCTCCAAGGCTGATTTTATTGCCAACAGTTCTCAGTCCCCCACATCGTAATTCCTCTCCGATAACCCTAGTTTTTTGGAGAAGAAAGCCACGGGATGCATTAAAGACTTAGGTCCTTGACGCTGAGACAGGATGGCCCCTACAGCACTCTCAGAAGCATCCACTTCCAGGATGTATGGCAAAGCAGGATCAGGATGCTTTAATACTGGAGCGGAGGTAAATAGTCCTTTTAGCTTGTCGAAAGCAGCTTGAGCTGCCTCAGTCCATTGGAAATGGTTTTGTTTCTTTGTGAGTTGTGTAATAGGTGCTATGATACCAGAAAAATTTTTGATAAATTTTCTGTAGAAATTGGAAAACCCGATAAAACGTTGTACCCCTTTCTTGTCGGTTGGAGGTGGCCAGGACATTATAGCCGAGACTTTCTGAGGGTCCATTGCCACACCCCCAGTTGATATTACCAAGCCGAGAAAATGAATGGTCTGACGTTCAAATTCACATTTCTCGGCTTTAGCGTACAATCCGTTCTGTCTCAGTCTGTGGAGAACTTGCTTCACATGGCTACGGTGTAATTCTAGAGAAACTGAAAATATCAGAATGTCATCCAGATAAACAATCATGAATAAGTCTAGGAAGTCCCTGAAGATGTTATTAACAAAATGCTGAAAAGTGGCTGGTGTGTTACAAAGTCCAAATGGCATAACAAGATATTCAAAGTGACCAAAACGTGTCCGAAAAGCCGTCTTCCATTCATCCCCCTCACGGATTCTGATTAAGTTGTAGGCACCTCGTAAGTCTAGTTTTGTAAATATTTTTGCAGAACGGAGTCTCTAAAAAGCTCTGGGATCAGAGGAAGAGGATAGCGATTTTTGACTGTTATTCTATTCAATTCCCTGTAGTCTACGCATGGGCGAAGGGAATGATCTTTTTTCTCGACGAAAAATATTCCTGCGCCAGCTGGAGAAGAGGAGTGTCGGATGAACCCTTTCCTAAGATTCTCGTTGATGTATTCTTTAAGGACCAGGAGCTCAGGCTCTGAAAGAGGGAAGATCCTTCCAAAAGGGATTTCTGCCCCAGGCAACAGTTCAATTGGGCAATCATAAACCCGGTGAGGGGGAAGGGTATCTGCCTTCTGTTTGTTGAATACGTCCAGGAAGTCATGGTATACAGATGGGACGAGTTTCCGGGTTTCAGATACGGATTTCAAGCAGCCGATGACTACATGGTGGGAGGACTTAAGACAGTTCTGGAGGCAGTAGCAGGACTGGAAAATCACCTGGCCGGTAACCCAATTAATTTGGGGGTTATGGGCTTGCAGCCAGGGCATTCCCAGAATGATCGGGAATATTGGGGAGGAGATGACATCAAGGCATAACAGTTCTTGGTGATCTGGCAAAATGTCTGTGGACAAAGGTTGAGTTTCATGGGTAATAGTTCCTGATTTGATGCCTGACCCATCAGCTAGCTGTATGGAGAGTCACTGTTGTTTGGGTTGCAGAGGAATGTTGTGCTACTGGACGAAGGCATGGTCGATGAAGCAGCTGCAGGCGCCTGAGTCAATTATAGCCTGGACCCGGTGTGCTCCATTTGGAAGCTGTAGTGAGACAGGAACAGCAATGTGAGCAGATCTGGTCAAAGTCAATACACAAGAATCGTAAGGAGGGGAGTCACACTTACGGGTCTTGTTGGGGCACATGCTTGCATAGTGGCCAGCTCCCCCACAATACAGACAGAGGTTATTCTGACGACGACGCTGCTTCTCCTCTGGTGACAGTGGTGAGCGAAGCAGGCCTATCTGCATTGGCTCTGGGGCTTCAATAGTGGCAGTAGGTAGTGAGTAGGGATGAGCCGAACACCCCCCGGTTCGGTTCGCACCAGAACCCGCGAACGGACCGAAAGTTCGCACGAACGTTAGAACCCCATTGACGTCTATGGGACTCGAACGTTCGAAATCAAAAGTGCTCATTTTAAAGGCTAATTTGCATGGTATTGTCCTAAAAAGGGTTTGGGGACCCGGGTCCTACCCCAGGGGACATGTATCAATGCAAAAAAAACTTTTAAAAACGGCCGTTTTTTCGGGAGCAGTGATTTTAATGATGCTTAAAGTAAAAAAAAAAAAGTGAAATATTCCTTTAAATATCGTACCTGGGGGGTGTCTATAGTATGCCTGTAAAGTGACGCGTGTTTCCCATGTTTAGAACAGTCCCTGCACCAAATGTCATTTTTAAAGGAAAAAATCTCATTTAAAACTGCTTGCGGGTTTAATGTCATGTCGGGTCATGGCAATATGGATGAAAATCAGTGAGACAAACGGCATGGGTACCCCCCAGTCCATTACCAGTCCCTTTGGGTCTTGTATGGATATTAAGGGGAACCCCGCACCCAAATTAAAATAAGGAAAGGTGTGGGGCCACCAGGCCCTATATACTCTGAACAGCAGTATACAGGCGGTGCAAACAAGACAGGGACTGTAGGTTTGTTGTTAAGTAGAATCTGTTTGTAATTTTGAACATTTTTAACGTGTTTAGCTCCAGCCAAAAAATCTTTTCTAAGCTTTTTGGAAAACATAGGGAAGGGTTATCACCCCTGTGACATTTGTTTTGCTGTCTTTCCTCCTCTTCAGAAGATTTCACCTCACTTTTTTGTCCCAATGAAAAATGTTTTTTGAAAATTTGGGTTTTTTTGTGGAACAAGGATTGGAAAGCATCAGTGGAAAGGAGAACTTGTTTTCCCATATTAACTCTTACAGGAGAGAATTTCCCTTCCTAGGGGTAGATTTCATCTCACTTCCTGTTGTCTCCTTCCGTTTGCAAGTAGGAGTCGTTTGTAAGTTAGATGTTTGAAAGTAGGGTCCTGCCCTATATACTCAGCAGAAATTTGGGCCTTAGGTGTTGCTGTGGCCACAACACTGTAAGCCCTCACAGGGCCCTGCTGTGAAATATTAGATCAAGAATTGTAATTACATGCCCCTGTTGAACAGCAGCTGAAAAATTAGGCCTTAGGCACTGGTGCTGGTGCCACAACACTGCAACCCCTCACAGACACTCTAGTTGGAACGCAGGAACGAGCCCTGCTGCAAAGTATTGCATCAAAAATTGTAATTACACGCCCCTGTTAGACAGGGGCAGAAAAATTGGGCCCTAGGCACTGGTGCTGGTGCCACAACACTGCAACCCCTCACAGACACTCTAGTTGGAATGCAGGAACGAGCCCTGCTGCAAAGTATTACATCAAAAATTGTAATTACACGCCCCTGTTAAACAGGGGCTGAAAAATTGTGCCTTAGGCACTGGTGGTGGCGCCCAGAACCAAAAATGTTCTTACAAGCTATCAGCGTGATGATTGAGGAGGAAGAGGATAATTACTCAGGGATAGTCACTCAGCATCAGCATAGGCAGTCTTTGAAGGGATCTGAGATTTCAAAAAAAATTATTCGGTTACATCAGCATCAGGTGCTTGGTAGCTGGTGGTGATCCAAGACTCATTCATTTTTATGAAGGTCAGCCGATCGACCGAGTCGGTGGACAGACGCACCCTGTGATCGGTTACCACGCCTCCAGCAGCACTGAATGTGCGTTCCGAAAGAACGCTGGATGCAGGACAGGCCAGTAGCTCAATTGCATACTGTGCAAGCTCTGGCCAGTGATCCATCCTCAAGACCCAGTAACCCAGAGGATTTTCGGTGGGAAAGGTGTCCAAGTCTGATCTTGCCCCTAGGTATTCCTGCACCATGTAAAACAGACGCTGGCGATGGTTGCTGGAACCGATCATACCTTGGGGCTGCGGACCAAAAAATTGTCTGAACGCATCGGTCAGACGGCCACCTTCTCCACCGCTCCTTCTTTGACTGACCGAAGCCTCAGCAACACGTTGTCCAGAAACAGGAGTTTGTAACCTCCCAGTCTCTGGGAACGCGTTGCACAGACCTTTCTGCAAGGCCTCCCGAAGATGTTTCATCCTCTGCTCCCTCTGCGATGGCAAGATAAGGTCCGCAACCTTACCCTTGTAACGTGGATCAAGGAGGGTTGCCAGCCAGTATTGGTCCTTCTCCTTGATACCACGAATACGAGGATCCTTACGCAGGCTTTGCAGGATCAGGGAGGCCATGCAGCGTAGGTTTGCTGAGGCATTCGGTCCGGAGTCCTCTGGGTCACTAAGAACGACATGGTCCGCAGCCACCTCCTCCCAGCCACGTACAAGTCCATGTGTTTCTTGGGACTGATCCCTTAAAGACTGCTGCTGATGCTGAGTGCCAGGCTCCACCTCCATACTGACACAATCTTCCTCCTCCTCCTCTTCCTCCTCGTCCTCTTCCTGTGTGATCGGCGGGCACGCAGGAACACTGTCTGGATAAAGGGGGCCTTGAGAGCTAAGGAAGTCCTCCTCTTCCTGCCTCTGTTCTGCCTCAAGTGCCCTGTCCATTATTCCACGCAGCGTGTGCTCCAACAGGTGGACAAGGGGGACAGTGTCACTGATGCATGCACTGTCACTGCTCACCATCCTCGTGGCCTCCTCGAATGGTGACAGGACAGTGCATGCATCCCTGATCATGGCCCACTGGCGTGGGGAAAAAAAACCAAGCTCCCCTGACCCTGTCCTGGTGCCATAGTCGCACAGGTACTCATTGATGGCCCTCTGCTGCGTGTGCAGCCGCTGCAGCATGGCCAACGTTGAGTTCCACCTGGTGGGCATGTCACAGATTAGGCGGTTCTTGGGCAGGTTAAACTCCTTTTGGAGGTCCGTCAGCCGAGCACTGGCATTATATGACCGGCGGAAATGCACACAGACTTTCCTGGCCTGCCTCAGGACATCCTGTAAGCCCGGGTACCTGCCCAAGAACCGCTGCACCACCAAGTTAAGGACGTGAGCCAAACAGGGCACATGGGTCATTTGTCCCTGTCGGAGGGCAGAGAGGAGGTTGGTGCCATTGTCGCAAACCACCATTCCTGCCTTAAGTTGGCGTGGCGTCAACCACCTCTGAACCTGCCCCTGCAGAGCTGACAGAACCTCTGCCCCAGTGTGGCTCCTGTCCCCCAAGCACACCAGCTCAAGCACCGCATGGCATCTTTTGGCCTGCGTACTTGCGTAGCCCCTTGAACGCCTACGGAGCACCGCTGGTTCCGAGGAAGAGGCCATGGAGGAAGAAGAAGAGGAGGGGGTGGAGGAGAGAGGTGTGTCACAATCAGCATTTTGGAGGCGTGGTGGCGGAACAACCTCCAACACTACTGCACCTTGTCCTGCATCCTTCCCAGCTGCCAGCAGAGTCACCCAATGCGCCGTGAAACTTAGGTAACGTCCCTGTCCATGCCTGCTGGACCATGAGTCAGCGGTAATATGCACCTTACCGCTGACCGCCCTGTCCAGCGAGGCATGGACATTGCCTTCCACATGCCGGTAGAGAGCCGGAATCGCCTTCCGTGAGAAAAAGTGGCGTTTGGGTACCTGCCACTGAGGAACCGCACATTCCACAAACTCACGGAAGGGGGCAGAGTCTACCAACTGAAAAGGCAGCAGTTGAAGTGCTAGCAATTTTGCCAAGCTAGCATTCAACCGCTGGGCATGTGGATGGCTGGGAGCAAACTTCTTTCGGCGGTGCAGCAGCTGGGGCAGGGAAATTTGCCTGGTACAATCTGACGTCGGTGTACCAAAAGCAGATTGCCCACAAGTACTTGGCTGTGACACACCTAATTCTACACCTTCATTCCTCTCACTGTAGGTCTCAGAGAGGACTGAAGGTCTAGTGGGGTTGGAAATCTCAGCTGATGAGGAGCAAGGAGAGATCCTCTTTGTTCTTTGGTGTGGGTCTTTTAGATACGCTTGCCAACGAACTGCATGGCAGGTCAACATATGTCTGGTCAAGCATGTGGTACCCAAGCGGGAGATATTTTGGCCACGCGAGATACGCTTGAGACATATGTTGCAAATAGCAGCGGTGCGATCTGATGCACTCGTCTCAAAAAAGGCCCACACCAAAGAACTTTTTGAATAACGCGCAGAGACTGCAGCGCCCTGCACATGTGGAGCTTTGGGGTGTGATGCAGTCAATGTGCTGCCCTTAGGCTGGCCCCTGGAGGGCATCCTGCCTCGTTGGTGATGTGCTGCCGCCTCCTCCTCCTCCTCCTCCTCCTCCTCCTCCTCCTCCTCCTCCTCCTCCTCTCTCCTATCAGGCACCCACGTTGAGTCAGTGACCTCATCATCCCCTCCCTCCTCATCACTGGAGCAAACCTGGCAGTATGCTGCAGCAGGGGGAGCATGACTGCCAGATTGCTGTCCTTCTTGGGCACCCCCTCTGTCCGCGCTCATGTTACTGCCTTCATCGAGCTCAGTATCGTCATCAGAGCCTTCCAAACGCTGGGCATCCTCCTGGAGCATGTACCCAACACTGTGGTCAAACAGTTCGAGGGAATCCTCATGAGGACATGGTGGAGCTAGGGAAGGAGTCACTGATGACATTGAGCTGAGGGAAGAGGCCGCTGCTTTGCCAGACAAAGCACCCTGGGCATGGGTGAGAGAGGATGAGGAGGATGAGGACGGCTTGGTCATCCACTCGACCAAGTCTTCCGCATGTTGCGGCTCAACATGGCCAGCTGCCGAAAAAAAGGCCAAGCGTGTCCCATGGCCACGTGCTGATGAGGATGCACCGTCTCCACGACCAGCACTAGACACAGAGCCTGCTTGCCCTCTCTTATTGGCTTGTGACTGTCTGCCTCTCCTTCTTGGCCTTCCAGACATACTAATGGCCTGTAGCTGCACTAAGCTGGGATAGAACACCTGTAATTTTCTTCAAGTAGCTTTATATACTGTAACCAGACAAGCCTGCCTGTCAGTAGGAAGATAACAGGAACGGATCTAGCTGAACACTGTGAGCAGGACGCACTGTACTAAATGTAAATAGTCTAGCTGCCTGACCGTGGTACTAATAGGATCAAATAGAACACCTGTAATTTTCTTCAGGTAGCTTTATATACTGTAACCAGACAAGCCTGCCTGTCAGTAGGAAGATAACAGGAACGGATCTAGCTGTACACTGTGAGCAGGACGCACTGTACTAAATGTAAATAGTCTAGCTGCCTGACCGTGGTACTAATAGGATCAAATAGAACACCTGTAATTTTCTTCAGGTAGCTTTATATACTGTAACCAGACAAGCCTGCCTGTCAGTAGGAAGATAACAGGAACGGATCTAGCTGAACACTGTGAGCAGGACACACTGTACTAAATGTAAATAGTCTAGCTGCCTGACCGTGGTACTAATAGGATCAAATAGAACACCTGTAATTTTCTTCAGGTAGCTTTATATACTGTAACCAGACAAGCCTGCCTGTCAGTAGGAAGATAACAGGAACGGATCTAGCTGAACACTGTGAGCAGGACACACTGTACTAAATGTAAATAGTCTAGCTGCCTGACCGTGGTACTAATAGGATCAAATAGAACACCTGTAATTTTCTTCAGGTAGCTTTATATACTGTAACCAGACAAGCCTGCCGGTCAGTAGGAATTTAACAGGAACGGATCTAGCTGAACACTGTGAGCAGGACACACTGTACTAAATGTAAATAGTCTAGCTGCCTGACCGTGGTACTAATAGGATCAAATAGAACACCTGTAATTTTCTTCAGGTAGCTTTATATACTGTAACCAGACAAGCCTGCCGGTCAGTAGGAATTTAACAGGAACGGATCTAGCTGAACACTGTGAGCAGGACGCACTGCACTAAATGTAAATAGCAGGAACGGATCTAGCTGAACACTGTGAGCAGGACGCACTGCACTAAATGTAAATAGTCTAGAAGATAACAGGAACGGATCTAGCTGAACACTGTGAGCAGGACGCACTGCATTAAATGTAAATAGTCTAGATAGAAGATAACAGGAACGGATCTAGCTAAACTGAATACAGTGTATATATATATATGCAACACCTGGGATGCATATATATACACAATACACTGTAAGTGCAGCTAACTGACTGACTGTTCTGCCTAATCTATCTAACTCAAATCAAATGACACTGTCTCTCTCTCTCTCTATCTCTCAGCACACCGGAACACACACTACACAGGGCCGCCGTGCAGGCGGCCTTATATAGTGTGGGGTGTGTACTAAATGCCCTGAGCCGTAATTGGCCAAAGCCACCCTGGCTTTGGCCAATTACAGCTCTCTCTACTGACAGCGCTGTGATTGGCCAAGCATGCGGGTCATAGTGCATGCTTGGCCAATCATCAGCCAGCAATGCACTGCGATGCCGCAGTGAATTATGGGCCGTGACGCGCCACACGAATTTAGCGCGAACGGCCCATAACGTTCGCAATTCGGCGAACGATCGAACAGCCGATGTTCGAGTCGAACATGGGTTCGACTCGAACACGAAGCTCATCCCTAGTAGTGAGGAAGCAGGAACAGATGGACTGCTAGGTACTTTGGGCAGCATCCACATGGGACGAAATTGGCTGGTCCTCCGGGATCTTCATTCTCTTAAGCGACGATTGATCTGGATGGATAATTGGATCAAATCTTCCAAAGCACTGGGGACCCCAACTCGAGCCAGCTCATCCTTAAGTGCTTCAGAGAGTCCTAGACGGAACTGGTAGCGGAGAGCGGCATCGTTCCATTGTGTATCAGAACTCCACCGCTTAAAGTCAGTTACATAGTCCTTTACCGGCCTGCGCCCCTGCTGGAGGGCGTGAAGGCTGGCTTCCGCCATTGTGGTACGCTGGGGGTCATCATACAACTTAGCCATTTCATCCAGGAAAGAGTCCATGGAATTCAAAAGAGGGCTGGCTTGTTCCATGAAGCGGTGAGCCCATGTTTGGGGTTCACCCTGGAGTAGTGAGACAATGAACCCCACTTTAGTGCTTTCCAAAGAGAAAGTGCGTGGTTGTAGCAGGGAGTATAACTGGCATGCATTCTTGAAGGCACGGAACTTGCTGAGATCTCCCGAGAATCTCTCAGGAGTAGGGACCTGAGGTTCTGGAGGTGGCACCACTACTGTGGGGACCGATGCTGATGTTGCAGGAGCAGAGGGTGGAGGTGCCGTGGCTGTCAGATGTGCTGAGGTGCCTGGAGATAGCGACTCTACTCTTTGTTCAAGTTGACGATAGCCATCTTGTAGGCCCTGGACTGCCTGGGTAAGGGCTGTGATCTGTTGGCACAGTGCTCCATGTGGCTGGATTGTACTGTTACGTACCTTACAGCGGAGCCCGAAATGATGAGGGTGGCCTCTTGCATGGTTCCGGTCCAAGCATCCCTGGTGGTGGGTACAGGGAGTGTGAGGGCAACGAAAGGGTGCAGGTGCCTGCAGGCAGGAGGCTGGAACTTGGAGATATAGGAACCTCTGCTGAGGAGATGTGGAAACTGATCACCAAACTGGTTCAGTGGGAGCCAGATCAGGATCAACTGCAGAATCAGGAACAGGCAGGAGTCGGCAACAGGCTGACAGCGGGGTACCAAGTCAGAAGGCAAAACCTTAGTCAGGAACAGGCAGGGGTTGGCAACAGATGGGCAGCAGGGTACTGAATCAGGAGGCAGAGCCGTAATAATAAGTTCAAGCCAAGGTCAGTATTGCAGGTAGAGGCAGGTTCAGCAGGCAGGGGAGATCCAAGAGAATGGTCAGAAGATAGCTGGGTTTTCAGAAACAAGGTCAGGCAGAGTAACAGCAGGAACACAGGAACAAGCTGAAGACAATCCAGCACTGATGCTAGGCAGACTCTCTGTTTATATAGGGTGCTGTGTGCCAGGATTCGCGTCAGCGTACGTGCGTACGTGCTTGCGTATCAACACCTTAGCACATTGGCACATGCGCGTTAGCACATTGGCACAATGGCGCATGCGCGTTAGCACATTAGCGCTTTGGCACTCGCAGGCACGCGTTAGCATGCCTGCGCGTCCGCATAGAGGTGCCATTGTGCATGCCCACCCTGGATCTCATTTGTCTCTGGCTATGGTTCCGTGCATGCACATTAGCATTAGCAGAACGAGGATTGGCAGCTACTGCACGGAGGTGGGTGCTTGCTGTGTGAGTTCTCTGACACCTAGCAGCTACCTAGGAGGGTGCTACACTTATAGATAAAATGGTTGTTCCATTTTCCCATTCAGACTGTTTAATTGAGTTTCCTTCTATTTTAACCTCTGGGACATACATGGAGTGGTTGTTCATTCTCAACCCTGATTTCCCTGAACTATGCTTTTGGCTTAGGTCATCAGGAAGCTAAGAATGGATAAGAACAAACACATTTCTTAAGTCAACTTGACATTAGGTAATAACTTACAGTCATTACTGAACCTTAGTACTCAAACCTTTTTTTAAGTCGGAGGTATATTTTTTTAGGAGAGGAAGTATGTGACTGGTTGGATTACCTGGTGAAAGGAAGAAACTAAAAAAAATTAAAAATAAAAAAAATAAGAATGCAGCTACCACATTTAATGATTATGATATTAAATCTTTATTTGGCTTTAATGCCACTTTAGGGCCAACTCTAAGCTGAGATACAGAAAGACACCAGTACGCATATGAGCTGATGAGCTGTAATTATTGTGACAGGATCCCACACAGGGCTCATGGATTGCTAGGAAGCTGGTGGCCAGCAAGGCCATATTTGGTTAATGACCAACATCCCTGCCCCTTTGTTTACTGGCAGCTTAATAGGTCTGGAAATGAGTCTTCCATTGCTCTGATGATGTTGGCTGCACAGCTAGCATCAAGGTAAATATGCATCAAGGGCAGTGTGTCCCCTGTATTTAGATTAAAATGTGTTCTGAAATTGCAAACATTCCTTATATAATACCAAAAATTTTGTCCCCGGTATGGACACTTTAACTTCAGTGCCACCTTTCCCTAGGAAATTTCAGGTGTCTTAATGTACCTATCAATGTTTTTTTAAGTGTGTTGGGACCTGCAAAACCTGGACACTTTGATATTCAACTGTCAACGTCCTAAAATTAGCCAACCCACTGCCATCAATGCCTAGCTGTCTGTTTCTTGAGCAGGATGTGAGGGTTCGACAGACGTTAAGATGGCATATAGAAGCACCCAGATTTTAGAGCTTCAGGGGAGCTACAAATACACTGACAACTTGTGATATGAGTGGGAGGCCTAGCTGTCCTTCAACCCAAAATATTCTTCTTAGCTTCCCAGCTTCAACATTTCACAGGATGGGATATAACAAATTTTGAAATTTTGTGTTGTACTCTTCATGTCATCTGACAGTACCCCCTACTTTTTCAGTTGGAGTTGAGTACCTTTTCTACACATACCCAGTGTCCTACTCTTCTTCTATTTCACAAGGTATGGAATGCAGTAAAAAGCTGATGCAATATGAGGGTTATAACTGCTTTACTTCAATCTAGGGAAATGTTTGTTATGAAGAGCTAGCTAACTTTATTGATGAGCAGACTGTACCTCGGTTTGGTTTGAGGCGGGTTTGCCAAACATTACTGAAGTTCAGCTGCCAAGTCCAAAATCATTGAAGTCAATATGAGCTGAATGTTAAAAAAAATAATGGCCATTTTCCAAAGCAATCTTTTTTTTTAATTCATCTTGGTGGGGAAGTAGCTACCTAAACAACCCCCAAAGTGAAACACTAAAAATATAAAATTCCTTTAAATAATATGCCTGGTGAATGCCCTTAATTTGCCTGTAAAGTGGCACGTTTGTACCCTTTATACAACCTACTTCAGCAAAATTGACATTTACAAAGAAATGGAGTTTACATTGCTGGTAAAAGACAGCTGCTGCTTCATTTTGTTGTAAATAAAGTGGATGTGTATCAGATCCTTATTCTAGATGAGGGCCTGGTAGAGATATTAAGGCGGGACACCATGCAAACCTCCCCCCCCAAAAAACTCATTGGGTTCCCCCTAAAAATACATACCAGATGCCTATCCTTGATGACAATCTGATGTGGATTTTAAGGGGGCAACCCATGCAAACAAGCAATAAAAAAAGCATGGGGTCGCTCCAAAATATGTACCATACTCTTATCCTAGCATGCAGCATGGCAATCTTGAAAAGGAAGGGTGGGGGGGCAGTGAGCACTTGGCTCACCTTCCTGAATCATACCAGACCACATGCACTTAACTAGGCTACTAGTACTGTCCAATAGCCTAGTGTAGGGTACTAGACTATTGGACAGAATAGGATAAAGCTGTTGTTAATCAAGCTGAGGGAAGAGCAGGATAGTGGTACTAAGCTGTGATCTGACTTTGTGGATGCACACAGTGTAGGGAAACTCGATTGTAGTAGCCTGGAGTGCACCTGACCCATGGTACCCTGCAAGGAGAAGGAGACACCCTCAGAACCGGGGACCAGTACACAGGAGACAGCACACTGGAGCAAAGGAAAACTTTAAGAAAGAAGCAGCATACAATGTAATTCTATGCATCTATCACTTTGTATGATGGACTCTCTGATCCAACCGTGTTCTCTCCACCAGTTTTAGGGAACATCAGATGGGAAGTTTCGAATCATAGGCAGTCATAGAAAATAATTTTACTGTCAAGCATTAAGTATATATGTCTATCCAACATAAACCTTCTGGAGGTAGACATCTAGGAAAACATATTTATACTTATCAAATCCTTAAACTGCCTGGCACTGTCATCCTGGCACAGAAAAGGTGAGATCTGCAGAAAAAAAAAAACAAATAAGTCTTTAGAAAAGCAATTCTCTCAAAGTAAGGCATTAGAGGCACGCTGCATAAACTACAGATACATCAGACTTATACATAATGCACCAACGTTGCATTAATATGTACGAAGAAATGCCTAGTATAATGTTTTTTTAAGTCATCTTGTGGCATTACTGTATAATGAAAATGTATTGTTCATGCAATTTGTTCTGGTTTTAAAAAATCATTTATCATGAGGAAAATAAACAGACTTATTTTGCTGTTGAGTTTCTGTGAACATATTGGTCAAAGGTTATTCCTAAATTGCATCATTGTTTTTTACGCAGTCTACAACTGCAATATAACCTTAGGATCAATAATGTAAATATGTACTTTCTAAACAATTGAATTCCTTCTTTACAAATCAAAGCATCTGGTGCTAAGGGGAAGGTTTATGTTCGCCATCAGACAGAATATAAAACACGGATAAATCTGCATACGTAACCTGTCAGAAATTGTTAAGTTTCATGTACTAATAATTCCTTTGTAGAATCAGGATGTATTAATTAAATTTAAAGTTCTCTCAGTCATACCGACAGTTCTCTTCATTACAGATTTTAACCTTAGACATTCATGAAGCCATTTCAACTCTCAGAGGGTTTGTTTACCACGGTGGAATGGTTTTCAGTAAAGTATTACAAGAGTGGGTGACACGCATTCAGGAGATGATACTGCCACCTCCTGAATGCCTGTTTTTTTTGCCAGTTGAATTAGGTTTTTCAATGGAAATACCACACCGCAACCCTGAGCCTAGTGCTTGCTGTGGCTATGTGTGTACAGGGCTGTAAGGTCACCACTAAATTATGTGAACGATGCCTTGGTGATCTAAATTTAAGTGCATATAAAACTAGGCCATGATGCATTGTTCTAACCCCAATATTAAAATGGCTACTACTAACAGCATCCACCTAGGCACGTGGCATACTGGAATGTTGTTTGAAATGATTAATAGTGTAAAGGGGAACTTCACCCTAAAGGGGATGTTCCGTTTTATGCCCTCAACCATCCTACTCTTTTATTTTTGACAATTTTTTTGGGGGGGGGGGGGTTGAGTGGGTGCCTGGTTTTAACAGGTACTCACTGCCACTTCCTGTCAGATCACCACGGCAAATCTGTTGGAAATTTTCCTCCCTCCCCCTGACAAGTCACAGGTCCCAGAAGGCTGCGGGACCATTCACAAAGCATGTGCGGGCCTATATGAAATGGATAGCTTGCTGTAAAGCTGCAAGGAATCACAGCCAGCTGCCCACAGAAAACATGCTGGCGCTGGGGACCTGAAGACCGTGAAGATACCAGTTTGGGTGAGGCCAGCTGGACAGGTGAGTGTCCTTTTAATAAAAGATCAATAACTACAGTATTTGTAGTTGCTGACTTTAATTTCTTTCAAACAGGGCAAAGAACAACTTTAAGGAGTAATAAATGCACTCTACATATTGTAGTGCAGAGAAGTACCAGTAGCAATGAGCATCACAGAGCCTTAGTATATGGTTCAGAAGAAACCATTCACGTACATACATACTTTAGCTTACAACAAATTGCCTTGTGCCATCACCATCTGCTGGTCATAACTCAGCACAGACGTTCAAGTCTCTGCAACCTATAACCCAATCAAGAATGGTTAACTTAAATGCTGAGAATTCAGCCTTTGCCTGAGGTTATCTGTTTGCTTGTGCTGTGGATAAAGGTTTGTCTGTCTTTAACTTCAGTTAGACTGTTCATGTCTCAAATTATTCCTGTGTTTTGTTTGGACTGTGCTTGCACCCATCTTGTCTCTACTTATCCTTAACATTAATGTGTTACTGTACCTCTGTTGTTGTCCATCTTTGCACTGCGTGCCTGTCTGCCCCTGACCTCACCATCAGTGTGTTGACTGCTACTCTGTGATTTGTTTTGACCATTTGTCTGAAGGTCTACCCAACTCTGTGACAAGGCTTAAAACATTGATTTCAGCAAGCGTGCTTATTCGGGGGAATCATTACCTCACCAATGGGTAAGCTCTAAATTCCAACCGTTTAATATATATATATAATATAATATATATATATATATATATATATATATATATATATATATATATATATATATATATATATATATACACACACACTGAATCCTGGTGCAATGTTCCTGGAACAGCAGAGAGTAATGTATATTTTTAAGAGGAAACAGATGTGTCTGGTGACAAGAACGCCAAAGCAAGAAATACAAAAAAAAGTCAATGTATCCAAAAATGTGGAAAAGGATGCTGTAATATAGCAATTTTTTGCTACTGAGGGATTCAAGTTATTGCAATTTTCTGTTTAAAGTTTTCTGATATGGAAATATAAAGTAAAAAGCGTAAATAGATCACTTGTAATGAATTGTTTCTACAGAGAAGCATTACAACCTTATGAGATAAAGTGTTCTCTAGCTGAACCAGTGTCTTGTCAAAGAGCTAATGAGAGGAGAAAAAAGTACAGAAAGAAAATATTAAAGAAAAAATAGTGGAAAAGCTTGCTCAAGGGGTTTCGGAGGAATCCTAGTCTCTATTATTAGAACGCATCAAATCAATCCCAGTCACAAGGTTGAGCATAATTGATTGATGGTATCCAGGTTGTCAAAAATTTCTCAGGAGTATCATTTAACATGGCTGTCTATTTTTCATTTCTCATTATATCATTATCCTTATTTTTAGCCTCTTCAGCATGAGATAAAATGTTTCCATGTTTCTGCTTTATGGTAGGAGTAATATTTTCTGTGAGATTTTTAATTAAATCTAAATGCAAAAAGTATATTACAAACTAATTTGGGAAATGAACAGTAACAGAGAACATAATGGTTTTGGTTTCCATAGTCTGTATTTAATGCCACAGAGGGAGATACCCAAGCTCCAAGTTTCCATTGAAAAATATATTGAATATTATTAAAATCTTGCAAAATGTCTTTAGTAATCACTGATTCTTAAATTAACTTAGCAAATATGCCTTTTGTGATCACAAATCTTCACTGTACCTGTGAGCCAGCAAAGTTTTAGCTGTTTGTTAAAGCTGAATTATAGTTAGATTTAAAAGACACAAATTCAAATAAATTAATGTGTATGTTGCCCCAACATTTCATATTCCTGATATGTGTCTGTTGTACCATGTACTTGCACAAAAAATATCCTGTGCTCTTTGCATTGCTTCTTTAATATGCAGTACCTGGTGACCCTGCCAGTCTCCCTGCTTTCCTATTTCAAACTGACCAAACTAGGCATGGAAACAAATCCATCCCAGTGTGGTTGGTTGGCTTATTTGTATTCTACTTGGGAGCACAGCCTGCCTGTAATCCAGTGAGCAGGCGTGTGTTTACATGTGTTTACTTGTCTCCTGCACCACTAATCACTGGGAAGATCTGTGTACTGCTGTTTCTCTGCCTCCTGCTGACACCACCCTTTGCAGTGTCCACCTGTCCACTCCAGCTCTTTAAGTCCCTTATGCAGCTGAGAAAAGAAGACATGTGCTCACTTATAAAACATGAAACAATGGTATTTACAATATATATATATATATATATATATATATATATATATATTATATTATTATTATACAGTATTTATATAGCGCCAACAGTTTACGTAGCGCTTTACAACTTGAGGGTAAACAGTACAAATACAATACAATTTGATACAGTAGGAATCAGAGGGCCCTGCTCCTTAGAGCGTACAATCTAAGAGGGAAGGTCAAGAGATACAAAAGGTAATAACTATGGGTGATGTGCTGATTGAGAAGATAAATGTACAGTTGTTAGGTGGGGGCCAGATAGGCTTCTCTGAAGAGATGAGTTTTCAGGGATCGTCTGAAAGTGGAGTAGGAGAAAATCGGACGGATTGGGGTAGAGCATTCCAGAGGATGGGGGAGGCTCTGGAGAAGTCCTGAAGGCGAGCATTGGATGAGGTGACAAGGGAGTTTGAGAGCAGGAGGTCTTGGGAGGAGCGAAGAGAACGATTAGGTTGGTATTTTGTGACTAGGTTAGAGATGTAGCTGGGGGCCAGGTTGTGGATGGCTTTGTAAGTTATAGTTAGTATCTTGAATTTAATTTGGTGACTGAGTGGCAGCCAATGGAGAGATTGGCAGAGGGGTGTGGCAGACGCTGAGCGGTTTGTGTGGTGGATGAGCCTGGCAGCAGCGTTCATGATGGACTGAAGTGGGGATAGCCTATTTAGAGGTAAACCAATGAGGAGGGAGTTGCAGTAATCGAGGCGGGAGATGACCAGGGAGTGGATTAGAAGCTTTGTGGTGTCATTGGTTAGGAAGGGGCGTATCTTGGAGATGTTGCGAAGACTGAGGCGGCAAGCTTTGGATAGTGAAAGAATGTGGGGTCGAAAGGTTAGTTCAGAGTCCAGGATTACACCTAGGACCTTGGCGTGGGGAGATGGGTTGATAGTTGAGCCGTTGATCTTGACAGGGAAATCAGGGGAAGTGGCACCTGAGGGAGGAAATATCATGAGCTCAGTTTTGGATAGGTTGAGTTTGAGAAAGTGATGTGACATCCAGGCTGATATGTCTGCTAGTAAGTTGGTAATGCGTGAGGAGACAGATGGAGAGAGCTGGGGCGTGGAGAGATAGATTTGGGTGTCATCAGCGTAGAGATGATATTTAAAGCCGTGGGAGGCAATCAACTGACCCAAGGAGGTGGTGTAGATTGAGAAAAGGAGAGGTCCAAGAACAGAACCTTGGGGGACCCCAATGGAAAAAGGAAGAGGAGAGGAGGAAGTAGAGTTGTAAGTGACACTGAAGGAGCGGTGGGATAGGTAGGATGAGAACCAGCGAAGAGTACAGTCACGGAGACCGAAGGAGTGGAGTTTTTTGAGGAGGAGGGGGTGGTCCACTGTGTCAAAGGCAGCAGAGAGATCCAGGAGAAGTAGTTCAGAATAGTGTCCATTAGCTTTAGCCATTAGTAGATCATTTGAGAGTTTAAGGAGAGCAGTTTCCGTGGAGTGTTGAGGGCGGAAACCGGACTGAAGGGGATCAAGAAGTTTATTCATGGTCAGATGGTCGCTTAGTCGGTTGTAGACCAGTCTTTCAAGAAGTTTGGAGGAGAAGGAGAGTAAGGAGATGGGACGTAAGTTGTTGAGATTGGTGGGATCCAGTGAGGGCTTTTTTAGTATGGGGGTGACTAGAGCATGTTTTAGAGAGTTTGGGAAGATGCCACAAGAGAGGGAGAGGTTGAAAATGTGAGTTAGAGAGCATAGAATCGAGTCAGAGGGTGAGCGTAGCATTTGCGAGGGAACAGGATCCAGGGGGCAAGTGGTTAGATGAGTGCTAGATAAAAGTTTAGCAACCTCAGTAATAGTAGCAGGGTTGAATGAGGGAAGTAATGATTGTGTCTGTGGACATGGGGTGTTGCATGGGGGAGGTTTTTGCGCATTGGCGATCTCCTCATGAATTGTATCAATCTTAGTTTTGAAGTGATTGGCAGTCTCCTGGGCAGTGAGTGAGTTGGTGGGTGGAGGCAGTGAAGGACAGAGTAAAGTATTGAAGGTAGAGAAGAGTTGACGTGGACTGGATGAGAAGGTGTTAATGAGTGTGATAAAGTAGGTCTGTTTGACAGTGTGAAGGTAGGAGTAGTATTTTAGGAGGGCAGATTTATATTGTGTGAAGTCTTCCCGGGTCTTAGTCTTATGCCACAGGCGCTCAAGAGAGCGGCTACGTTTTCTGAGACTTCTGGTGTCATCCGTTTGCCAGGGTTGTAGCAGTCGGGGCCTAATTCTGCGTGTAGTGAGGGGGGCAAGCTTGTCTAGGGAGGAAGACAGTGAGCTGTTGTAGATGAAAGTAGCTAGGTTGGGGCAGGACAGAGGTGAGATTTTGTCATAGAGGTGATCAGTAGCAGAGTAGAGAAGAGAAGGGTTGAGGTGGCGAAGGTTTCTACGTGTAACTGTTAGGCGGTTGGAGGGAGAGGAGGTGGAAGACAGGGAGAGATCAAAACTAACAAGGTGGTGATCAGAGAGTGGGAGTGGATTGTTGGAAAGGTTGCACGGAGTGCACAGATAGGAGAAGGCAAGGTCAAGGGTGTTGCCGTTGGAGTGGGTAGGAGCCTGTATCCATTGCTTCAGGTCAAGTGATGAGGTTAGACTGAGAAGTTTAGAAGTAATAGTAGTGTTAGTGTTGACAGAGATGTTGAAGTCCCCAAGAATAATTGTGGGGATTTCAGAAGAGAGAAAGTATGGTAGCCAGGCAGAGAAGTCATCAAGAAAGGCTGATACTGGTCCAGGGGGCCGGTAGATGACAGCAATTCTTAGAGAAATGGGAGAAAAAAGATGAATGCAATGTGCCTCAAAAGAGGAGAGTGTCAGAGAGGGAGGTGGGTGAAGAACCTGATAGATGCTGCATGGGGCTAGAAGGATTCCCACTCCACCTCCCTTCCGTCCGCTTGGTCTGGGGGAGTGAGTCCAGAGAAGGCCCCCATGGGAGAGGGAAGCAGGAGAAATAGTATCCGATTCATGAAGCCAGGTTTCAGTAATGGCAAGTAGGTTAAAGGAATTTGTGATAAAGAAGTCGTGAAGGGCGGTGAGTTTGTTGCAGACAGAACGTGCATTCCACAGGGCACAGGAAAAGGGGGGGCTGGTTTTGGAAAGAGGAATAGAGACCAAGTTCTGTGGGTTACGGCTCCTGCCAGAGGGTGTAGGGGGATGGGAGCAATGGGCAAAGACAGATGATGGTGGCCCAGGGTTTGGGGATATGTCACCAGAGATTAGGAGAAGCAGGAGGGTGAGGGAGGTAATGTGGGACTGTGATTTATGTGAAGGGGCATGTCTCAGAGTACTGGAGGTTTTATCAATGTATGGATGTAAAATGAGCAAGAGTTGGTAGGAGCAGTAGTAGGGAGAGGACAGAAGGCAGGGTGATATGTATAAGCAGGCGGGTGGAGAGGGGGGGTGAAGGTAAGAGAGTTTGAGGAGAGAGGAGAGGAGTGTCAGAAGCAGTGGTAGAGAATGCATGTTACAGAGCGGAAGGAGAGCCTATTAGAGAGACAGGGTCACCTGCAGTCTGTTAGTTGCTTTCCAGTGCAGATTGCTGTATTTGTTTGCTTCGTGCAATCGCTGAAGTGCAGAGAATGAAGTGCATATCACTTGTAGAAAGAATCACTTAGAGAAAGAAGCCTTAACGATAGAAGCCCCTGCAATGTGCTCACCCCTTAAGGATGCTCAAATATATACTGTTATAAGGGTGGGGTTGAAGTTCGTTAATTAATCATGAGTGACTATAAGAATGCCTAGCAATCAAAGTGGACTTTTTGCTTCAAAAGTCAGAATAGCAAGAGGCGAAGATATGATCAACACATAAAACTTAGGTAAGACAGTCCAGAGCAACAAATAATGTCATGGTTGTGAGCACAGGGCAACAGATAGAGAAGGCCACATACCAGAGACACACACATACAGACAGCAGGCAGATCCCAATTTCAGTTAACGGTGGAAGATGTGGGTGAGCTGACACATACCAGAGACACACACATACAGACAGCAGGCAGATCCCAATTTCAGTTAACGGTGGAAGATGTGGGTGAGCTGACACATACCAGAGACACACACATACAGACAGCAGGCAGATCCCAATTTCAATATATATATATCACACACACACACTGTATGTACACAAATGTTTTGCCTTGCATTTCTAATTTCAACTCAATGGGTTGTTTTACAAGGTACTTTAATGCTAAGGCCAACTATTATCACATTATTCAATGCATTTTTAAATCCTGCTTGCATGAATTTGACTTGCTATCAGTCTCTTGCAGGACTGGAGAAGAAAAAGCAGAGCAACGAGCTAATCAGTTCATGTGCTGGCAAGAATTGTGCTGACAGGAAGAGAGAGCACTGGGACAGAGAGATGAGCTCATCACTGTGCTGCATCTCCTTTTACTGCTCAGTCACAAGCTAGGCTGGGTCCAGAATGACCTGGGCTCTGAAGAAGTGTGTTAAATGACACTGGTCATCAGACTGAGGACATCTAGTGGTAGAAAAAAAAAAGTACTTTGAAAGAAATCTATGGGTTAAAGGAGAATTTTGCAACAAAGGTAGGTTTTTGTCATTTTATCCTTTAAAGTAGTATTTTTTTTTTAAATCTTATTTATTCCTGGAGTTCTGCTTTAAGACTGTTTTAAAAGAGAAATATGGCCAAAGCTTTTTTGGCTGTATCTCTCTTGTGGGTCACAGGAGTACATTTACTTTTATCCTTGGCCCTCATCTATCCATTAGAATACATGTGCTTCCATTGTGGAGACCCTCATAAATTTAGAATGTTAGGACTGCAAGCAATACAGGGTGCCTTGACGAGGCCTTGCAGCTTACGCATGCGTTTGCAAATGTGTGCTAACTAAACCCCTGTTTTTAACGCATACTGTTGGACAGATTAATTGGGTTGGTTAGAAGATTGGTTGGTGAGTTGAGCTGGGAATTTTCTCTGGTTTTATCTTTTGTACATTTACTTTTATCCTCCTGTGATCCAGAGTCACCTGATTGTGGGCAATATCGTTGGAATCCACCCAGCGGTCTGCTTGAGAGTTGGCTCCACCTTCCAACAAACGACTGAGAGCTGGAGTCAGCCACACCTGCCCACTCCCCAGCCTGGAACTCCACCACATTGTGATTGCCTATATAACATTACTGTGTGGCATCAATCCACAAAAGCCTAAAGTGTACAGTATTTGCATTCCCCAGCATTATTTTTATAATAAAAGGGAAAACAATAAAGGATCAGCTGAAATGTATTTCAATAATCCAAACCTGTCAAACTGCAGGCATTAGACTGGTAACTAAAATGAATAAGTACCTTTACCACCAGAATACAGTAAATTTCTAATATACAAAGGCAACCGTAAGGTGCCTGTACATACCTGTAACATTTACAGAACTGGCCAGCTGAGTGATTAAAGCCTTAGCATGCTATATGTAAATCTTGACTTTTAACCAAGAGCTGAGATGTAGCTCCTACAGTCCTCTATTTAAAGCACTTGTCTCTGACTGTCAACCTGAGTTTTAGAATTAGTACATGCATTATACTGTGGATAATGGCAAATTCACTTCGAGGATTGCTGTTACATCTTCTATACTGTACAAATATTCAACCTGCCAGTTGCAACATTCATTGGTCATAAAAAAATCGCTCTCTTCATGTATCAGCAAAACATACTGTACTTTTCATATACTTCATGTGGCTTTGGTTTGTATTAGCAGTTTAAGCAAGAACATTTTTCTTAATGACTTCCCAACCAGATGCAGATAGTGTGCTAATGTCTGTTCTGCCTGTTCAGACAGCTTCTGTTATTTGGCAGGAATTTTTAAAATCCACTTAGTGTACTTTCTACAAATATGAGTATCAGTTTATTAAATAGTTTGATACTATACGCCAATGTTTCTCAACTACAGTCCTCAAGTACCCCCAACAGATCATGTTTTTAGGATTTCCCTCAGATGAAACGGCTGTGGTAATTACGAAGGCCTGATTCATACCTAAGCATTTTTAGTGCTTTTTGCATTTTGCAGATTTGCACTACAGTCCATTTATCATGGTTTCCTATGGAACACGTTCTGTAGTGCAAATCTGCAAAATGCAAAAAGCACTAAAAATGCATAGGTGTGAATCAAGCCTAAGGCAGTGAAACTGATCAAATCACCTGTCCAAATAATGGACAGCCTGAAAACATGACCTGTTGTGGGTACTTGAGGACTGAAATTGAGAAACATTGCTATATGATCTTGTATTCCACCTCAAAAGCATGTATAATAGTTGGACCTGGAGGTAAGATGGATCAATATGACTGAAAGGCAATGAGGCTAAGAAGAATACTTACCTCAGTATCTCTAAAGCAGTATAAGTTGTAATACTTTTTAGGTTATTTATGTATATTTAAAGTGTGTTTAAACTCTGTAGATGCTTCAGACAGTTATAGATCTGGAGATGGCAGATCTATTATTTACCAAAATTCAGTAACTTCTCTTTTAGGTATACCTATCCAATACTGGGTTGGACCCCCCCTCCCCCTTGATCTTTTAGCCTAAATTCTGTGCTTCTCTAAACAAACAAAATAGTTCCTACTTTTGCCTATAGATTTTTATCTCATGTCAAATATTTCATGCTGTATTCACCAAATTCTGAGCCTACCATGTGATTATCACAGCAGAAATCGAGATTGATACTACCAAGCAATGTTTTTCCAGTCTTATTTTTTTCGGTTCTTAGAGTAATTTTCTTCTACTTTAGCCCTCTTAGGGGTTACATTTTTTGTATACTCAGAGATGGCCTTCCGCACACCGCTGTTGTAAAGATTGATTATGCAAGCAGTTGTGGAGTTCTATCAGCTTGAACAATTCAGGGCCCTGGGCCATTCTCCTTTGACCTCTCTCTGTTGGTCACTGCATGATTTTTGTCTTCAAAGCAGTTGAAGAGAAAAGTATCCAATGTACAGCTCTTATCATCACTTCTGGTTTTATTTACACAAATCTTTCCTTCTTTCAACTCTTTGCGAGACATTTTCCACACTATGCAGTTGTGAAAATTATATATCAAATACCTTCAATCTTGTGTGTTGTGATATAACTTGTTTAGTAAAGTCCAATTCCAATGTTCGTCTGTAGTATTACATTTTTCTTTTACTACTTTATTGCATCTTACTCCTCCTCTTCTCTTTCTTGTCTAAGCAAGAATGACAGCCTCCCGCCTGAAGCCTCCTGAGATATCCACTGCATCCCAGAGGCTTTTTTTTGGGGGGGGCAAAACTCATTTGGAACCCTCCCTCCCCCCAACTGCTAAGTCAGCTATTACCAATCCTCTATCTCCTGACTTTGCCAAACCCATACACACTATACCTACCTCTTTTGTGTTCAGATTTATGGATGAGTTCATCAAAGCATGTAGTGCAAGGGCCTGCCTGAATACTTTCAAATGGTACTGTTTCAAGATTTGTTCTCCTATTATCTTGATAGGTAATTGCAGAATGTAAAAATGTGCCTAAATTTGGACAGTGTGTATTCATATTTTTGTATTATGACACTTCTTAACTGTCCAGTGGGCTGCCAATAGTGCAAATAAGGAGGGGCTGGCCAAAGTAAAACACATTATTTATGCATTCAGCTCTCAATGAAGTGGAAAGGGTTACCTGTCCAAAACATCCCCCCCACCATAAAATTTTTACAATGGGCCATCAGAGGGGGTGAGGAATCTGATAAGTGGACCTTATACTTTGTTTCTTAAAATACTAATTTCAATAAATGTTATAATTATGTTGGCCAAGAATGTTTGTGTCTAATCTGCTTGCAATGTTTATGTGCAAAAGTACACATTTTTTTTTGCTTGTTTGACTCCACAGTTTCCTTTATACCCACAGGAATGGCAGACTGTGACATGCTAGTTTAAGGGGTTTAATAGTATTGTGTTGTTGGCAGTGGTGTCGGCGACATACGAGTTTTTGTATGTGGACATGGGGAAAAATGGCCGGATGTCAGATGGTGGACTCATCGCCCAGACAGAGTTTTACAGACAGCTCCAGAATGGTGGCTTGGGCTTGCCACCTGCGGAAGACAATGTGGCTGGTCTTCCGTTTATGTTAGTCGCTGATGAAGCATTTGGGCTAGGTGACCATCTCATGAGGCCATTTCCGATGAGGACCCTCACCCCAGACCAGAGGGTTTTTAACTACCGGCTGGCCAGAGCCAGAAGAGTGGTGGATAATGCTTTCGGAATAATGGCCAGCCGGTTCCGCCTATTTTTGACACCAATCCACATGGCGGATTATAAACTGAACCATATTGTGCTTGCCTGCTGCATTCTACAGAATAATCTCCACAAAAATGATACAAACTATGTGGCTTCAGTTGGGGCTGAGGCCAGATTACCAACTAGTAATTTGATGGCACTTGAAGCTGGCTGTCCCGGCTTGCCCCCCCAAAGCACCCACGAAGTGAGACAAAATTATCTGGAGTACTTTGCAGGTAGGAGGGCCATTAATCTGCCAGCGAATGCGTGAAACATTTTTTAAATACATTTTTATTATAAACCGAACTAATATTTCATTTGATTTACTGCTTGTGTTTATTTTATCTGTCTCCTAGGTTCTCCAATGGGCTTTTCTTTTTGGCCATTTACTTTAATAGTGCAAACATAATTTATTTGATACATGAGGTGACAATCTCTTCTTCAGCTAACTATTATGTTGTGGGTCTGCTACACACACACATTGTCTTTGTTGGTAGCCTCCCTGGCGGTTTTCCCAAGTGTGGCTCGTGGTTAAAATTCTGTCCCATTAGCGGTAACCCCGAGCCACACTCAGGATTACATTGCAGGATCCTGGTGCCGCGTTACTTAACTTGTCCCCAGGATTCTGCGATGTCCCCCGCAGTGTCCGTGGGCTCTGTCCTCCTCCGAAGCCTCTCCGTCCCAGGCTCTATTCCCTGCAAGCGTCGCGACGCACGGGGGCGGAGCCTGGTGGCAAATTCAAAAAATTGTAAAAATCATAACACATACAGTACTGTAATCTTACAGATTACAGTACTGTATGAAATTATTTCACATCCCTTTTGTCCCCAGTGCTTTGGCCCATGCCCTGCATGCAGTTTTATGTTATATATACTGTTCTTTCTGCCTGGAAACTGGAGATTGTCCATAGCAACCAAAAAGTGTCCCTTTACGTAAAAAGTGGCTTTAGACCAGCTAGAAAACAGCGATAGTAAATTAGAACACTTGCAGAATTGAGCGATAATGATTTATGGAGAAATTAATTTTATTATTATTATATTATTTTTTTTTTTATTTATTATATTATAATTTATGTTTTTGTGTTTCAAACGTTATCATACCCAGGATATCTACTAGACTCTTGTTTGGACAGATTTAAGTGTGTTATTGTTAAGAATTTCAGGCCTACAATATAAAATGCCAAATTTCCATGCAAAATAATTGTACCGCTTTCAGCACCTAAAATCCGAAATAATCATACCGCCAGGGAGGTTAATGTATGTAATGCATTTATGATAAAAATAATCATCCTTTTCAGCACTATGAATTAATTATTTTGAGTCCCTAAAATGGCCTGATTGGGGCAAGTTTTAGAGCACTGTGGGGGGTTATTTACTAAAGGAAAATCCACTTTGCACTGCAAGCGCACTTGAAAGTGCACTGAAACTGCACTGAAAGTGGATTTGCCTTTAGTAAATAACCCCCATTGTCACTGTAAACACCAACTTACTCCAAAAACTGGTATTGAACATTGAAAGAAGAAGCCACACATTGTTGAATAGAAAACATTTTACTCCGTGCACATTCACATGTGCGTTTGAACAAACCAACATCTTTGGTGTCTAACATTTTTATGGTTGACATTAGAAATATCCTTTTTCTGGTTAAACAGGCATGTTTAAAACCATAATAACATACACAACTCAGGAACTTACAAAGTTCAACTCTGAAAAAATGAAGGCAATATCAGACATTAGTATGTCCAAACTGTGTTGATGTTGCCTTCATCAGATGGGGTGATGTCACACCTGTAAAAGCTACATTTTGAAGATGCACATAAATTAGGAGTCAAAATGTGGATTTCCCTCCTAATCCCATGCCTAATGTCAACATGTGCTAGCTCCCATCATGGGGGATCAATGGGCATGTTTTGGGGGTGCAACCCCTTCCTCTCACCTACTTGAGTTGCGAGGAAGGGATTGCACCCACAAAACACGTACATTGATGTCCCGTGATGGCAGATAGCACATTTTGACACATTGTGTGCATTTTCAAAATTTGGCTTTCTAATTACTTTAAAACTTGATTTAAAACTTGATTTAAAAGAACAAATTCCACGACAAAATGGTACAATTTTTGTGTGTTTTAGATTCTGCCTAAAACATCAATGATGTTCTTCATTTTTTGTTGAACATCATTGATGTTTTCCTTTATCTTTTCTAAATCATGATTGCACACCATGATCTCCCCGATGAGGACGTGTGCACTTGCACTGGTAAAATTAGTTTCTTCTTCCACAACATCCACATCACCTAAAATAAAAAGACACACCATGTATGATAAATATGCAGGCATACATCTATTACCTGAAGCTGTGGTCTTAGACACTCTCCTGTTGTGGTCACTATTTTGCCCAATTCATGTACCTCGGAATCCACATCCTCAGGTTGTGGTGTGGGGATTTCCCCTTCTTTAGGAGGTGTGGTGTTCTTGATGTCCTCTGATGTCCCGAGTCTTTACTGCCCTATGTAAATAAAAAAAAAAAGATATACTTAGCACACAAATATTTGAAGCAAGAAATAGGGATGTGAAACATTGCTTGGAAGTGTCGTAAAATTGTCTGTTTTGGCAGAGTTCCGAACTGAAGACCTGATTTTTTCCCTTTCTTAAAGCTGGAATAGTTACCTTTTTTGTTAAAATTTCACACATGGAGACGACCCTAGTATCCACTGGAGCACCTGTGTGGGACACCCTAAAAAGGGTGTTCTGGTGTCCCACACTAGTGTTCCTGCGTCCAGATGTGTAAACAGCTGCTGAGTGTCCTCTCCTTACACTGAATCAAGTTTGCATTTCATTCTAGTTACAAACCCATCTAGACAACAATGTAATAAACTTCTTTTAATACAAATAGGCTTGAACAGATGTAGTTAACCTGCATCTGTCAAAAACATTGTATTAGTGGGCGAACTAACGATGTTTACTAAAAACACTTACTGTGCCCATGAACCTGAAACTTGCCATTTTAAACGCCATTTTAAACTGTACAACAGTAAAGAAAAGCACATGGAGCAGCATGCAAGTAATAATAATAATAATAGGAACCCACGACAAAATACTTACTTTTTTGCAGCACTCTCTTGATCCTTCTGTACTGATCCTGCTCCCTCAATTTGTGGTCTGACCAGAGTTTCCTCAATTACTCCTTAGATCGTCGTACCCCAAAATTCTTCTGCAGACTTTTCACAACTTTAGTCATGATTTTGACCTTTCTCACATTTGGGTTGCTGTACGGTCCATATTTCCCATCATAGTGGGCCCTCTTCAAGATGTCCACTGTGACGGATCCTATGCCACACTCCGCTGAGTGCTTCCATCAGTAATACTGCTTCTTCCAGTCTGACCATCAGAGAGATATATTCTTATAGCTGCATTGAATACAAGTCTAGCCAAAAATAGCTTGTAGAATCTTGAATGCTTTATTGGACAGAACACAGCCTTTTTATACACATGTAACACAAGGGGTTAGACAACGAGGTAGGGCTGACTCATGGATACTCCCCCCTCCCCTCTAGCAAAAACTTAAAAGACAATTATATAATTAACATGTTAATTAACACAACACTTAAGGCAGCCCTGGTGACCAGACAGTTCGTCTCCGCAGGTCAATGTGATCAGCTCTTTCAAGAATTAACAACCAAATAACAGGGTGAATGTGAACAGAAAAAGGTCCTTGCAGCCAGTGTCCGCGACAGTGCCCCCCCCCCGTCCCATAGTCCGGCAGACCCAACTAGATCCACCACGGGTCAGCTTGGGGCTGTCCGGGAGAGTTTTATAGTTCAGTTTGCCTGGCCGATACTGTATGGTAAAATAGTAAGGATGCAGTGCCAAGCTCCATCATCACAAACGTCCATTATCCCCGGAGACCCGATTAAGCCAGATTAATGGATTGTGGTTGGTGAGCACCGTAAAAGATTGTCCGTAGAGATAAGGTTGGAATTTCTTGAGAGCTCACACCAGCGCCAAACACTCCTTCTCCACGGCTGCATAACCAACTTCCCTGGGTAGCAGCTTCCGACTGATGTAGGCCACTGGGTGCTCATCGCCATCAGGTCCTACTTGGCTCAGTACTGCCCCCAGCCCAAATGTAGAGGCATCTGTGTGGACACAAAAACGTTTGGTTGGGTCAGGGGCAGCTAGAACAGGAGCTGAAGTCAGTGCATTCTTTAATCGTTGGAAGGCACCTTCACACTCGGGGGACCACAGTACCTGTCGGGGAAGGTGCTTCTTAGTCAGGTCTGTCAGGGGCTTAGCGATGGAACTATATTGCGGGACAAATTTCCTATAGTACCCAGCTGTGCCGAGGAACGCCAGGACCTGGGTTTTAGTACGGGGGACTTGGCAACTGCCTCAATCTTAGCAGGCTTGGGTCATTGTTGTCCACTGCCTACTTGATGTCCAAGGTACTGTACCTCGGACATCCCTATGCTGCATTTCTCTGACTTAAGGGTTAGTTCTGCAGCTTTGATGCGGTCTAACACGACACCCAGATGAACCAGATGGTCCTCCCAGGTATCACTGTAGATCGCAATGTCGTCCAGATATGCACAAGCATAGTCCTGGAAGCCATCAAGGAGTTGGTCTACCATCCTCTGGAAAGTCGCCGGTGCATTCTTCATCTCAAATGGCATTACTTTAGACTGATATAAGCCAAATGGGGTAATGAACGCTGATTTCTGAATAGATTCCGCATCCAGAGGAATTTGCCAGTACCCTTTGCATAGGTCAAGGGTTGTCAGGAATTTTCCCCGAGCAATGTGATCTAACAGATTATCGACCTGGGGCATAGGGTAAGCATCAGTGGTGGTGCACTCATTTAATCTGCAGTAGTCTACACAGAAGCAAGTTGTGCCATCCCGCTTCGGTACAAGGACCACCGGGGAAGCCCAGGGGCTGCTGGATGGCTCAATGACTCCCAACTCAAGCATCTCCTTAATCTCATGACGCATCCCCTCTCTCACTGTGTCAGGTATCCGGTAAGCCGCCTGTCTTAGTGGCAGTTGTCCCGGGGTCTCCACGCTATGCACTGCCCATAGTAGTGTACCCAGGGACTGTGGAGAACATTTCCCTTCTCTGACTAAGGACCTGTCTAGCTTGTTCTCTCAGCGTCGGCCCTAGCTGGTCGTCAAGCTTTATCGTCTCTATCCCTGCAGTAATTCTGTTTAGCTCCGGGAGCACCAGCAGGGGAAGATTCTCAGAATCTTCCACAGCTGGAGCACATATAGCGGCTACCTCTCCTGGTCTTTCCCAGTATGCTTTCAACATGTTCACATGAAAGGTCCGTCGGACTCTTTCATCCGAACATGAACCGGAGTACCAAATCTCACCACAGGATGGACTGTGGAGATTTCATAGATAGAGCAGTGCCAACTTCCTAAATCTACAAATTCTCAAAGATACACCAAAGGGAGTGGAAAAATGGACTTTGTAGGTACCAATCATAAAATTCAATATAAGTATTTTATTATACAAGGAATACAAAAAACCAAAAACATACACATTTTAAAACATTTCAATATATTGCAAAGCACTAGCTGATACTCTCTCACACATAGATCAAAGCATACAGAGGGGTATCCCTTAAAACAAAGGGAAAAAAACACCACCCTCTGTTAAGGATATGAGACATCAAACTGGTATAGCAATTGAATGCTTCTTCAGGAGCCTGTTTGAGTCACCTGTAATGGGGAAAGAGAGAGAAGACAAACACCAAAATAATACACTAAGTTAATATACACTTGAAACCTTATTAGTACTATCAGTATCCGTGAACACCAGTAGGGAGCCAACCAGTGGACCTATCAGCCAACCAGCATAAGGTGACAAGCAATCACATGCGGGGACGTGTCTGGTAATGAAGCCATAGCAAAAGTAACCCCCGGGAAGGCGGTAGATTAAAGAATCCCGGCTGCCAAAAAAGAGTTAGGTAAAACCAAGTAAAGCTGAGAGAGTAATAGAGTTAAGGCAATACTCCATGTGTGGAAGAAAAGCTAAAAAAGAAAGGAAAAAAGACCAGAACAGAAACGGAAAAGGTAGGGGAGGTGGTAGGGGATAGGGAAAACAGAGGGGGGGAGGGGAGAAAAGGAGGAGAGGGGGGGGAAAGGGAAGGAGGGGGGAGGGGGAAAGGGGGGGGGGGGGAAACCAGGAGGAAAAGGGGAGGAGGGGGGGGGAGGGGGGGAGACAAAGACAGAATAAGGAGGTAAATAAACAGTGGGAGGGGTGTAGGGTCTAATAATGATGAACAAGCCTGTCCAGTTAAGCATACCTCAAATAGAAATAGGAACGGCAGAAAATGGGGAAGCATATACAGCCACACTCGGCGTCCAAAAAGCCAAGTTGCATTGGATAGTCAATGATCTCAATTCTAAAGGGTACAAACAATATAAATTAAGATAAAGTTTACTGTAGCTAAATATATGTATATATAACAAAAATAACCGCAGAGGTCTGCAATAGAGGGAAGATGGTACTAAAAAACTGTTCAAAAGGGCTACAATGCAGCCAAATATGTATAAAAACAAGATCTCATCTTGTAAGAGGTGATGCTAGCCGAGCGGAACCTGTGAACAGCGGTCACAAGCCGTTCCCTTACAGACCACCCACAGATAGAAACATAGCAGACGAGGCTAAACTCGAATTTTAAAAGTATCCATCTAAGCAGCATAACAGCGGTAAGACACAAGTCATCTATAGGAGCAAACACAGGACTCAGTGTGACCAATCACAGGGTTACATAGAAGTATGCCATAGCTAGAGGTAAAGCCAGGAGGAAAGAAAAACAGGGGAATCTTACCAGTCAGCTTATGATGATGTAAATGATGCCCAGGAACCAGAGCGCCCTGAGCGGAAGTGGCATGGTAGTAGGCTAAACTGATAGCCTTAAGTACACGCCCCAATCAGGTGTGCATCAAGTCCAACACCTGACTCGGCCGAGTAGGGCTGCGTGCGCATCCACAGCACTCCGCGCATGCGCAGTAGCCAAAGGGACCAACCGACAAAGACGCGGACGTGTGGAAGGAGCGCAGTCCTAAAGGTAACAGGACTGGGAGCTCCCCCTGGTGGTCTTTCATCCGAACATTTAGCCACTAGGTAGGTTGTGTCACAGAGCTTTGCCACAACCCGGTAAGGTCCCTGCCAAGTTGCCTGTAACTTGTCCTGCTTGGTTGGCCTGAGGGCAAGAACCTTCTGCCCAACCTCCAGAGTGCGGTTCCGAGCAGTACAATCGTACCATCGTTTCTGCCGCCTTTGGGTAGCCCCCTCACCCGCCTCCCATACAGTAACTTAAATGGGGAGAACCCGGTAGATTCCTGCGGCACCTCCCAATAAGCAAAGAGAAGGTGTGGCAGATATCTCTCCCAATCCCTGTGAGAGGTTGCAAATGTCCTAAGCAGCTGTTTCAGTGTTCCATTGGGAGAGCTCTGGGAGAGCTCTGTAGGGGCTTTATCCCACAGAGCCTCCATAACTGCTGAGTGAGCTCAGCAGTGAACTGGGTCCCTTGGTCAGAGATGATTTCCCGAGGGAAACCCACCCTGGCAAAGATCTGGAGCAAAGCATCAGCCACAGTTTCTGCATGGATATTTGCCTGGGGAATGGCCTCCGGGTACCGGGTGGCATAATCCACCACAGTAAGGATATATCTCTTCCCAGAAGGACTAGGTTGGGGCAATGGTCCAACCAGGTCTACAGCAACTCGGCTAAAGGGTTCATCAATGATTGGTAAAGGATGTAGGGGAGCTTTCAGTGGGCCCCCATGCTTACCCACCCACTGGCATGTGTCACAGGTCCGGCAGTACTGTCGGACATCCCCTGGCCAAAAAAATGACTGAGTCAGATGGTGGAGGGTCCAGGACATCCCCAGGTGTCTGGCTAAGGGTATGTCATGCCCAATGCGCAGCAGGTCATGCTGATATTTCTGCGGCACAACCAGCTGCCGCTTGGGTGGATGGGAGACTGTCTTTCCCTCAGTAACCTGATCAAATAATCCCTGGACCCACTCTATCCACTCCCTCTCCAACCCCCCAGGGTCCAATCCTGCTCTTTCCCTATAGCTAGCTAGGGAAGGGTCGCTAAGAGTTGCCTGAGCAAAGTCTTGGGGAGAAGCCCAAGTCGGGGTAGGAATAGCTGGGGTAGTACAGTCTGGGTCAGGGGTGACAGGTCTTACCTGGGTCCCATCCTCGAGGGAGCGCACCTCCATCCGGGCTTGCTGGCGGGTGGTAACAGGGTAGGCTTCCGGGATACATCCAGGGAGAAGGCTTAATTTAAACGTCCCAAATCATTGCCCAACAAAACCTCTGCAGGTAAGTTCTGCATTATTCCCACTTCCACTTCTTTGGCCCCTGAACCCCAATCAAGGTGAACCCTGGCAGTGGGGACCCGCATAACATTTCCCCCGGCCACCCGCACAGCCACAGACCGTCCCATCTGCTTTACCGGGTTTATCATTCGGGACTGTATCAGTGTAATAGTAGCTCCCGTGTCCCGCTGTCCCTGGGCAGCCCGACCATTAATCCACACGGCTTGTCGATGGTGCAAACGATTATCTGTAGTGGCAGCTTGCACAGGGTCTGCCTCATGTAGAATTTCAATATTCTCCTCACTTGGGTAAGTCACATCATCTCTCTCCAGACAGTGTGCAGCAGCCCAGGCAGGTCCAAGGGGCCTGTTGTTCCGCGCGTCCTGGGAAACATTCTGTGGACAATACCTCCTAACATTCCCTGCTTGGTTGCATCTGTAGCAGAGGTCCCCTTTTCCTCGTGAAGATGGTAGCTGAGTGGGGCCGGGGATCGACGGCTGGTGTGGAGGGGCAACACTCCGTGGAATGTTGGGGACAGGCCGAGCTGGGGTCTTAGGCTCTGGTTGTACAGTCCGTCTTGAATCCACGTATTGGTCAGCTAGAGTGGCAGCTTCATCTACTGTGACTGGCCGCCGATCCTTTACCCAGTCTCTAACTTCATATGGGGTATGATCGTAGGATTGCTCCAGGAGGATTAGCTGGAGCGCATCTGCCATGGTAACAGCTTGGCACCCGGTCATCCAACTCTTCGCTTCTCGGGTCATTTGATGAGCCCATTCTGTGTAAGGCTCTCTCTCCTTGCAGCGGAGGTTGCGAAACCTCAAACGGTGTGCCTCTGGGGTAATGCCGAAGCGAGCCAATAGTCTTTCTTTTACTCAGTCATAGTCCTGGCTGATCTCGTCAGAGACATTATTGTACGTGGATCTCTGGCTGTTTACAGTCTAGCAGCAAGTTGACCATATTGTTTAGCAGTTCACCTAATCATGAAAATGTTGCATTCAGGCTGAACCCTGTCTATCAGTAAGTAAAAGAAACAGCTGTTTCTTTTACTTACTGATAGACAGGGTTCAGCCTGAATGCAACATTTTCATGATTAGGTGAACTGCTAAACAATATGGTCAACTTGCTGCTAGACTGTAAACAGCCAGAGATCCATGGACAACATCATTGACCAAGCCAGGAAATTCTTTGTCCCATCGCTGATATTAAAGTGAACCTAAACCACCACGTTTTCTGGAACCCATTTTCGGCTTTGCTCCTGTTGGTAGAGAGGGGACGTCCCGGCCCGGGAGAGGCTCTACCTTTGCCTCCAACACTTCACCACTTCGCCCTGGGTGGCATTAAGCTCCATTGATTCTATGCTTATGGCAGTAGAATCCAACTTCTCTGGTAAGGGTATTTTATCTACTCGCTTAAATTGATGATATACCAGCTGAAGGTTGAGAAGCAGACAGAATTGATATACGGATTATCCATTCTCATTGTGGACTTTTTTGCTCCTTTGGATTACACATTTGCTTCTTCTGGGACATTACGTCTATATGCACTTTGAATCCTATTTATTATTAATATTTTTTGTGTGTTTCTAGTGCTACAGTTTATTCTTACATCTGTTTTTCCTTTTTGTCATATGGTTTTGTGGCAGCTGTTTTTTCCTTTTTTTTTTTTTGGGTAGCGCATTAATCATCCCCTTTTACATTATTGTATGCCTCTGCAGCCCTTCCTGTGAGCCGGCTGACCAGGAGCGTGACCCAGTCTGCTTTATTGACACCTTGGAGACTGCATTGCCGCTCAAAAATTTGCAGGTAAATATCCATCTCATCTTCACCATCTTGAAACATGTGGAAGGCGGCATAGGGTAGCTTTTTGCGGGCTGCTGGAGCTTCCCAGTTGAACATAACTGACGCTCCTTGGTCCCGCTGGAGTTCAGCCATTCGCAGCTGGGACACCTCTTGTAACACTTGACTGATAACCTCCTGCGGGGGGTGAGTACCATACAAGGCCAGTCGCCACTGGAAGTCACGCTGGAACTCTGTCGCCTCTGAGGTATCTGCTGGTGGGTTGCTGGCCTGGTCAATCTCCATTAGTTCGGTGATGAGAGTTGCTTTGGATTTGTTGCTGGAGACTTTTCCACGGGCTTCCAAGAGATCCTTCAAGGTACTGCGCTTGAGTCTGGCGTAGTGATGTTCCATCTGCTGTTAGGAGCAGGGGGTCCTGGTGGTGATTTGGGTGTGCCTAGGCAAGAGGAAGCATCCCACAGCTTGCCACCAATTGTGATGGATCCTATCCCACACTCCGCTGAGTGCTTCCGTCAGTAATAATGCTTCCTCCAGTCTGACCATCAGAGAGATATATTCTTATAGCTGCATTGAATACAAGTCTAGCCGAAAATAGCTTGTAGAATCTTGAATGCTTTATTGGACAGAACACAGCCTTTTTATACACATGTAACACAAGGGGTTAGACAACGAGGCAGGGCTGACTCATGGATATTCCCCCCTCCCCTCTAGCAAAAACTTAAAAGACAATTATATAAGTAACATGTTAATTAACACAACACTTAAGGCAGCCCTGGTGACCAGATACTTTGTCTCCACAGGTCAATGTGACCAGCTCTTTCAAGAATCATGTATTGTTCAGAATTAACAACCAAATAACAGGGTGAATGTGGACAGAAAAAGGTCCTTGCAGCCAGTGTCCGCGACATCCACTATCTCCACTATCTCAGCAAAGGCCATATTTGAGGCCTTAAATCTCCTCCTGGATCGGGACGTTTCTGGCTCCAGACTTTCGTCGTTGCTGCTCTCCTCTGCAGGCACCTGTTGCCTCTCCGCCATGTGCTCTCCCACTGCGCCGAAAGAGAAGGGGCAAGGAATATACTAGAAAGAAGGTCAGAGGCGGAGTTTCACACATGCGCAGTGTATATAAAGCATAACACGCGTGGGTCGTACATATGATCTGTGAGCGTAGGATGGAGTAGCGTAAGCGTCGATCATGCAAACGAAGGTATTATTTTAACTTTGGGCATCAGTGGCCTATATTGCTTAAAGATTGAGGCCTATATTGGGACAAGATTAGGAGAGTTTATCCTGACATTGGGGTTTGTCTTGTGTTGTGTCTTGCAGACAATATGGATAAATTCAACGACCATGACTTCCTAAATACAGGGAGCTGCCCTGTCTGTGGCAAATGAAACACCCATTTTATAATAACAAACTAAAGAGGAAAGCAGCGCTGGATCAACTGTTGGAATTGGTGACACCGGTGATTCCCACGGCAAACATCAACTATTTGAAGTGCAAAATTGGTGGCCTGAGGAGCACATATAATAGGAAGCGCAAGAAGGTCCAGGATTCCATGAGATCAGGAGCAGCAGCAGATGACATTTATGTCCCCAGGCTGTGGTACTACAACAGACTGCAGTTTTTGTCAGACCAGACTGACATCAGGCAATCACTCTCAACCCTTCCTTCCACTCTTCCTTCCACAGGCGTTGCCAGGGGGGTCGGGGGGTGCGGGCCGCACCGGGTGACACCCACCGGAGGGGTGACACCTGTGGGCAGCGGCACCACTCGCTAACATCGCATGCCGCACAGTACTCACCCCTACACAGCGCTGCACACAGCGGAGCAGACTGAAACCGCCTCTCCCTCCTCTCTGTTTATGGAGGGGGAAGAGGAGGAGTCCGAGGGAACACATGCCGCTGTGCCTATCCCGCGCTGTTCTGAGGTCTGTAAAGTTTTTATCCAAATAGACATGTGCTGGGGGGAACGCTATGGGAGGGGGGTCTGCACTGATGGAGGGATGTGGTCTGCACTGAGGGTGGTCTGCATTAATGGGGTGGGGGTCTGCACTGAGAGGGGTCTGCACTGATGGAGGGAGGGGGATCTGCACTGAGTGGGGTCTGCATTGTTGGGGGTCTGCACTGATGGAGGGGGGTGGTCTGCACTGAGGGGGGTCTGCATTGTGGGGGGGCTGCACTGATGGAGGGGGGTCTGTACTGATGGGGGTCTGAACTGATGGAGGGGGGTCTGCAATGAGGGAGGGAAGGTCTGCACTGATGGAGGGGGGTCTACACTGGGGTCTATAGTGATAGAGGGGGATCTATACTGATAGAGGGGGTCTGCACTGAGGGGGGTCTATACTGATAGATGGGGGTCTGCACTGAGGGGGGTCTACACTGATAGATGGGGCTCTGCACTAAGGGGGTCTACACTGATAGATGGGGGTCTATGCTGATAGAGGGGGCTATACTGATAGATGGGGGTCTGCAATGAGGGGGGTTATACTGATGGAGGGGGTCTGTACTTAGTGAGGGGGTCTGTACTTAGTGAGGAGGATCTATACTGTGAGAGGGGGGTCTATACTTAGTGGGGGTCTATACTGAGAGAGGGGTCTGCAGTTAGTGGAAGGGGGTCTGTACTGAGGGGGGGCTATAGTTGGTGGAGGGGGGTGACACCAACCCTAGTGATGCCACTGCTTCCTTCCACTCTTCCTTTCACCTCAGATGAGGCTTCCGACGTACAACCTGGGCCTTCCACCCAGGAAGATGTGGAGGAGCCCAGCTTGAGCCAGGTATAGCACTGTTCAACATATTTCTTGACCAAAAATTACTGATGTTAACTAGATGTTATTATTGATCACTAATTTCAGATTTAACAAAGTGGTTTACATATCAATAGACAGTAGTAGCCAAAAATAATTGGGACAAGAATGAAAAATGCTGGGGTCAGAAGGATAGTCTTTTCTATTTGTTAACATTCAATTTGCAACAGTCATGAGCTCTAAATTGTGTGTGATTGATGACCAAAAAACGAAAACTATGTGCCATTTTCATACAAAGGAAAGTCTCAGCCAGGAGGTGGCCGTGCCCAGTAGCCTGACCGAATTGCAGGTTCCTCCCCTCCACCTTCCAACAAAAAGGCCCAGGAAGGGGAGGAACGTGGAGGAGTCAGCGCTTGGTTTGATTTGGCAGGCTACTGCGGTCCTCACAAACACCCCTAATGTCCAGGAGGCCTTTGCGTGTATGACGGCCAGTAAGATACAGGGAATGGAGGTGGGCCAACGCCTCATCAGTGAGGAGCTCATAAGTCAAGTCCTAAATAAGGGGGTGAGGGGCGAACTCACCAAGAAAAGTCACGTATGCGAGTTGGACCATACTCCTCCACCACCTCCTGACACAACTCCGACACCACAGCCACAGCCTGGAAGGAAGCATGCAGGAAAGTCTTGAGAGTGATGGCCTGGGTTCGGTCTGGTCTGGCAAAAGACACAGGCTGTGGTAAGACCACAGCCTGGGGACATATAGGTCATCTGCTGCTACTCCCGATCTCTCGGAGTCCTGGACCGTATTGTGCACCCTATTAAATGGACTCCTCAGGTTACCAATTTGGCCTGTCAAATAATTGATGTCTGCCCTGGGATAAAAAGGCTTCACCAATTTCAACAGTTTATAAAGCGTTGCTTTCCTCTTTATCTTGTTATGACCCCTAAAAAACTACTTTTTTTTTTTTTAATTCTTGCCTATGTGTTTTGGTTCAAAAAGGACAGTTTGTTTGTGAGTAGGCAGGTACATTTCAAAAATACAATGTCAAATTAACAAGGGACACCAATACCAACCGACCTCTTTGAGGTTGAAAAAATACAAGATAATAATGGTGTTGTGGTAACTTGACACACAAAACGACAAAAAAATATTATGGAGATCACTAGAAAAAAAAAAAAAATCAGGAGATCTTGATAAAAAAAAAGTAGATCACTAAAAAAAAAAAAAAAAACCATTCTGGAGATCTGGCGAAAAAAAAAAAAAAAGAAGATTATTCAGGAGATCACGAGAAACAATAAAGAAATTAGTTTATCAGAACTCTGAGTGAATATCAGCAGCAAAACAACTTCATTATTCTAGCATTATAAAGAAGAAGAGAATGCGCTGCATTGAAATATTTCAAAATTTGCAGCGTGACGAATGTGCTATCTCATTACAAACGCTAATTTTACCAGATCGAGCGCTTCCGTCTCGTAATTGATTCTGGGCATGCGTGGAATTTTATGCCTCGGACTTGTGTACACACGCTCGGAATTTCCGACAACAAAGTTTTTTGTCAGGAAATTTGAGAACCTGCTTTCAAACAGTTGTCAGAAATTCTGACAGCAAATGTTCCGATGGAGCACACATACGGTCGGAATTTCCGACAACACGCTCACATCAAACATTTGCCGTTGGAAAAGACGATCGGGTGTACAGCCCATAAGGGTCACTCCCTAGGGCACACATTTAACCCCTTGATCGCCCCTAGTGTTTACTGTATAAATGTCATTGGCAGGGAATGGGTTATCAGTGAATATTTTTAGCTCTGATCAATGTATAGATGTCAGTGGTCCCAAAAAAAGCGTCAAAAGTGTCCGATCTCTCTGCCGCAATGTCGCAGTCCCGCTAAAAATTGCAGATCACCGCCATTACTAGTAAAAAAAAAACTTATAATAAAAATGCCATAAACATATCCACTATTTTGTCGATGTTATAACTTTTGCGCAAACCAATCAATATACACTTATTGTGATGTTTTTTTTACCAAAAATATGTAGAAAAGTACATATCCGCCTAAACTGAGGAAGAAAATAATTTTTTTATATTTTTTGGGGGGGGGGGGGGGGGGTATTTACTATAGCAAAAAGTAAACAATATTGCTTTTTTTTTCAAAATTGTCACTGTTTTTTTTGTTTATAGCGCAAAAAATAAAACCGCAGAGGTGATCAAACACCACCAAAAGAAAGCTCTTTTTGTGGAAAAAAAGGACGTAAATTTTGTTTTTGTACAATGCACGACCGTCTAATTGTCAGTTAAAGTGACGCAGTGCCGTATCGCAAAAAATGGCCTGGTCATTAAGGGGACAAATCCTTTCGTGGCTTAAGTGGTTAAGATATCATTGTCTGCTATCAGAGCATCAAGAACAACCTTTATTAGAAGAGATTCACTGCAATTTAAAGTGTAACTCCTCTTTTGTTGAGAAAAAAACATTTCCCTCTGGGTGATATATGTACATTAAAAGGATTTTACCAAACTTTGTTGCAGATTCCTATCTTTTGTTATTCTGAAGAAATCTCTGTGTGTTTGTCTGTGCCCAAGTACTCCCTAATGGGAGTGGTTTCATAATTATCAACCAGCTGCAGCACCTGCAAAGCTTCAATGAGGAAAGTGGCAGGGCCTGCACCCCTTTAGATGCAATTTCCCTTTGGGAGTATCTTTTTTTGTTTTCTTTTGGGGTATCCTGCACCCCTAAACCCTCTCTCCTAGAAATGAGTTCAGCCATAAAAGGTGAAAAAATAATGTGACTGATGCCCATTATATTTTTCATCCCATCATACACCAAAGACCAGACCCTGAGATGGAAATGTTTGCCTACCACACTACTTAAGGGGTTATTCCGCACCAGCACAAAAGGAGGAATGTTGCGATATTTATGTGATCCTCTTTATGGAAAAAAAAACAGGAAAGAAAATAGAAACAAGACATATAATCCAGACCTTATATCATACATCATACTTTTATCATACACGAATATAGCATTTGAGCAACGTTTAGACTACTTTCACACTGAGGCGCTTTACAGGCATTATAATGCTAAAAATAGCGCCTGCAAAGTGCCTTGAAAGAGCCTCTCCTCTCACTCCAATGTGAAAGCCCGAGGGCTTTTACACTGGAGCGGTGTGCTGGCAGGACGGTAAAAAAAGTCCTGCAAGACGCATCTTTGCAGCGCTATAGGAGCAGTATATACACCGCTCCTAAAGCACCCCTGCCCATTGAAATCAGTGGGCAGTACCACCGAACCGCCGGCAAATCGATTTCTGGGCAGTTTTAACCCTTTTTTGGCCGCTAGCGGGGGTCAAAAACGTCGGTAAAGCGTCGCTAAAAATAGCGGCGCATTACCGCCAACGTCCCCAATGCCCCAGTGTGAAAGTAGCCTTATAGCGCTCCTTAAATCCTCCATTATTAAAGTTACAGTATGTTACTTTCCAGAGAGGTGGATCCATATTTTTTTTTCTACCAAAAGAAATAGCCTGGTCTGCACAGAGTTGTGCACAGGTTTATGAAAAATTTACTTGGAAAGATTAAAGAATAAAGTTTGAATTATTTTAGATGCCATAAAGAACACAATGGCAGTCTAATGTTTAGTAGTTTGAAATATATATGACTTCTAAGAATCTTTGAATATTTAATACACTGTGTAAGACCCATAGAAAAATACTTATGTTTCCTTGGCAACAGAAGTCATTTAAGTGGTGATTTTAGTGTCATAGTTTGTTTGATGCTTGTTGAAATGTAAAAACATTATTAAAAACCGCTGTGCCTATTTTTATCTCTGTTCATTGGGGGCTTGTGTCAAGTCTGAACATCATGAACTGGAAGATAACAGTTGGATGTAGAGTGATGCTTTGCGGGTTATCCAAATGAGGCTGGCATGTAAGACTTGGTGTTTCACCTTACATTTATAGCACTGTGCAACCCTGACAAAAGGTACTTCCCAGACACATGGGGGGCCTTAAAGCAGTGGTAAACTCTAAGAATAAAAAAAATCCCTGTGCAAGGCAATATCATAATGTGTTAGTATGCACCACATACTAGCACATTATGAAGGACTGATCTTAAAATGAAGCCCTCCAGCAGCACGCTGTGATGGCTGCAGAGGCTTCCATCTTCACCTGGCCTTCCTTCCGGATTTGCAGACTCAGGCTTTTTGACTGACTGAGCCATGATGACGTCACTCCCGCACATGGGAGTCTCAGCTGCAGGACACACATCTCCGAAGGAAGGCACAGTATACTGTTCCTTCAGAGCGCATGCGCCATTGACCTAACCAGCTACTGCTGGCCAGAATATCTCCTAAACGCTGCATGTTTAGGAGATATTAATTTTACCTACAGGTAAGCTTTATTATACGCTTACCTGTAGGTTAAAATAAAAGCAGAGAGTTTTCTACCACTTTATTCTAAGGTACTGCAAAGATGATGGATGTTGCTAGATGTTGCTTTAATTTTTGGAAAGTGGGGGGGAAGGGAGGACTTGACAGTGGTGATAAGATTATGAGATTGTGCATGATGTCATGTAATTTGGGTCCAGAGTGAAGTGCAAGTGATCCCTTATCGCCAAGGTTAAAGATGAGAAAACCAGTTTGTATTTTCAGTCTATAAACTTGTCTGTTCAAGGCAAATTGAATCTGTAATATATTGTACTCTGCAAAAATCACAAGTGAAATGTTCCAATAATTTTTGTTAAGCCTGCCATGGATCAAATCTCAGCTGGTTCAGCATGGACCAGCTGACATTTGGTCCATCTATGGGCAGGCAGGTTGTATCCAAATAGTCAGCAGACCACAATAGTCAGTGTTAATGGCAATGGCGACCCTAGGGGGGGCCAGAGGGGGCCATGACCCCCCCAACATTATGCTGGGCCCCACCATGTGCCCCCCCCAAAAAAAAAAAATTTTTTTTTTTTTTTTATTTATTTATTTTTTTTTTACAAAAAGGCAATTTCTTTTTGTTTGTATTCATATCGGATGTGCCGCATCTTACTCGGGCCACCGCTGGGGTAACACAGTCTCTATTGAGAGGGAGAACGTCCCCAGTCAGCTCCTGTGGGTGATTCCTCCCCCCTCCCTCTGCTCGCTGACACTGCATAATGCAAGCGCTCATACAACCACGGCCGCCCGATCTGCTCCTTCCCCTGCATCCTCATTGGCAGGGAAAAGAGCGAGTTGCAGGAAAGACTCCACCAGGACTCTCAGTTACTGAAAAAACAGACTGATTTCTCCCGTCCTTAGGACAGGAGAATGAGCCTGTAAATTCCAAGAAATGCCAGACCAGCGCTGTCAATAGCAGTGGCAGGACAGCAAGAGGAGGCTGGGGAACCCCACAGTGACAGAACACCAGGGCCCGGTGGCAAGACAACCTTTGCAACCCTGATAGTTCTCCCACTGCTTTGGACCCTTATATTTTCTTGGTATGCTGGTGACATATATCTCTTGTTCTCTGTCACCCTGGGGGGGCCCCAGTAGGAAGGGAGCTCACAGCAGAACATGTGAAAGGGCCGTTGTGGGATCGTAGTAAAGGAGTAAAGGGCCCCAGGATAGATAATATATATATATATATATATATATATATATATATATATATATATTTGCATTTTATATTGCCCCCCTATTTTTGTCCCTGTCCCCCCATGTGCCCCCCCTAAATATGAAAGCTGGAGACACCACTGGTTAATGGGGAAAAGGAAAAAAAGGAAAGAAAATCACAGTCTATTGGTGGCTTTAGAGTGAAGACAAGGCAAGAAAAATACTAGGGAACCTGTCTCTGCAGATGTTTTCTATTTTTTAGATTGCAGCAGCATCTGTGGAAGCTGTGGATCTCAAGTCACTTTTGACTTTAGGTCCACTAACCTAACACAACCCTTAACATTCCTCAAACTTGGGAAAGCACATGTAACAATCTCCATTTGGCAGCACACACAATTCATCTAGTCAGACTAATCCTCCACACAACTGTTTTTCCCCCCTGAGACTCCTTAAAATCATTGAATTGGGCAAAATCATGTTTCTCTGCTACTGTGCATGGGTCTTCTTCAATAGAGCTATATAAGCTAGACACATCTCTCCTGTGTTCACTCCCTTCATGCTGCAGTCACTTGGTCATGCTGTGTAAAGGCACTAAATCAAGCTAGGGGATATGGAGGGGCAAGACCTGTAAGTGTAATGCCCCGTACACACAATTGGACATTGATCGGACATTCCGACAACAAAATCCATGGATTTTTTCTGACTGATGTTGGCTCAAACTTGTTTTGCATACACACGGTTGCACAAAGTTGTCGGAATTTCTGATCGCCAAGAACGCGGTCACGTACACCACGTACAACGAGACTATAAAAGGGCAGTTCAGAACCAAGCGCGGCACCCTTTGGGCTCCTTTTGCTAATCTCGTGTTAGTAAAAGTTTGGTGAGAGACGATTCGTGCTTTTTCAGACTCGTGGTTTTCAGATCGTTTTCTGCTGTTCAGTTTGTGCTTGTGGGTTTGTATCGGGTCTTCAGTGCGTGCAGCAACTACAATTGACTTGTCATTGTGTTCGTGTTCGTTCGTAACTGATTTTAAGGTTGCTCTTCACAGGCCTTGCTGTTCTTCAGTGTGTTCTGTTACTTCGTTCTGAGCAGCCGACCGTTTTCTAGCCATGTTGCGTATACGTACTCCTCATAGAGTTTGTGCTGTTGGGGTCCTTACCTTGACACAAGCCCAGTCCATGAACAAGGTGGGGAGGAGTTCATGGACCAAGAATTGGTTGCTCCAGCGTGACCAGTTCTGTCACATGCTTTTGCTCTGTGAGATCTGTGAGAATAATCCTGACGATTTCAGGAACTTTCTCCGGATGACGGACCCCGTATTTCACCATTTGTTGGCTTTGCTGACCCCAAGTATCAGCAGGCAGGATACCTGCATGAGGCAAGCCATCACTCCGGAGCAGAGGCTAGTCGCCATCCTGCGGTACTTGGCGACGGGGAGAAGCCTGCAGGACCTCAAGTTCTCGATAGGCATCTCCCCCAGGCTCTGGGGATCATTATCCTGGAGACCTGTTGTGCCATCATTCAGGTCCTGCAGAAGGAGTATATTAAGGTAAGATTTTTATCCTTTAACATCATATTTTATTGTATAGAATGTTTGTTAATATATTGTATTTCTTTCCTTTGCCTTCACTTATCTCCCCAGCATGCTCTCCTGGGCCTATATTCACCTCGTGTAGTCACTTAACAATGTGTTTTGTCAGCTCCATAGTAGTGCTTTACCCTAAATACCCCCTAAAATGTGTAAAATAGTGATGTGTGCTTTAAATTCAGGCAGAGTGCAAGATGCTTTTTTTTGGTCTCCCAAAATCTTTTTGAACCCTCCCTCCCCCCAACTGCTAACTCAGCTGAGACCAATCCTCTATTTGCTGACTTTGCCAAACCCATACACACTATACCCACCTCTTTAGTGATCATATTTATGGATGAATTCCCCAAAGCATATAGTGCAAGGGCCTGCCTGAATACTTTCAAATGGTACTGTTTCAAGTTTTTGTATCCTATTATTATCTTGATAGGTATTAGCAGAATGTAAAAATGTGCTAACATGTGTACAATGTGTATTTATATCTTTGTATTATGACACTTCTTACCTGTCCAGTGGGCTGCCAATAGTGTAAAGTAAGGAGGGGCTGGCCAAAGTAATACACATTATTTATGCATTCATCTCTCAATGAAGTGGAGAGGGTTACCTGTCCAAAACATCTCCCCCCCATAAAATTTATAAAATGGCCCATGGGGGGGTTGGAGGAATCTGATAGGTGGACCTTATACCTTTGTCTTTAAATACTCCCTAAAATAAATGTTATACTGATTTTGGCCAAGAATGTTTGTGTCTAATCTGCTTTCCATGTTTATGTGCAAAATGATTAATTTATTTTTCTGGTTTTACTCCACAGTTTCCTTCCAACCCACAGGAATGGCAGACTGTGGCCTCCCTTTTTGCCCAGCGGTGGGACTTTCCTAACTGCGGAGGGGCAATTGATGGGAAACACGTCCACATCGTTCCACCACCCAACAATGGGTCATACTATTGCAACTATAAGGGGTTCAATAGTATTGTGATGGTGGTGGTGTCGGCTACTTATGAGTTCCTGTATGTGGACGTGGGGAGGAATGGCCGGATGTCAAATGGTGGAGTCATCGCCCAGACGGAGTTCTACAGGCATCTCCAGAATGACAGCTTGGACTTGCCACCTCCAGAAGACAATGTGGAAGGACTCCCATTCATCTTCGTTGCAGATGAAGCGTTTGCGCTGGGGGACCATCTTATGCAGCCATTCCCTATGAGGACCCTCACCCCGGACCACAGGATTTTTATTTACCGGCTGGCCAGAGCCAGAAGAGTGGTGGAGAACATGTTTGGAATCATGGCTAGCCGGTTCCGCCTATTTCTTACACCTATACACATGGCGGAGTATAAACTGAATCATATCATCCTGGCGTGCTGTGTTCTCCACAACTTTTTAAGGTGACATTCTGCCAACTATGCTGCCTCAGTGGGGCCTGAGGCCGGAATTCATGTAAATGAACCAACCCTGATGGCGCTTGAAGCTGGCCGTCCTGGCTTGCCCCCCCGAGTGCTTGCGAGGTCCGTCTAAGATACCTTGAATACTTTGCGAGTAGGGGGGCCATCAATATGCCAGACAATGTCTGAGCCTTTTTTTAAATAAAAAAAATTAGTTTACCTACTAAAATATTTGCTGACATTTATTAATGCTTGTGTTTCTTTTAGCTGACCCTGACTGAAATGTGTGTAGTCCTGAAAATGACGTGATTGTGTAACATTAGAAAGCACTGTTTTGTATTATTTACTAAAGGAAAATACACTTTGCACTACAAGTACACTTGAGACTGCACTGAAACTGCACTTGTAGTGCAAAGTGGATTTGCCCTTAGGAAATAACACCCATTGACACAGAAAACACCAATTTTACCTCAACAAAAGTTTTGGGGCATTGAAAGAAGAATCCACACATTCTTGATTATCAATCTTTTTTATACAAGCACAATCACATGTGCATTTATAAAAGGTTTTTAAAACAAACCAACATGTTTGTTGTATAACAATTTTTTGGGTCACATTATTAAAAGTAGAAATGTCCATTTAAGGTAAAACAGGCTTGTTTAAAACCAACAAGAAATACACAAATCTGGAACTTACAAAGTTCAACTTTGTTAGAAATGGAAGGCAATATCAGACATGAGTATTTATAAACTGTGTTTAATATTGCGTTCAGATGGGATGAAGCCAAATTTTGAAGATGCACACAAATTGCAGAATGTCAACATGTGCTAGCTGCCATCATGGGGGATCAATGGACGTGTTTTGTGGGTGCTACCCCTTCCTCTCAGCTACTTTATTATTGAGGAAGGGGTTGCACCCACAAAACGCGTCCATTGATCTCCCGTGATGGCAGATAGCACATGTTAACACACTGTGTGCATCTTCAAAATTTGGCTTTTCGAGAATATGTCAAAAAAGGTGCAAAAAATGTTTAGATTCAAAAAACAACAAAAAAGTCAAGGATTTGGAGGTGTTTTAACCCCTTCCAGCCGACCGTACGCAGATGTGCGTACTCGGCTTTCGGGGGTTATACCGGGATGATGCCCGCCGGCGATCGGCTATCCGTATATAACAACCGATGTGGCTAAAAGCCGCTCGGCTGTTATACCGGAGGAGCGGGAGGGGATGCCACCCCTCCCACCGCCTCCCGCCGCTCTTACCGGGTCCAATCGGCTACCTCCGGTGGCCGGGGGTGGACTGGAACGGAGCCATGAATGGCTTTGTTCCAGCCTTCTAATTGTAAACGCGGAAGCGACGTCATGACGTCACTTCCCGTTTACTCGGCTGCCAATGGCGCCAAATTTAAAAAAAATACACAGTATTCAGAATCGCCGTTTTCGGCGATCTGAATACTTTGAAGTGCAGAGGAGGGATCGGGGGTCTTTTAGACCCCCGATCTCTCCATAAAGAGTACCTGTCACCACCTATTACTGTCACAAGGGATGTTTACATTCCTTGTGACAGCAATAAAAGTAAAAAAAAAAAACATTTTTTTAAAAACACATTTTATAAGTATAAAAATAAATAAAATAAATAATAAAAAAAAAATTTTAAAGCGTCCCCGTCCCCGTGAGCTCGCGCAGCGTAGAAAACGCATATGGAAGTCGCGCCCGCATATGTAAAAACAGTGTTCAAATCACACATGTGAGGTATCGCCGCGATTGTCAGAGTGAGAGCAATAATTCTAGCCCTAGACCTCCTTTGTAACTCTAACCTGGTAACCGTAAAAAAAATTTAAATCATCGCCTATGGAAATTCATAGCTACCATGGTTTGTCGCCATTCCACGAGTGTGTGCAATTATAAAGTGTGACATGTTTGGTATCTATTTACTCGGCGTAACATCATCTTTCACATTATACAAAAAAATTGGGGTAACTTTACTGTTTGGATTTTTTAAAATTCATGAAAGTGTCCCTTTTCCAAAAATTTGTGTTTAAAACACAGCTGCACAAATACCGTGTGATATAAAATATTGCAACAATCTCCATTTTATTCTCTAGATTCTCTGATAAAAAAACATATATAATGTTTGGGGGTTCTAAGTAATTTTCTAGCAAAAAATATGGATTTTAACTTGTAAACACCAAATTTCAAAAATAGGCCTAGTCATGAAAGGGTTAAACTCTCCCTAAAACATCAATGATGTTCTTCATTTTGTTTTGAACATCATTGATGTTTTTCTGGATGTTTTCCAAGTCCCTATTACACCCCATGATCTCCCCGATCAGGATCTGGGCACTCTCACTGGTGAAATGTCCTTCATCCACAACATCACGATCACCTAAAAATATAGACAAAAACACACCATGTATTATAAATATGCCGGCATCCATCTCTTACCTGAGCCTGTGGTCGCAGACACTCACCTGTTGTGATTATTTTGATTATGTCTCCTTCCTCCTCCTGCTGTTGGCTTTGGGGGATTTCACCTTCTTCCTGAGGTGGGGGGTCTGTGGTCTCTTCGGATGAGTGGTGTCACGAACGTTCATTCCGTTCCAGATGGCGTGCGCCTATGCTCATGCGCGAGTCACGGACCGATCGCATGAACGTGCGCATGCGCGTTCGTTAGACGCGCTTTGGCGCCCAATAGGCTTTAAAAGATGCTCAATGGCGCTGCCGCTTGCGGTTTGATCTGCTTCCGTTCCCTGTATTCCTGATTGTACCTGTATTCCTTTCCTGTGTTTTGACCCGGCTTCCTGACCCTGCTTATGTCTCCAATCCTGACTTTGGCTAGTTTGACCCGGCTCTGTTACCTGTCTGATTGCCTGTTGCCAAGACCCAGCCTGGACTCTGACTCTTCTCTGCCTGCCATTTCTGCTGTATTCCCCGATGTGTATGACCCGGCTCGTCTGACTCTGCTTCTGTCTGCTGACCTGCATCCGCTGCTCTGCAAACCTGCATCTGCTGACCTGCATCCGCTGCTCTGCAAACCTGCATCTGCTGACCTGCATTCGCTGCTCTGCAAACCTGCATCTGTTGACCTGCATCCGCTGCTCTGCAAACCTGCATCTGCTGACCTGCATCCGCTGCTCTGCAAGCCTGCATCTGCTGACCTGCATCCGCTGCTCTGCAAACCTGCATCTGCTGACCTGCATCCGCTGCTCTGCAAACCTGCATCTGCTAGCCTGCATCCGCTGCTCTGCAAACCTGCATCCGCTGCTCTGCAATCTGCACCTGCTGACCTGCATCCACTCTGCTGCTAACCTGCATCTGCTGAGCTGCAACCATCACTCCAGCTTCCACGCAAGGAGACCACTTCAAACAGTAAGGACTCAGGCACCTGTACCCCACTGTGCTCTTACCGCCACTGTTCCCACTCCAGTGGTCTCCGAGCGAGGGTGGTACTGGAGGTCTCCCTCCACACGTCAGGCTCACATCCCAGGTACGTTACAGTATCAAACCGCCATGTCTGAGCCTGCAGGAGGAACCTCGCCTATGGACTTTGTCTGTCAAACTCTCACAGCCTTCACTCAGGTCATGGAGACCCTGCAAAACAGCCTTGTCCGAATGGAAAAGCGGACACAAGAGTTGACCATCTTGGCAGACCCATCTCCCGAGCCTAGGGTGCCTGTCCCTGAGAAGTTCTCTGGGAACCGTAACCAATTCCGGGCGTTTCGCAACGCATGCAAACTTTATTTCTCATTGCTGCCACAGACTTTCTCATCTGAAATTACCAAAGTAGGCTTTGTTATCACTTTGCTGCAAGGGGAGCCCCAGGCCTGGGCCCATCACCTACTTGAAGTCCGCCATATGGACCTGAGCTCCTTGTCATCCTTCCTTGATGCCATGGCCTGACTTTATGACGACCCCCAGTGGACTTCCACCGCCGAGGCTGCCCTCCACGTGCTCCAGCAAGGCCGCCGAGCGGTAGAGGACTATGTAACTGATTTCAGACGCTGGAGCGCGGACACTCAGTGGAATGAGGCGGCTCTCCGACACCAGTTTCGTCTCGGTCTATCTGAGAGTTTAAAGGACGAATTAGCCCGGGTTAATGTTCCTGATGCTCTAGAGACTTTAATTACGCTATCCATCCAGATAGACCGACGACTTCGGGAACACAGAGCAGAGAGGTCTTCTCAGCAGCTCCGCCCAGCTTGGATGCTATCCCGGATGCCAACTTCCATGCACTCCATCAAACCAAAGCAGCCTGAACTGATGAAACATTCCTTGTCCGCCCAAGAACGACTTTGTCTGCAGCAGAATTATCTATGCCTATACTGTGGAGAAGCTGGTCACTACATCTCCTCTTGTCCTGCTAAGATGCGCAAGTTCCTGGCCACCTCTTCTTCTACTCATGCACCTTCCGTTGCCAGTGCCACTCACCTGGCCATACCAATCTCATTCCAATTGCCGGGAAGAACTATACCAGTGACGGCGATAATAGACTCAGGGGCATGCAGTTGTTTTATCGATTTAGACTTTGCTACCCAACAACGCATCCTCCTTCAGCCCAAGGCCCAGGGACTCTCCATCTTCCTGGCAGACGGGTCCCACATCAGATCTGGAGTAGTGACCCAGGAAACGCCTCCTTTACCTTTAATCACCCCTGTGGATCATAAGGAACTTTTGAGTCTGAATGCCATTTCCTCTCCTTTGTTCCCAGTCATCCTTGGCTTACCTTGGCTTCAGGCGCACAATCCCCAGATTGATTGGGGAACCGGAAGTGTTAAGTTCCAGTCACCTTACTGCCTGCACCATTGCGTGCCATCATGCCCCAGCCCCTCTGGTCCTTTGTTATGGTTATGCCTGGAACCAGATCCTGAAACATGCTCTGCTGTGCCCGAACAATACCATGAGTTCTTGGACGTTTTCAGTAAACGTGGGGCTGAAGTTCTTCCACCTCATCGTCCATACGACTGTCCAATCGAGCTTCTTCCCGGTGCTGAGATTCCTTTCGGACGTATCTTTCCCTTATCTGAACGGGAACTAGGGGTACTGAAGGAGTACGTTGATGAGAATCTTAAGAAGGGATTCATCCGCCCCTCCACCTCTCCAGCAGGAGAAGGAATCTTTTTTGTGGAAAAGAAAGACCACTCTCTCCGACCTTGTGTGGATTATCGGGAACTGAATAAGATCACGGTTAAGAACCGATACCCTTTACCCCTGGTACCTGAACTCTTTCAAAGACTTAGAACCGCCTCTGTGTTTACCAAATTAGACCTACGGGGGGCTTACAACTTGGTCCGCATTCGTGCAGGGGATGAGTACTTTCGTACTAGGTTCAGCCATTACGAATACTTAGTAATGCCTTTTGGGTTATGTAACGCCCTAGCCACATTTCAGCACCTGATTAATGATGTTTTTAGAGACTGTCTGGACATTTATGTAGTTGTCTATCTAGACGATATTTTGATTTTTTCTTCTTCCCTCGAGCAGCATCGAGAACATGTCAAGAATGTACTCTGTCGCCTTCGTCAACATGGACTATACGCAAAACCGGAAAAATGCGAGTTTGAGCGACAGAGTATCCAGTTCCTTGGCCTCGTGATATCATCAGAGGGATTCAAGATGGACCCTCGGAAAGTTTCAGCTGTTCTGGATTGGCCTGCACCTTCAGACAAGAAAGGGGTGCAGCACTTTGTTGGCTTTGCAAACTTCTATCGGAGATTCATCAAGGGCTTCTCTGCTATTATCTCCCCAATCACGCAGCTGACCAAGCAGAATGCTCAGTTCCAGTGGACTCCCGAGGCACAGACCACCTTCACAGACTTAAAAGGACTTTTCACTTCGGCTCCTATTCTGAGTCATCCTGATCCTGCACTTCCTTACTTACTTGAAGTAGATGCCTCAGAGACTGAGGTTGGAGCTGTCATCTCCCAACGCCAGGGTCTCAAGGACTTGATGCATCCCATAGTTTCTTTTCCCGGAAGCTCACCTCATCTGAGAGGAACTATGACATTGGGGACAGGGAACTATTGGCCATTAAATCGGCCCTTGAGGAGTGGAGGTATTTGTTGGAAGGGGCAGCGCACCCCATACTCATTTATACAGATCATAAGAACTTAGAGTATCTGAGAGCTGCCAAACGTCTGAGACCCCGCCAGGCACGATGGGCATTATTTTTCTCTAGGTTCTCATTCCACATAACTTACCGGCCTGGCTCCAAGAACACCAAACTGGACGCTCTTTCCCGCATGTTTGATGATCCGAAGGAAGTACCAGCTCCAGACACCATTCTATCGGAAGGTAACTTTTTGCTTTTGCAAACTGACCTCATGTCCAATTTGAAGCAAGCCTCTGCAGGTGTGTCTGGCCCTCCTGGAGTTACTCTGCCACTCAAGGATGGTCTACTGTGGAGAAACAACAAGATCTTTGTGCCTGAAGAGGTCCGAGTCATGGTGCTGAATTTGTGTCATGATCATCCTCTGGCAGGCCATTTCGGAATGCATAAGACTCTGGAACTAGTCCAACGCACGTTTTGGTGGCCGGATCTTGAGAAGAACTGCAGGGAATATATAAGCTCTTGTGCTACCTGTATCCATAGCAAGACCACCAGAAGCAAGGCCTGGGGTCTGCTCAGACCTTTACCAGTCCCCGACCGTCCTTGGAAAGTGATTGCCATGGATTTCGTAGTAGAACTTCCTCCTTCAGAAGGTTATTCAGACATTTTTGTCGTGGTTGACCGTTTATCCAAAATGGCCCACTTTGTTCCACTAAAAAGCACACCTTCTGCTATGGAAACTGCCCAAGTCTTTATTAGAGAGATAGTAAGGCTACACGGGGTTCCTGCGGACATTGTTTCAGACAGAGGGGTGCAGTTCACCTCTCGTTTCTGGAGGGCTTTATGCAGGGCTCTGAAGATTGAACTGTCCATGTCCTCGTCCTATCACTCTCAGACCAATGGGCAAACTGAGAGGACGAACCAAATGCTCGAACAATATCTCCGATGCTTCACCTCCTTTGTTCAGGATGACTGGGTATCATTACTACCCCTGGCAGAATTTGCCTTTAATAATGCCAGTCATTCGGCTACAGGTCAGTCTCCAATCTTTGCCAATTACGGGTACCATCCAACCTTCCTACCCGATCTCATCCCGGATTCAACTGCAAACCTGCATCTGCTAACCTGCATCCGCTGCTCTGCAACCCTGCATCTGCTGACCTGCATCCGTTGCTCTGCAATCTGCACCTGCTGACCTGCATCCACTCTGCTGCTAACCTGCATCTGCTGAGCTGCAACCATCACTCCAGCTTCCACGCAAGGAGACCACTTCAAACAGTAAGGACTCAGGCACCTGTACCACACTGTACTCTTACCGCCACTGTTCCCACTCCAGTGGTCTCCAAGCCAGGGTGGTACGGGAGGTCTCCCTCCACACGTCAGGCTCACATCCCAGGTACGTTACAAGTGGTGTCCTCTGAGTCTTTTCTCCCCTATGTAAAAAAAAAAAGGTATACTAAGCACACAGATATTTGATGGCAGAAATAGGAATATGAAACATTGCTTGGAAGTGGGGTACAATTGTCTGTTTTGGCAGAGTTGCAAGATGAAGAAATATTTTTTTCCTTTGTCAAGCTTAAATACTTACCTGTTTTGTACAAGCTTCACAGATGGAGACACCCCTATAGTATACACTGGAGCACCTGTGTGGGCCCCCTAATAAAAAGGGTGTTCTTTTGTCCCACACTATTGCTACAGCTTCCAGATGTGTAAAGAGCTGCTGAGTGTCCTCTCCTTACACAGAATCTAGTTTGCAGTTCATTCTAGTTACAAACTCACCTAGACACCAAAATTATTTGTAGAGAACTAGGCCAGCAAAAATGTATTCAAATGCATATGTCCAAAACATGGTGTTTTCTATGCCGAACGAACAATGTTTCATACGAACGGCTAATGTGCCCATGAACATGAAAGTTGCCATTTTAAACTGTACAACAGTAAAGAAAAGCACACGGAGCAGCACGAACGTTATAAAAATCAAGAATAGGAACACAGGACAACTACTTACTTTTTTGCAGCACTCTCCTGATCCTTCTGTACTGATCATGCTCCCTTAATTTGAGGTCCAACCACCGCTTCCTGAGTTGATCCTTGGATCGTCGTACACCAAAATTCTTCTGCAGACTCTCGACAACTTTCGCCATGATCTTGGACTTTCTGACATTGGGGTTGGGGTAAGATCCATACTTCCCATCATAGTCAGCCCTCTTCAGGATGTCGACCATCTCCAACCTTTTCCCAAAGGACATATTTGAGGCCTTAAATTGTCTCCTCCGGGATCGGGACGTTTCTGGCTCCGGGCTCTCCTCCTCCTCCTCGTTGCTGTAATTAGCACGCACCTGTTTTGTCTCCGCCATGTGCTCTTCCCCCACTGCGCCGAACGAGAAGGGGCAGGGAATAGACTACAAAGGACGTCAGGGGCGGGCGGAGTTTCACGCATGCACAATGTACATAAAGCGTAACACATGTGCGTCTTATGTACGATCTGTGAGTGGTGGAAGGAGTATCGGAAGCGCCGATCGTGATAACGAAGGTAACATTTAAACTTGGGCCTATACTGCTTAGAAATTGAGGCCTATATTGGGAGAAGATTAGGAGACTTTAGCCTGACCTTAGGGTTTATCTTGTGTTATGTCTTGCAGAGAAAATGGATGGCTTCGATGACCACAACTTCCTCCCCCTGTTCATAGACAAGTACAGGGAGCTGCCCTGTCTGTGACAGGTGAAACACCCCCAATACAATAATAAACAAAAGAGGCAGGCAGCGCTGGAGAAACTGCTGGAGTTGGTGAAGCCGGTGGTCCCCACGGCAACCATCCCTTATTTAAAAGCCAAAATTGGTGGCCTGAGGAGCACTTATCTTAGGGAGCGCAAGAAGGTCACGGATTCCCAGAGATCAGGAGCTGCAGCAGATGACGTTTATGTCCCCAGGCTGTGGTACTATGAGAGACTTTGTTTTCTGTCAGACCACACTGAAGTCAGGGAATCCCTCTCAACCCTTCCTTCCACTCTTCCTTCCACCCTATCTTCCACCCCAGCTGAGGCTTCCGATGTCAAACCTGGGACTTTCAGCCAGGAAAAAGTTGAGGAGCCCAGCTGGAGCCAGGTATAGCATTCTTCTACAGATTTCTGGTCAATAAATAAATTATGTTTACTGGATGTTATTATTGATCACTAATTGATGATTTAAGAAGGTGTTTTACATATCAATAGACAGTAGTGGGCAAAAATAATTGGGACAACAATGAAAAATGCTGGGCTCAGAATGATAGTCTGTTATATTTTTTTTACATTCAATTTGCAACAGTCATGAGATGAAAATTGTGTGTGATTGATAAAGAAAAAACTATGTCCGTTTTTCATACAGAGGAAGACCTCAGCCAGAAGGAGGCTGTGGAATGTGGCAGCCAGAAGGAGGCGGGGGTTAGTGGCAGCCAGGAGGAGGCAGGGCTAAGTGGCAACCAGGAGAAGGCCGGGCCCAGTAGGAGCCTGACAGAATCACAGGTCCCTCCCCTCTGCCTTCCAAACAAAAGACCCAGGAAGGGGAGTAACGTGCAGGATTCAGCACTCAGGCTGATACAGAAGGCTTCTGCGTCCCTCAGAGCCTTCTCCACTTGTGAAGAGGCCTTTGCCTCCATGGCTGCCACCAAACTGCAGGACATGCAGGAGGGCCAACGCCTCATGCGTGAGCCTTAACTAAGGGAGTGAGGGGCGCAATCACACCCAATACCCACCTGTGTGAGTTGGACCATCCTCCTCCTCCTCCTGCCACAACTCCACCACCAAAGCCACAGCGTGGAAGGAAGCGTGGAAGAAAGACAAGAGAGTGATGACCTGGGTTCTGGTCTGACAAAAGATGAAGGCTCGTGTATGACCACAGCCTGGGGACATGTATGTCATCTGCTGCTGTTCATGATTCTCTTGGACTTCTGGACCAGACGGCACTCCCTTAGGTATGGACTCCTCAGGCCACCAATTTTGGCAGGAAATAATTGATGTGTGCCCTGGGGGCCAAAGACTTCACCAATTTCGGATGTTTCTCCAGCATTGCCTCCCTCTTTGTTTGGTTCGAATCCCTTAATAAAGGTTTTTTTTGTTTCAATTCTACTCGCCTATGTATGTTTTCCCACAAAAAGGACAGTTTGTTTGTGAGGAGGCAGGTACATTTCAAAAATACAATGTGAAATTAACAAGAGACACCAACACCAAGCAACCTTCTTGAGATTAAATAATACAAGATAATAATGGTGTTGTGGTAACTTGACACACAAAAACAACCAAAAATATTCTGGAGTGAAAAAAAAAAAAATCAGGCTTGAAAAAAATAATAACCCCCCAAAAAATATATATTTTTGAGTCAGATGTGACAAATAAAAATATTATATTGATGAAATCACAAGAATTAATAAAGAAAGAAGTTTGTGAGAACTCTGTGTGAATATGAGCAGCAAAACAACTTCATTCTTCTAGCATTATAAAGAAGAACAGAGTGCGCTGCATTAAACAATTTAAAACATTGCAGCCTGACGAAAGTGCTATATCCATTCCGAACGCTAGGTTTACCAGACCAAGCATTTCCGTCTCGAAATTTCTTCTGAGCATGCGTGGCACTTTGTGCGTCAGAATTGTCCACACATGATCGGAATTGAGGCGATCGGATTTTGTTGCCGGAAAATTTTATAGCCTGCTCTCAAACTTTGTGTGTCAGAAAATCCAATGGAAAAAGTCCAATGGAGCCCACACACGGTCGGAATTTCCGACAACAAGCTCCGATTGCACATTTTCCGTCGGAAAATCCGACCGTGTGTACAGGGCATAACTGAATTAAAGTAGAGAAAAATCAGGCTTCTACCCTGCCATAGAGGACTGCATCATGTGTTGCCACTTTTGTTCTGCCAAAATAAGGGACAGAATGAGGTAAAAGGGAGAATTGGGGTGTAAGTAGGGAGCGGAGTAGGGGTGGGGCTAATCATGGTGCACATAGCACACTGTGACTAACTGCGGGTGGGATCAAATTACACTAATAGTGGGAGAAGCTTCAAGAGACTTAACGCACAGGGGTCAGGAGTGCATTATTCACAAAGAGCTAAACTCCCTTTCAGGGGTTTCTGCTTTTAGCATGTTGAACATGTATACCTTGAATAAGTAATGCACAGCAGCAGGGGATGATGCCACTGAACAACAACCAATGAATTAAAATAGTGGGTTTCTAAAGCCTGTCTTGGAGTTTATTCAGGATATTAAGCCAGTGAACGAGGGTAATTTTTACATCGCTGTTCAAAGGTTGTAAAAATGTGTAAAGCTGTAACAAATGAAATTTTTGGCCTGGAGATATCAAAATATTTCAGTATTTGGTAATTTGTGAGCAAACCTAAGGTTTTGGAATGTCTTAGAGCCCTCAGATGTAAATAAGATATGTACCGAAATAAGGCCTATTAATGACCGGTCTCTTTTCTCTGTGACCAAGCCCTGTTGGGGCTGAGGGACAAAACGTGTCAGGGATGAGTAGTCTATGGGCAGGACTGTTGTGTTTCCTGTGTGCATGCTCATCTGTCTATAAAGCTTTTTAAGACGATGTCTTTGGAATGTGGCCATTCTTTCTTCTTTCTGCCCTTATTGATCAGGACATAATAAAGTCTGTACAGTCTGAGACCCAAGGCAAAAAGGACTGGATTGTGGAGCGGTGGCAATTAATTGGTGGTGTGGTGTACTTGTGGGGGAAGCACGGGTTTTTAAGGTTGGGGAGGAATGGAAGGAAAGGTGAGCATAGTTCATCACCAGACATCATCCCAGACTTTGAGAGAATGACCGGTGATTGGGTTGCATAAATAGAACCTGTTTTTTGGCAGCATCCAAAAAACTTTGGAAACAGCCAAAATATCACAGTTAGCCGCTTCTAGTCCTACCCAAAGTGTAACTTCTGCGGTGGCTTTGTAATTAGTGAGTTAGGCTATCTGGACTGTCTGAAAATACTTGGTTGTGCAGGGGACATCTAAACCTCCCTGTGTTCTGGCCCTAATAATAGTTTGAGCAGGAAGTCTAAATTTCTTTTGGTACCAGATAGAAATGGGAAATTTGTCGCTGCGGGATACAGAAGATGTGGGATGGAACATGTACTTGCAGTGTGCTGAATTAATAAAGCAGTTTAGGGAGGAAAGACATTTTGATGGGAACAGTTCTGCTCAACCAGGAGAGCTGGTATGTGTTCCATGTTCATAGTAGGTTTTTGAGTTTTTTTATAGAAGCGGTGAGTAATTTGTGATGAAGGTGTTGAGTAGGAACTGGTAAGTGATATACCTAAGTAAGGGAGCTTTGTGGGTTCCCAATGGTATGCAAAGGAATTACAATATGTTGGTAAGAAAGTTAAGGGATTGGTAACGAACAAGGCAACTTCATTTACAAAGAATTGGGTTTCTGCTTGAAACCCGAGCAATTTCTTGTTATGTTTGGGTTCTCCTTGATTTATTGTGCCAGTGGTTTAATGACTGGTGCGAATAGGAGAGGGGGTAGTGAGCATCCTTGTCTTGATATTTGGAATTAGCCAGATTTGAATCCAGTATATTTAAAGTGGTTCTAAAGCCTCAAGGTTTTTCACCCGAATGCATTCTATGCATTAAAGTAAAAAACCTTCTGTGCTGCAGCCCCCCCCCCTTTTTTCTTACCTGAGCCCGATCCAATCCAGCGATGTGCACAAGCGCAGCAGCTCTAGGCACTGTCTCTTTCCTCTTTGGACAGATTTATAGCAGCAGGAGCCATTGGCTCCTGCTGCTGTCAATCAAGTCCTGTGACACGAGAGTCTCAATGGACACAGCAACAGGACTTGGGAGCGAGCCCACATGGGTGCCCCTACAGAGCAGGTAAGTCTAGGCATGTTTGTTATTTTTATATAAAAAAATAAAAGGTTTACAACCACTTTAATGTAGGCTGTCAGGATGGAGTATAAAGATGACACCAAAGTTGGGAAATCTGGGCCAAATCCTATAAGCATGACCAGGATATGTAGTTGAATGACTGAGATAAAATAAGAAATAAATTATCTTATCTTATACATACAATTAGATTTCTGAAGGTACTGTTTACAGCAGACATTTTTAAATACGCAACACAACCATGCATACATACTTCTTAAAACATATTCCCCATGTGTCCACCCTTTAATATACCAAAAATGTTAACTATGTAAAAAGTTATCAGAACAGTTATCAATATTTTGACATCTGTTGAGTACAGAATATTGGACTATATATCAACCAGTGGCTACCATCTGTGTTAGGTTCTGTTTTTTATACCTATATATACACTTCTAAATAGATGAGGAAGATGATTTGATTGACATTTGGAGTGCAGTAGCTCACTATGGTGACTTATAGGTTGTTTATTAAATCTGTGAGATTGCAGTACCACCCTTAAGGGTTTTAATGTTATCAGGTGTAAATTAAGTATATGGATTGCTTGAAACCCATGGGTACCCCCTATGTTTGGTGGTATAACTGACAAGGAAGACTTCATGGTAGACCATAATAAGCATAGAGGTACAGGAAAAGTGTGTTTCTTGATTGCAGACTATATTTGCCTTCAGAGACCAGAAATGTCTAAGCCCAGTGTTTGCTTGTTGGGGGAGTTAAGCACTTTTACAGTTGCTTTTGTAATTGCCATTGTGCTGATTTAGGGGGACTATCTTTTAAGCCAGCCAAGAGAAGGATAGGGGGATGCAGGTGTAGTTGACCATGACCCCTGGCCATAATGAGAGGAAAGGAGGGGAGGAGGAAAAATAGGAAAAGGAAAATGAGGCCAAACAGGTCTAAATGGCTGTGAATGTGTGACAGGAAATCTTATAATATAGTTGTACTGTATGTGCTACAAAGGTACTTGGTTGTGCGGGATCGATGTCATGCTCTAATGTGTGGGGCATAAGGAGTGGATTTTAATTTATAATTCTCTGTGTCTTGTCATTTATGTGTATCAATTTGTGTATTTTAATATATGTAATAAAGACATTAGTAATTTTTATAAGTGGGAGCTGTCATATTTATTAGAATATGTGTTTTATCCTCCTGGGTAGTGTTCCCTTAGAGATAAACTTTATCGATAAATAGGGGTGGGTTGAGCCCACATCCATTAGTCATTGGTTTTGTAGTAGTGTATAGTTTGTGGAGGGCTCCCCCCCAGTTTAGAGTGTATATAATACAAACCTTGGGATTTTGTGTGGCTTTCATTCTTTTTGGCCTAATGAGTGGACTGAGCATTTGTCAGGCGAATAACCGGGTATTGTGAACACTGACAAGGTAGCGTATATGCAATTCTCCCCCCGGGTAGTGCATCTATGATAGGGGCCAAAGAGTCTTTTAGGGCAGCTGGGCTAATGGGGGTCTGGAGGATAGGCAGTATAGATGTAGGCATAGGGGTAGGTCTTCTAAGGTAAAGTACAGATAGGGGGAGTGGAAGGGTTTCTGGGTTTGTAGCTGCTGTCAGGTGTGTGGGTTTTTATGATAATGGCTAGAAGAAAACAACAACAATCAAAACTCGATTAAGTAGGATGAAATAGTGATGTATAGACTATACAACACCTAACTCTGCTGTGGAGCAAAGCCTTATTAGTTATCGCAGACCCTAGAATGGGATGAAGAGCAGAGGACTATTTAAAGGCTAGTCAATTTGCATTACCCAGTTGTGGGACAAGTGTACTCTTCCCAACATCTGCTATGGTGTAGTTTCTACTGTTATCACAGAGAAATGTGCAAAGTTTTATTTTCATGACCCTTAAAACTCATGACATGGTAAGGATTGAAAATCTATAAAGGAAAAGTCCGAAGGGAAGATTGGAGACTTAGCCATGACCAATTATTCAGATGGGCTATTGCCAAAAAAAATAATAATAATAATGTAATAGTACAGTCATCTTAATTTTATCAAGACAGGGAAACAAAACGAACATAAGCAAAAAACTGAAATAACAATGTAACAGGACAGATTAAATAAACAGTACATGAGCCATCATAGACTTTATAAAGGGAGTGGAACACATGTACCATCTATGGGTCTAGATATTGATAATTATAGTTCTGTCCACAATGTGGGCAAGATTGGAGTAGGATGATTGTCATTAGGGTGCACTGGTGGGATATTATGGTACACTGTGGATTAAAGGAGGGCCGGGATTTACTGGTTAGCTAATCTTGGTGCACTTTGCCCATTGCTGTGAAATTGCACTCTCTGGCATAGATGATGGCACAATCAATACAGTTCCTGAGCAGTGGAGCTAAATTATCTAAGGCACTTATTACACGTGATAAAGTCATTCCTTTTATAAAATACACAAAACAGAGAAATTTAGCTGGAAGTGGGGCCTATTGGCAGTGAATCACCTAAGTGGCCATAGGTTGGTATATTGGGACAGCAGTGTGATTCAAGTGCATGTGGAAGTGCTTAAGAACTGTTGAGGCTGCAGGGTAGGAATGGGTAGCTCAGGTGTTTTGTGGAAGATAGACCTTGGGGTAGGGGAAAAAAAAGTACTTATCTGGAAGGTTCAAATGTGTTGATAGTAGCAATGGAATTACCAAGGCAACAGTACCTAAGCAGTGGTAGTCTTTCAGTGGATGGTGTCAGAAAAAAAGATGACAGGAAACAGTCAGTCCAAAGCTAGGGCTGCTTGGGTAGATCACTGCAGTGAAAGATGTCATCCTACTCATGCAAGGCATGCGGTTGTTAGAGTTGTGTTGGATATCGACAAGTACAGAGCTCCCCTAGATTCCGTTTGTCCATGAAAGCTTCACACCTAAGCCCTGCGCTTTTTTTTTTTCATAAAGAATGATTGGATGGGACAACAGCTAACGGTGGCCACTGTCCCCAAATGGACCACAAAATAGAATTAAAGACAAAAATAATAAGAATAAAAACAAAAAACAAGCAGCAAAGAACAGTTTCTTCACTGACAATAATTTCTCCCTATGCAGTTTGTCAGCCTTCCCTATCATCTCCCTCTAGCAGATACAAATACACAGAGACTATGACTGCTCTCCCTGTTTATAGTGAGGGGCCTGGACACTGTTCAAAGGCCTTGCAGTGCTGTATAGTCAGTCCAGAGAACTTCCATATAAATTCACCAGGACTGCAAATTCTAAACTAGCAGGACTGGCCTCATTCTTTGTAGTTAGCAAGTCTCGCTATGGCATAAAAAAAGGCTTTTGATTTTATACTGAATATGAGTTATTTATCTGGGTAAGTGACTTACTAAAACATTATTAAAAGAAAACTCCCCAATAAATGTCAATTTACCTGAAAGTTGGGTATATGAAGAGTACAGCTAAAATACAAGCTACCACTGGATGGCACTGTTACCGTTCCTGTTGTGTGCTGAGATCTTACAGTATATAACACAGTGAACAGTCATCTTTCTTTGTTATCTTAAACAAAAAGTAAAAATCTGCAATATTGTTACAGCAATATCACGTTATAATTAATAGCAAATATAAAAATACATGTTAATATAAAAAAATATATTTATTAAAATAGTCTACAATATATTTTAAACAAATGTTTTTCACAATAAGATATCTAATTTGTGTGTTTGTGCATCCATTGGGAGCAAGATCTCTAAAACTTACAAAACTACATTTACCAATATCTCATATTCCCCACACTGACCCTAGCATTACTGATTTATTCCATGGATACATCCGTGTGCGTTATTACTTTTTGATCTATATTTCAGAAGCAAGGCAGTTTCTCAGATTGTATAAAACAAAGGCCATTAAGCATTCAAATGGACACGTGTAAAGAATACCATTGTGAAGTATTATAATTATAACTTTAGTAACAACATTTACATAATTCTAGCCACAAACAAGCACAACATCATGAAACTCCCTGGTAGTATTATAATATTTACCAGCCACCATAATAATCATATCTACCTTTTAATGTACCACCCTGTAAACTGTATCATGGGTGTTTCCTCAACCTCAGGTTGTATATACAACTGTGTGACATTCGCTAATGTCTTCCCGCTTCTCCTTCCGGTCAATCAGGAAGCGAGTTCTGAGACCCGATTGGCCAGGGAGTCTTAGGACTCCCGGCCAATCGGGTCTCAGGACCCAGTTCCTGCTGGGCCAGAAGGAGAAGCAACGGCCCCGGGCTTTTCCCTTGGCAAGCTGGAGCGAGCAGCAGCATCGGCCTCCTAAGGTAAGGCCACCGATCGCCACCGTCCATCTCCCGCAGTGGGGGGCATTAATCGCCGACAACCATCTCCTGTGGGGTGGGGGGGGGGTTGGTGGTGGGCAGGTTTGTTCCCCCCCCCCTAAATATTGAGCACCAGCCGTCTCTGCCTAAATTGGTATAAGTAGTAAGCCATGGCAAAAAGGTAGGCGTAGCTTACTGTGACCGGGCATAATTAAATAGGCATAGTTAATAGCAATGGCTTATTCTTAGCATTGAAAACAATGATCACTTTGAAGAAAATATTTTTCATCACAAAAGTTTTATTCACTTGTTCAATAGGAAATAGCCAACTCTACCTGCACACCTAATCACAGCTACTGATTAAGAGACTGCTAGAATTTTAAGGCCTCATTTACATGGCTCTGAAGCTTGTAGTCTGTGAATGGGCCTTATGTTTATGCGGCTTGAGCCGCCAGGTGCTGCGTGCAGGCAGACTATGTAAGTGTACAGGTACGCAGTAGCTTCACTGACTGTTGCTCATCCCAATTTGACAGGTGTGTGGGTGCACCTAATGGCTCAAGCCGCCTAAACACATGGCCCAGTCACAGACTAGGGACCTAGGTGCCTGTGTGAATGAGGTCTAAGATTTTAAACTGCTGTATATCTGAAAAATCAAATGTATAATCTTTGTCTCACAAATTATTACAGGTACTTGTATGGCGCTGTCAATTTACGCAGTGCTTCACATATATATTGCACATTCACATCAGTCCCCAACCCTCAAGGAGCTTACAATTTAAAGTCTCTAACTTACATTTATACATACACATAGTAGGGCCAATTTTGACAGGATAAAATTAAACTATCAGCATGTCTTTGGAGTGTGGGAAAAAAACAGAGTACCCAGAGAAAACTCATGCAGGCACAGGGAGAACATGCAAACATGCAAAAAGGCAGGTAGTGTCGTGGTTGGGATTTGAACCAGCGACCCCAGTGCTGTCAGACCAAAGTGCTAACCACTTAGCCACTGTACTGCTCAAACCATATCATACAGGCTATACATTGGAGCATTGTGGGATTTCTATAGAGGCAGCACATCAGACTTAGATCGTAATCTAGGACAAAGTCAAATGGACATAGCTGGGAACTCTCTGTATCTCACTCAAAGATTCTGTCTAATCAGTGTTCCTGCTGGGTCTCTGAGCGGTGGAGAGTTAACTCTGGCTCTACTGCTACTGGCTGACAGGAGCAGTTACAGCAACCTCTGTAACGAAGGAGCAGGGGGCAGGCCTGAGTCACCCTGTCTGTGTCAATGGACACAGGCAAGCTGACTCTAATGCAAACCCGCATAAATGCCCCCATAGAAAGTGGCTTCCTATGATGGCACTCGCCAAAAAGAGAGAGCCAGGAGCACCAGAGGGGGACCCCAGAAGAAGAGGATCTGGCTGCTCTGTGCAAAACCGTTGCACGAAGCAGGCAAGTATGACTTTAATCTCCTAAAGGGCTGTCACTATCAAACCATAGCACTATTGGCTTCATATTTGGCCATAGTGCATTATGTGTACCACTGTGACACCACTGCTTCCTTTCAAAGTGCAACACTTTTGGCCCCTCCCTTTGCCCTGCCCCTCCTCAATATCATACTACCTGTCTTTATACATATAGAGGGAGGAGAGGTGAGGGGGGTGGCCACTGCTTTGGCCTGTGTGTAGCTAAAGCTATTGAGCTCTCTGAGCAATAGGTTTTAGGATTGATAAATTCAACTGCTCGATCTACAGGAAAAAACAAAATGTTGTACAATATTTCATGCTTGTGAAAGTAAAGAATTAGGGTATATTGGCGCTACCTATAGACATTAAATACTGGGATAGCCTATACATATATCCCCCCTTTTTTATTTTTTTATTTTTTTTTTTAAAACTTGTAGTGATAGGTCTGTGGGGTATATGAATTATCTAAATTCCCCTTATAGTATGAGTGATACCCCAGCAAACCACAAAATATGTCTATTAATCATATAACACACGTCAAATGTCGCACAGCTTAGATAGTTCTACAGCATCTAGAGAAAAATCCAGAGGCTATATTCCATTATGTGCATTTGCTGAAAGCCATATACCAATGCGGTGATGTGCGTATAGGTTATATGTATTAAATTAATACCCTATGCGTTTTGGGTATAACTTAAAATCGCATACAGACAAAACAGCTAATAAAAAACATCCAGCAACTAGATTTCCAACATATATTATGACAGTCCATATACTGATGTTCCTATGGCAATTTCAGATTCCCAATGGTGACTTTGGTGATGAATCAATTTGTCAGGTGACTCTCGTGCTCCCCCTTTTGGTTGCCTACTCACCAGCTTCCAGAACCCCACCAGGGGTATACCGCATATGGTGTAATGTGTTGGATCACTTCACTGGCTGTTTCATCTGGTAAATCTTGCTGTAATCAGCTCCACAGACCCCACGTCGAGGAAATGCTCCTGTATCTTCTAGCTGTTATATATTGTGCTGGATTCCACTCATATATTCAAAAAGAAAGGAAAAGCTTCCATGGCGTAATAAAGTATAAACACTTTATTTAAAATATATATAAAAGCCCACACAGCGAAAAAAACTGGGCTGAAAAATAGTGAATTCAAACAGGCAGGACTAAGTCACAAAAATAATTTGCAGAGTAAAAATTAAAAAATAAAAATAAAAAAGAAAGAAAAAATCAAGCGCTATTGTATGCCTCTGTCCAGATGGATTAGGGCAGCAATAGATTTGAGCAGTACAAACTTTTGTTAAAAAGTCCCTCCTAACAGGTATAGGCAGCGAGGTGGGGGTATGTAACCACCAGCCGCTCACAGCGTCCTCCTCTCTTGTATGCCCTGGAGCTGACTGACAGAGCGTGATGCCGTTGTGCGCGCTTCGTCACATGAAGTCCTCAGCAACGGTATCACACTCATGCATCTGTTGGATTTTATAAGGAGAGGGAGTGTATACACAACCTGCGCTTTAGACTGCAAAGCTATGGAGATAGATACATCCACTCCAAAGCCAATATCTAATAATACAACAAATTGATCTCCCATTTACTTTATGTTAGACCTTTTATGCAATCTGTATATCTATATTAATATTTTATTATCTATATTATTATTATTTATTATCTTTATTATTTTATTATCTATACATGGGTTTTGAAAGTGCTCTCCATTGACCAGAATCAGTTATAATATACAATGCTCCCCCTGCTGGTTCGAAAGCAGAAGCCAGCACTTTGCATTGTATATTATAACTGATTCTGGTCAATGGAGAGCGCTTTCAAAACCCATGTATAGATAATAAAATATTAATATAGATATACAGATTGCATAAAAGGTCTAACATAAAGTAAATGGGAGATCAATTTGTTGTATTATTAGATATTGGCTTTGGGGTGGATGTATCTATCTCCATAGCTTTGCAGTCTAAAGCGCAGGTTGTGTATACACACCCTCTCCTTATAAAATCCAACAGATGCATGAGTGTGATACTGTTGCTGAGGACGTCATGTGACGAAGCGCGCACAATGGCATCACGCTCTGTCAGTCAGCTCCAGGGCATACGAGAGAGGAGGACGCTGTGAGCGGCTGGTGGTTACATACCCCCACCTCGCTGCCTATGCCTGTTAGGAGGGACTTTTTAACAAAAGTTTGTACTGCTCAAGTCTATTGCTGCCCTAATCCATCTGGACAGAGGCATACAATAGCGCTTGATTTTTTATTTCTTTTTTATTTTTATTTTTTAATTTTTACTCTGCAAATTATTTTTGTGACTTAGTCCTGCCTGTTTGAATTCACTATTTTTCAGCCCAGTTTTTTTCGCTGTGTGGGCTTTTATATATATTTTAAATAAAGTGTTTATACTTTATTACGCCATGGAAGCTTTTCCTTTCTTTTTGAATATATGAGTGGAATCCAGCACAATATATAACAGCTAGAAGATACAGGAGCATTTCCCCGACGTGGGGTCTGTGGAGCTGATTACAGCAAGATTTACCAGATGAAACAGCCAGTGAAGTGATCCAACACATTACACCATATGCGGTATACCCCTGGTGGGGTTCTGGAAGCTGGTGAGTAGGCAACCAAAAGGGGGAGCACGAGAGTCACCTGACAAATTGATTCATCACCAAAGTCACCATTGGGAATCTGAAATTGCCATTGGAACATCAGTATATGGACTGTCATAATATATGTTGGAAATCTAGTTGCTGGATGTTTTTTATTAGCTGTTTTGTCTGTATGCGATTTTAAGTTATACCCAAAACGCATAGGGTATTAATTTAATACATATAACCTATACGCACATCACCGCATTGGTATATGGCTTTCAGCAAATGCACATAATGGAATATAGCCTCTGGCTTTTTCTCTAGATGCTGTAGAACTATCTAAGCTGTGCGACATTTGACGTGTGTTATATGATTAATAGACATATTTTGTGGTTTGCTGGGGTATCACTCATACTATAAGGGGAATTTAGATAATTCATATACCCCACAGACCTATCACTACAAGTTTAAAAAAAAAAATAAAAAAAATAAAAAAAATAAAAAAGGGGGGATATATGTATAGGCTATCCCAGTATTTAATGTCTATAGGTAGCGCCAATATACCCTAATTCTTTACTTTCACATACTGTACAAGGTACCTTATTAGGGACTTTGTGGAAAGGGAGGCAGCAACCTGTGCTTTCTGATCCTATAGCCAGGCCCTAAAGCGCAGTTTTTTTCCATTTATAATATTTCATGCTTACCTGATAAAAAAATATACAATTTTCTTTCTTTGTTAGTTTTGACCAGTAAAAAAAAATATAAACTACATAAACATAAACTACTAAACAATCCAATAAACAATCCCTTAACAATGTAAAGAGTGTAAACGACAGTCAGCTATAACTTTCTTTCCTCCTCTAGAACAGAATACAAATAAGAAAAGAGTGACTAGAGCCTGTCAGTATTATGAACATGCACACATATTCATCTATATATTGACATTCAATATTTTACTTGGAAAGCCAGCCATCAGTGCTAGGACAGTGGAAGATTATTGTAGTCTTCTGCCTATGTAGGAATGATGCTGTAATTAGAAGACCAGGCACTTATAGGTACAATAAGTGCAGAATACACTTGTAAAATGTTAGAATGTTATTACAGCACAAGGAAATAGATTGGAAAAGCAATCCTTTGTGTTGGCTAGGAAAATGCTGCAATTCCAATGATGGGTAAACAGGCAGACAAGCAGCATCTTGTATGTTTTATGCAGGGGAATGACTGTACTAATGGTTACTTTTAATTCAACTTATACAAATAACACGTTCAGTCATTTACTTATTTATTTTAGATAAGAGCATAATATAAAGTGTAATGTAATTCCTCTCTTGTCACCAACATGTTTTTATTGTGGCTCTATCATTATAATTCAAACTACAATAGAATAAGTTGACACATGTTGTCCAATCACAATATTTTTATGAGTAAAAAGCATGTAAATTAGGTAAGTAAAAATATGCAAAAATAAATGCCATAAATGAAAAAAAAAAAAAAAACAGCTTCAAGCCTTGGAACCTAGGTCCGATGTTCTCTGGCTGCTAACAGCAGAGCCTCTTTTTAATCAGTCTGCTAGATTTGCAGTGAGATAAATAAGGTATGAAGTAAGCACAGGCTGCATATATAATGGAAAAATATGGTTTCCTCCATGATAACCAATAATTACAAAGTATATATAAAAGCAGAGATTGTCATACACTTTGATTAAACTGATATCACACATACAAGAAGTCTTCACTGGGGGTGCATGTGACATGGTGATAATGCAGGAGCACAATTGGGAAACAACTGTCACCCCATAGCAGGAAGTTGGTGCTTCTAAGTGCAATATATCAGCAATTTTATTAAAAGGCACCGTGGAACACAGGGGGTGGAAGTGATGTCAGCAAGGGGGCGGTGACTAGTTTTGGAGCATGCTCAGAGATTTCTTAAGGTTTTGAAGAAGGAGCCTCTGAGCATGCTCTGAAACTAGGCACTGCCCCTTGCTGACCTCACTTCCACCCCCTGTGTTCCCCAGTGGTTTCAGGAAGTGTGGCGGCCATCTTGCTCCTTCAGACCCTCGGATCTCGGCAGCTGCTGGTCAGCACAGTTACAGAAAAGACCATCTCAGGAGGACTTCATACATTGATGAGCCTGTTTACTCTGTAATCCTGTAAGTGTTTTTAATTGTTGCCTTTTAATAAAATTGCTGACATACTGCACTTAGAAGTGCCTTTCTCTGCATATCTTTGTCTATCCAGAGCCTGTTGCTCTCCTTCAAGTGTTGCTCGAGTGCCTGTCAGCTTGCTATCCTGCTATCTTGGATGATCCTGAGTGTATATAGCACCCGGAGGACTCTTCTAGCAGCAGCGCTCCTCCTTACCATTCTTCATGACAGAAAGTGCCTAATCAAAGACCTTTTTGACAAGATCACATCAATTTTAATAAAAGCTGCACTCTGTTATGGTGAACATTTTAAAATAATAATTGTGCATAGGTGGTTCCCTGAAAATGTACATTTTGTCTTGAATTCCTTCTGAAATCGTCCTGGTGCGTGGGGTGCCAAGGCACTCCCATACCTGCAGCTTTAGAGCTATACTGTATATCTGCAGTGTGAGATGTAATGCATTGCTGCCTCTGACTGCTAGTCTCAGGAGACTTGGTAGTCAGATTTATTGAAGTGGAAGTTCTGCTCATTGTTCTACCTGCTTGAGATTCTGACATAAGAAATCAAAACACTGCCTCTATGAGTATGGTTGCCAATACACAGAGCAAAGCATGGTAATTGGGTAATGGGGGAAAAGGGGGAGACCTCAGGCAGTATTGGTGACTAGTCCTTAGCCTTTGGCTTGCATTCTTTTGGGCAGAGCTTACAGAGATTAGTCCCTCTTTAATGCTTATTTTAGAGTTTAGTGATTGGGTTTATATCTACTTTAAAGACGCCTTCCCAACTAAAGCCTCAGACTCAGGTTGCCTTATACACAAAAAATTAGAAACATGCATAATTTTAGAATTATAATGTCAACATTTTCTGTATAGCTGAATATAAACTATTAAAACATGTACTATATGGAATAGATCTTTAACCTAAGCTAAGGCATGTTCTACTGTTTATTGTGAGTAAGAAAATGGGATAAAAATGTTAGTAAGTGTATAAACCGTTGTGGATGTATCTGTGAAATATCCACACTAAATCAGAGTACGAGCCTAGGGATGGCCGTGATTTACCATCCACAGTATGAGGCATTTTTCACACAGCAATTGGGCCTCAGACCAAAGGCTGGCAGATCTTGGACAACTATCAGCATTTCTCCAGGAACAGATTTCATCTGATAAAAGCAATAAACTTTGTATTGCAGACACTGTGTCCTGTCCCTGCAGCATCAAGTAGAAAGCCAATTGCTGGGCTTTGCGGTACGCTGATTTCACAATTAATGAGATTAGTAGCAGGCAGCAGAGAACATATTAGACTTTTTTTTTAATAACGTTTAATAGACTACTTAATTTTCATGTTGCACTTGATATTTGTTAAGAAATAAAAAAAATGTCACAGTATAAATTAAAAATCAATGACTGCAGAGTGTTTAATATGTTATTGTAAGTCACAACATTACAATAGTCATCAAAAACGGACATGAGTATTTCACAGGCACATATGAAATTAGGTAAGTATTTTAAAGGAATATCACACAAATCTAAAAACAAATAGTCTTATAAAAAAGCAGCTCTCTAATCTATTTTGTTCTGGTAGCAGGGTGGGAAGTTTACGTACTGCTGCTGGAACACAGCACTGTATACTGTATACTGTATGTAGCTGATGCTAAATACAGATCATTTAACACACACAGCCGCGGCATGTGTTAGTAAAAAAAAAAATAGTTCGTTTGGACCAGCTTGGGTAACGTATTTAAAGTCCACTAAAACCTGGAGTTAGGCTTTAATACAGTTAAAAAAGATGGATGTCCATCAAATTAATTCTTTCACAACTCCAGTAGCTTTTGTTCCAGGAGAGGCAACTTAGTAATAGAGATGTGTTTTGGTTCACTGCCAGCTTGTGTTTTTGGCAAATTTTGCATGTTCACAGCTCTCCTGAACAGCGAACTTATCTGCACATTTGCCAAGGTGTAAAAAGCAAACTCCCATAATGCTTTGCATGACCTGTGAACTGTAGTGTGATGGAAAAGTATAGCCAATAATGGGACTTTGAAAATATGTCAGCCCCCTTCCTATAAAGGTCAGCTTTTGTCAGTGTGTGTTGGCGGCCAATAAAGTAGTGAGGGACAGTGGGCAGCTTTGTGAGGGGAAGATAGTAGCTAGTGTTACTGTACTAGTGTATCTACAGAGATATTCAGTGCTTTGTATTGCCACTGCTACATTACCATGAATTATAATGTGGTGGGCTACAGAGAATACAGAGAATAGAGAATAGAGTGGGTCAACCCCACCCCATTCACTGTGCTGTTTAGTGCTCCATTGTGAATTGCATGGGGGTGTATACCACCCATTATAATTACAGTAAATAGACCCAACAGTCCTTTTTTAGGAATACCTTTATGTCCGCAACAACTTCTCCTGCTATTTAGCCACTGCTTGTTCCCTTGCCTTTTTTGGTGGGAATGTTTTTACGTAGTTTAAGCATTATTTATTCTCTGCAAAAAAAAAAAAAAAAATCTAAACAAAATAAAATAAGGGTTAGAGTTCCATTGTTTTAATTTTTTTTAATTTGGGTTTTTAGAGTTTTACTTTATTTATGTATTTTTAATTTATTTTTTTTGAGGGAGGTATATTCTATGTTTGTATGTCTTTTCATTGTCTTGGGTCCAGTCTTGCGGTCCAGTTTACTGTACAAAATCACTACAATAACAAATGCACCACAGCACCACATGCTAAATCCTCCTACTCCCAAAGCTCATAATAAAATCAGGCAATCCTTTATTGTCATTATTCATGGGAGACCCAATGGGAGAAGCAGAGGTTCTTCACATGCAACTGTTAGAGGGTGAGCAAGTTGGGCATCTGCAGGGAAAAAGCAGTCAGGCCTTTGAGGTGGAACAGTTTTTTTTATTTTTGGCAGTGAGTATGTTATGCAGTCAGAATTCATGGATAAGGTGGTGGAATGAATAACCAGACCTTCCCCCGCCTTCTTCCAGGCACAGACTACAACAGTGTTTTTAGCAGCTGCAAATTTTCCCTCTTCTTACTGTTCATCACCTAATCCTTCCATAGCCTCCCAAAATGACATTGAGAAGTCGAGTTGGCTGAATTATTTACGCAGACTATCAGTCACTTACTGCAGGAGGATGCACGGCAAAGGGGACAATGGACAGGGAGAAGCAGTTGCCAGTGGTGTTCCTGCCACTGCTGCTTACTGTCAAATGGGTTTGAGCGATAAGGAGGATGGAGATGATGAGTTAGCAGACTCTACATGGGTATCAGAGAAAAGGAGAGAGCCTGTACTGTACCACAGTGGGAGGGCCCCAGCCACCATTTTTTCACCAGAAGGCCATCCCAATCCTGTACCAGCATGTTGAAGGTAAAGTCTCCTTGTCACCTGAGCATGTGGCCCAGCAGGCATGGGCAGGGGTATTACATCTCTTCATGGCCCACTGGGTCAATTTGCTGGCAGCAAAATGGTGTGGAGCCCCCCATAATCCAGGCATGCAGCCTGGCAGGCCAGGAAAGGGGGGGGGGGGACGAGCGAGCGACCCAAAGGTCCTGGTATAGATTGGTGGGAGAAGCCCACGCCATTTTTTTAAAGATTTTTGTATTGCTTGCAATGGCTTGCAGCCAGGAAAACCAATTTAAATGTAATTTTCTTTTCATTATATAGGTCAGTTTTGCTGAAGCAGGTTCTATACATGGTACAGATGTGTCACTTTACAGGCAAACTAAGGGGACCCCCCCCCAGGCCCTATGTTTAAAGGAATTTTTCATTTTTATGGTTTCACTTTAAGCATCATTGAAATCACTGCTCTTGTGAAACCGATCTTTTTAATTTTTTTTTTTGCATTGATACATGTCCCCCAGGGCAGTAACCGGACCCCCATACCCTTTTTATGGCCAATAACTTGCATATAAGCCTTCAAAATGGGGACTTTTTATTTTTGAATTTGGGGTCCCATACACTTTAATAGGGTTTGCAGCTCAGGTCCTAACTTTTTCCATGTTCGGGAGTTCTGGTGCAAACAGAACATGGGGGTTCTCTGTCCATCACTACTATCTATGTACTGTGGACAATATTTCTCCTTTTTTCTTTGTCATATATACACTTAGATTAAGATTTGTAGGCTAAACAGTTGCATACTGTGCCCCCTTCTTAAAATATTTTCTATACCAACTGATTCACGCTATTTGTACAATACTTTTGCTTTGTGTCTCTTTGCATGTGGCCTACTAAAATTATTTGCAAAGTGTGCAGCATGTCTCTGTAATGCATCTGCTTTGTGTCTGATTTAATCTACTGTAATTATTATTGTGGGATCAAAAATGCTTAGTCGTCTCTTATTCTTCAAATGCAAAAATTACATGGTGTGCAGCTTGTCTCTGTAATTTTTCTACCCCATATCACTAACTTAATTTATTGTAATTTTTATTTCTGGATAATAAGGTCTCCTTTTTTTAATGCAGCCTACTAAAAAGGCATACATAATGTGCAGGGTGTTTCTGTAAAATTTTTATTATACGTATAAAGTACAGAGCTAGAAAAACAAACTCCTACTATCCTCATATATATATCTATAGATCTATAGATATATATATCTACGGGGCTTTTTTTCTCAGAGAATATGTGCAGGAACTCACCTTCCCCAGCCAACTTCCTGCCCCCAACCACGCCAATCCCCGAGGAGAGACGTAAATCAACATTAAATAATCTGCGCTTTGCACAAGGTGCAAGAGGCACAAAGTACCACACTCAGGAGCGAATAACACAGAGGGCTCTGGAGTGCATACTGTGCAGTGCTGAGGTATGTGTATTACACAAGGCACAGAAACAAATCAGCACAAGTGATAATATTTACATATTCCTTCCCAAGGTAACCATCTATTCCACACCTCTGTGCCTCCCATTCACAGCTCACCTCTGTACCCCTGTCCACAGTTCACCTCTACAACCCTCGATCATATCTCACCTCTTCTTCTCCCTGTCCACAGCTCACCTCTTCTTCTGTCCACAACTCACCTCTTCTTCTGTCCACAGTTCACCTCTTCTTCTTGTCCACAGCTCACCTCTTCTTCTCCTTGTCCACAGCTCACCTCTTCTTCTCCTTGTCCACAGCTCACCTCTTCTTCCTCTGTCCACAGCTCACTTCTTGTTCTGTCCACAGCTCACCTCTTCTTCCTCTGTCTACAGCTCACCTCTTCTTCTCCTTGTCCACAGCTCACCACTTCTTCCTCTGTCCACAGCTCACTTCTTCTTCTCCTTGTCCACAACTCACCTCTTCTTCTGTCCACAGTTCACCTCTTCTTCTTGTCCACAGCTCACCTCTTCTTCTCCTTGTCCACAGCTCACCTCTTCTTCTCCTTGTCCACAGCTCACCTCTTCTTCCTCTGTCCACAGCTCACTTCTTGTTCTGTCCACAGCTCACCTCTTCTTCCTCTGTCTACAGCTCACCTCTTCTTCTCCTTGTCCACAGCTCACCACTTCTTCCTCTGTCCACAGCTCACTTCTTCTTCTCCTTGTCCATAGCTCACTTCTTCTTTCTCGGTCCACATCTCACCTCCTCTTCCCCTTGTCTACAGCTCACCTCTTCTTCCCCTTGTTTACAGCTCACCACTTCTTCCTCTATCCACATCTCACCTCCTCTTCCCTTTGTCCACAGCTCACCTCTTCTTCCTCTGTCCACATCTCACCTCCTCTTCCCCTTGTCTACAGCTCACCTCTTCTTCCTCTGTCCACAGCTCACCTCTTCCTTCCCTTGTCCACAGCTCACCTCTTCCTCCCCTTGTCCACAGCTCACCTCTTCTTCCCCTGTCCTCAGCTCACCTCTTCCTCCCCTTGTCCACAGCTCACCTCCTCTTCCCCTTGTCCACATCTCGCCTCCTCTTCCTCCTCTTTCACAGCACATCTCTGTACTCCTGTCCAAAGTTCACCTTAGCACCCCCACAACTATCCTTTGTACGCCCTGTCAACAGTTCAACTCTGCACCTCCCATTCCTCCCCTATGTTGCTTCTCTGCACAACCACCCCTTCTCCATTTTACCACCAGGTCCCATCTGCAAAAATCCCCCCCAGTGCTTATCTCTGTACAACCTGCCTCCCCAGCTCAATATTTACCGCTTTTCATAAATCCCCCCCCAAATCTTTACAGCTCTCACCTCCACAGATCCCCTCCCCCACCTTCACAGCTCTCACCTCTTCACAAATTCCCCCTACTCTTTACAAATTCCCCCTTTACAGCTCTCACCTTTTTGCAAATCTCCTCCACATTCTTCACAAATCCCCCCCCAACTTCACAAATTTCCCTATCCAGTCTTCACAAATTCCCCTCCCCCTTCTTCACAAATTCCCCTCCCCTTCTTCACAAATTCCCCCCATTCTTTATAAATCCCCCCACGCTTCACAAATTCCCCCTATTCTTTATAAATTCCCCCCTCCACACTTCACAAATTCCCCCCTCCACACTTCACAAGTTCCCCCCTCCACACTTCACAAGTTCCCCCGCTTCACAAATTCCCCCCATTCTTTATAAATTTCCACGCTTCACAACTTCCCCCAAATCTTTATAAATTCCCCCCCTCCACGCTTCAAATTCCCCCCTGTTAGGATTACTCTCCTCTTGTGATCAGTCGAACTCCAGGTGTATTGAAAAGCAGACAATTTATTTCAGATGTGTCACACAAATGGATGATGCTTACAAGTCAAAAGATGCAGTAAGAATCATACAAAGAGATGAACATCCCCCCTCCTAATACTTACAATAATATAGAGATAACGTTTCTATTGGCTGAGGAAACACGCATAGCATGCCTGGTACAAAATGGTACTTTATTTTCCAATTAGTGTTTCCTGTACATTCTTGTTCTACCATATATGGTTAAGCCTAATCATCCTACAACATACTATGGAGTTAGTTAAAGCAAACGATACAGCAAGTTAATACAACAATGTTCTCAGAAGTCATCTTAAGAAAAGTCTCAGGGTTATTGTTTTTCTAATAGTTTTTCCAATAGTCACACAATAAACATTTAAAACTTTTCTAACATTCCCTCCTCTTGTGTGACTATTTTATCTCAACACATTTCGATGATAGTCCCAGTGTTATACACTTTCGGTCTGTGTGTCATTAAGTTGAGCTTCAATGTCCACAAAGGTCTCCTCAGAGGTAGGAAGGGCTTGATACATTGTTCTTTAGACTGCGGTTTCAGTCAGTTTTTGTGAAAGTCCTCGAATACAGGGAAGGCAGCAGCATCCGCAAGTGACCAAAATGGCCAATACCACAGCAATTGAGATCAAACATGATGTGATAAGTCCAGTCCACTTACCGAACCATCCTTTAAGCCAGTTTGTTAATGGATCATTAATACCTGAGTTTTCCGCTAATTCATTCGATAGAGCAGTCAGTCCAAGGCTCTGGTCACGGTCCCTCCAGGAGCTGTATTATTAGGGATAAAGGTGCAACACATGCTACCAAACATTTTGCATACCCCTCCTCTTTCAACTAGGACCATATCTAAGGCCATTCGGTTCTGCCATGCCATTAGAGATGTGGTGGCCAACTGTTCTGTTAGGCCCTTCACAGCGTCCCTAGTATAGTTTACAAATCGTTGTTGGTTATAGTGTACGTGTGTGTGTATATATATATATATATATATATATATATATATATATATATATATATAATCCAGTCAACATTTTTATCTATAGTCACCCACCAGAGAAGAGACTCAAACCCAGCTGTCACCTGATTCCTGGCCCTAAACTCATCCAGCACTCCGCGAGGAACCCCAATCTCATCTATGTAGATCCGAGAGTCAAATGACCCTATGGGAGAGGTGTCCCTCCGATACCGTTGGCGACTCTTAGTCCACGGGTGTTCTGACAGGATCCTCAGGGGCATAGCCAGCTGGACCATAGCGCAATCCCCTCGGGCATTGGCCAGTATCCTAGCTCACAGTTTCTTATCCCCACACATCCACCAGACATCAGCTCTCTGAATGTCATGTTCAACCCAGTCACCATTGCCCATGTTAATCCTCTCCCTACAATAGTCATCGGGTAGTGACCCAAGATCCACCCCGCTAGAGTTCCCTGGGAGTGCAAAACAAGTAAAGTTGCTTGGATAAGCAGTAACCGCTGGAGGTATCTGAGGTCTCTGTACTGGGGGAAACAACAAACTCAACGTGTGACAGGTAGAATTTGTTTCAGGTTTATAACTCTTATTATATAATCGCAACATACATTTTAAACCTTCTGGATCTGTATTGTGATCTAGAGGAAAAGGAATAGTTGCTAAATGTAGTCTTGCTCTGGCACAAACTAAACAGTTTTCCTTTTTTTTTTTTTTAAAGTTTTAACCATGTACCTCAACCATCCTAACCACTCATTTTTTTCCCTGGTATCCTGTCTCCAAAGCTATGGCATCTTCTACTGTTAGGTTAGTAAATCTTATAATTTTACTCAGAACTTCTATTTTAGTATGGCGTCACTTCCGGTCTGAGCGGCGATTGTTGTTTACACAGCGCCGGCTCTTGTTTTATCATGTGAGTATATCTCCTAAACTTTTTATTAAATAAAGCCTTTTTAAACAATATCACACTATTTTTTTTTTTTTTTTTAAGCACGTCACTTTGTATGGACTTGTCTACTAATAATTTAGTGTTTGCAATAATTTCATCATTTGTTTTGGTTTTGAATGTGGTCTTACTGTGGTGTAACACAGAGACGTTTATTAAATTGTGCATTTACATGTTGTTTATTATTATTACCTTTTTTTACTTCTGCTTTAAGTTTATCTATTGGCATAATTGGATTTTTATTCACATGCCAGATTTTTGATACAGCAGACATCCATATTTATCACTTTGCCAAATAGGGATTAGATCACTGCATTTCTACAGTTCCAGATATTGTAGATCATAGATTTTAGTTTGCGGACTCCAGAGGGTGTAGCACACCAGTTGGACACCCTATCTGAAGTTCAGCACCTTCAACACACACACACTCTGATATCCATCAACAGGGGGTGTAACACTATCACTTGTATAGGTTATTTTTAATTCTTGCCCCCAGGGGGTGCAACACAAAAGTGGTTTACTGCATCAGAGGTTTAATACATAAAGTAGTTGCATTTGTTTAGATGTTTGGCACTTATATATATATTTATTTTTTTCAAACACATTTTGAGACCAACAGACAGAGGATGTATCACAGTTCATTTTATTTGAGGCATACCTCCCCTAATATTTTACATATATATATTTTTTAATTTGAAGGGAAATAGCGCCACATCTACACTCCCATAATCTACCTTTTCCTGTTGTCAGGTTTTATTAGGTGTTAATACCTTGAGGAAAAATTTGCCTGCGGGGTCAGTTTCTGACACCCATGCTCCCATAGAGTACAACCACTGATCTTCCTTCCTCGACTCCTTTAATGTTATCAGTAATTGTTTACATTTCTTACTATGTGTGTAGGGGGAGTTGGCCGCTTCTGTAATTGAATCTTTCCTTTATTCCACTCTTTTTAGGCCCTGGTAGATTATACCCCCAATCTTGATGTGCTGAGGTCCACAGGGCTTGATCCCATGCTTGACATCCTGGCCCATCCCAGAGCCAGCAAATGTATTTATCTGCCCATAGAAGTCCTCTAGCCTCAGTTGTATCCCCACAATCTGCAATCTGACAGAAGTCTACCAGTATGGTGCTAGTTATTCCCTCTATAAAGGTTAGATTCAATGCTTTTCCTGTTCTTTCCCAATCCAAAGGTTCCTCTACTCTTCCATAACGTCTCCCCCTTATGGACGCCTCTCCTAGAGTCACCAGTAACCCAAGGATAATTACTGTCCCTTTCATCCTAACCAGCTACAGAGTTCCAGTGGATAGGGTAGGGGAGTTGGAAGGGGAGGGAGACTTCACCGGTTTGAGACAAGTCCCACTTTGTGTGAGACCTCCCTTTGTAGCCGGACTTTCTGAACCTCTTGTAGCCAACTGGCCCTACTCTACTTGTAAAACCTTTTTGCAATGGAACTGGTGAATCCAGGTAGACCTCTCTGCAATCCTTATTGCAGTAGGGGTAGTTAGGAGGACTTTGAAAGGGCCATCCCACCTTGGGGAGTACCACTGCTTTTTCTTATTACTTTTTGTTAAGACCCAATCTCCCACATGCACCTTTTCATCTTCTCGAATTGGACCTTCTAGGACAGAACAAAAATCATTAGTACATCTTTGTCTTAACAGCCTAGACATGTGTTCTGCTAGTGTGTGCTCAGACTCCTCAGTAGGTGTTTCATTTGGTTGTAAGGGTATCTTATATGGCCTTCCATTTATCATCTCAAATGGGCTTAAACGTTCTTTTGTGGGTGTGATATGCATACTAGTCACAGCCACTAGTAGGCAGTACATCCAATTTTTACCTGTTTCTTCCATAGCTTTCCTCAGTTTACTTTTTAGAATGCCATTATGTCTTTCCACCAATCCAGCTGATTGGGAATGATAGGCACAATGGTATTTCACTTGAATTCCCATCACTTCTGTCAAATGTTGTATAGTTTTATTTACAAATAAGGGTCCATTATCACTGTCTGTGCATCTGCACTTCCTGTCGGGAATTCTCCACCCATTTGGTCAGGGTGTCTGTGATTAGCAAACAATATTTCTTCCTTTCACATTTGTCCAATTCAATAAAATCCATGCAAATGTGTTGGAATGGATATTGCGGTGTGGGGAACTTCCCTTTCTGTGGTCTTATGCCTCCCTAAGCATTGTATCTTGCACATATAATCCATTGAGAGCAAAAAGTTTTTTTAGTAGTTAGTGAAGCCATGGGTTGTAAATACCTTATTAAACATCTCAGTCACCCCCCTGTTTGACATATGTGTTACTCCATGTGTCAATACTGCTGCATACCTAAATAAGGATTTTGGCAATACCAGTTTTCAATCAGGTGACATGTAAATGTTATCTATACTTGTGCAACCTTTTGTTTTCCAATATTGTTTCTTTGTCTAAGCAATGGACACTGTGTAGTCTATATTATTTCATACCTTAATTTAATGTTCTAAACTCTAAAATACCTCTAAAGGTTCAATTTTGTACCCATTCATGCAATCACTAAAAACCCACCCCATAAAAAGGAACTCGCCTCATTCTTCAGTTGTGTAGAAGGAGGAGGAGGGGGGGGGGGTGTCATATCTGCACTTGAATTGGGGCTGGGGAAAATAGATACTCTTTATCTAACATAAATGAGTGCAGGATAACAGATCAAACTACCAAAGAAAGCCTTCCTTACTTTTGAGTTGTTAAAAACAATATTCTTTCATTTATTCAAATATAAGTCCATAAGTCCACCAAGTATGCAGACATAAAATGTTTCCTAGTGACATTTACATTATTTGACATATATATTTAATATATATAAAAATATTTTTCTCAGACCCCGATATTTTAGCAGAATTTAATAAAACATGAATCCCCTTTTGTATTGTTCCCCTTATTCTCTGGTCCCAAAACATATTTTTTTTTTTATTTAACCCAAACACATATTCTAATTCAGAACTTAGCCTTTTAATTTTATAAATGTACCTAAATATAAACAGCATTGCATCATTAACACTTTACAGTTGAAAATCTGGGAGTTCTAAAAGTAACATATCCAAGAAATATTTACTTTCATAACCCTTCTGTATTGTCATAGCTGGTCAAGAGTTAACTTTTTTTTTTACAGACAAAATCTCTCACACAGGAATTTGAAACGGAGGAGCAATTCACTCCCTCCTGTAATACAGGAGATTCCACGAGGGGAGGGGTGAGGAAAAACTACAGGCTTTAATCTCCCTGTGATGATTTCTCGCACTTATTTATTTATTTTTTTATTCAGTCATACTTAGCTATTTTTCTGCTTCTCAAATATTTGTTAAACATTTAGATCACACTTGCGTCTGCTCTAATTCTCTTTTGCTAGACCCATCAGTGATATGGCTATTGGATTACCTTTACCTGAAGTTGCAGCTCCAACTGTTTGGCTGCTATGAGTCTGGCCGAGGGTTGTCCCCAAGCAGACGGCCCAGATGTAGCACAGTCTCCCAGACAATGTTGTCCAGTGGTACCTGAGACAGTGCTGTAATCCAAGACGTCAGCTCCGGTCCAATCCCCATGGGCCATATAGTGCAATGTCACCTGGTATTTTACATATTTATCTGCTTAATACATTGGCTAGCAAGGTGTTGGCTGCCTTACAGAGTGAAGCCATAAGACAATTAAACCAAGTATCTCTTTAAGCTTTTCTAAAGTTTCCTGCTTCTCTGCCAGCTCCCAATCTGTCACTGATAGGCAAGCAGGCTACAACACAAATTTTACAAACACAGACCATGAGGTGTGAAGAGAGATTTTTTGCTGGTTATTTAAACTCCTATTATCCACCCATACCTTTTTTTATCTTTGGGTCCTAACAATTTAAATTTATCCATTAAATCCTGACACTTTTACAGTTAGTTTACTATTGAATCCAAACTTCCCTATAAATCCTGTGTCCTTAAAGAGCAGTTCCAGTCTCCCACTTGGCACATCAGGAACACAGCAGCCTCATAAGCAGGCACAAAACATTCTTTTACAGAGACTATTCCCCATTGTCAACGCCAGACGGGTCTCTCATTTACCTATAAAACACTGGTATAGTGACCCTCCACCCACGGTAACAATAGGAATACAAGAAGTGTAAAAATATCATCACTCCCCACACTATAGGGAGAATCAAAAAATAATTAACTTGTCTCTGCAGTACTGTTGGTTTTTTTTTTTTTTCTTTTCAATAAGGTTACAGCATCAACAGAAAGGTTAACCATGAGAAAGGAGAAACTAAACACACAAAAGAAAGGTTAGTCTTGTGATCTTCCTAGATCACTTAAGCGCTTACATCGTCGGGCAATCCACCTCCGACGATGACGTCAGGCATTCACCCTCTGACGTTTGGTATACCTCAAATCTTTTTTTTATCTGTCCTGGACAGCGGGTAATGCTATTTTTTACCTTAGACAACGCTCCCAAGTGTCTCTGTCTTCGCACACTGGATTATTAAGATATTATACAATCAATACCAGTGTCGGCAATTACAACACATTAATCAAACAGAAAGAGAAGAAAAGACTCTTAGAGAGTATTAAGAATAAGTTAAATTATCTTACCTCTCAAACACCAGGAGGACTGGATCATGAAGTTCAAAACCAGACAGTGGATCTGGGTCTCAGGCCCCTGCCCCTATTTCACCACTAATGTTGAGTGGGGGGACTTTTAATTCTCAGTAAGCTTTGAGGTCCAATACTCACCAAAGTTTTTGTCGGGACCTTCTGACCCGAAATGCACTTGTTGGTTCCGGCTCGGAGGACCAAAATGTTAGGATTACTCTCCTCTTGTGATCAGTTGAACTCCAGGTGTATTGAAAAGCAGACAATTTATTTCAGATGTGTCACACAAATGGATGATGCTTACAAGTCAAAAGATGCAGTAAGAATCATACAAAGAGATGAACATCCCCCCTCCTAATACCTACAATAATATAGAGATAACGTTTCTATTGGCTGAGGAAACACGCATAGCGTGCCTGGTACAAAATGGTACTTTATTTGCCAATTAGTGTTTCCTGTACATTCTTGTTCTACCATATATGGTTAAGCCTAATCATCCTACAACTTACTATGGAGTTAGTTAAAGCAAACGATACAGCAAGTTAATACAACAATGTGCTCAGAAGTCATCTTAAGAAAAGTCTCAGGGTTATTGTTTTTCTAATAGTTTTTCCAATAGTCACACAATAAACATTTAAAACTTTTCTAACACCCCCATTCTTTATACATTTCCACACTTCACAATTTCCCCAATACTTTATAAATTCCCCCCCCCCCCTCCACACTTCATAAATCCCCCCCATTCTTTATAAATTTCCCCCTCCACAAATTCCCCCCATTCTTTATAAATTCCCCCCTCCACACTTCATAAATCCCCCCATTCTTTATAAATTCCCCCCCTCCACACTTCATAAAACCCCCCATTCTTTATTAAATCCCCCTTCCACAAATTCCCCCCATTCTTTATACATTTCTACACTTCACAAATTCCCCCCATTCTTTATACATTTCCACACTTCACAAATTCCCCCCCATTCTTTATACATTTCCACACTTCACAAATTCCCCCCATTCTTTATAAATTCCCCCCATTATTTATAAATTCCCCCCCTCTACACTTCAGAAATCCCCCCATTCTTTATAAATTCCCCCCTCCACAAATCCCCCCCCCATTATTTATAAATTCCCCCCCTCTACACTTCATAAATCCCCCCCATTCTTTATAAACTCCCCCTCCACAAATTCCTCCCATTCTTCACAAATTCCCCCTCCACGCTTCAGAAATTCCCCCCATTCTTTATAAATTCCCCCATCCCTCATTTTTCACAGCTCTCATCTCTTCTCACATCCCCCCTCCCGTTCTCACAGCTCTCATCTCTTCTCACATCCTCCCTCCCTCCCGTTCTCACAGCTCTCATCTCTTCTCACATCCCCCCTCCCTCGCATTCTCACAGCTCTCATCTCTTCTCACATCCCTCATCTCTTCTCACATCCCCCCTCCCTCCCGTTCTCACAGCTCTCATCTCTTCTCACATCCCCCCTCCCTGCCGTTCTCACAGCTCTTACCTTTTCACAAATCTCCCCACTCCCCCAGCTGTCACTTCTGCACTACACCTCTAACCTCCCCACACCACAGCTGCCTCTCTGCAAACGCCCCCCCTTTCCTCCACTGCCCTCTCTCACCCTTTCAAAAGATCCTCACAGGGCTGCAGCTGGCAAATCTGTGCTAGATGTGCAGCGTGTCTTTTTTTCCCCAACACATCGTAACTTACCACGGAGCCAAGAGCACAGAGCTGCGTGTGGAGAGCTGGAATACTTCACTTGGCTCTGTGCTACACAAATCGGACTGGTAGGAGCGGGGACAGGAGTGGCTTCCTGAAGCAGCGCAGGAACGGCTGTGATTAGTGACAGGTTGGAGAGGATTGGGCTAGCCAGAGGTGGCGGAACGCCGTTCCGCCTGAAAAAAAGCCCTATATATATGTATATCCTGTTTACTCTAGCCTTCATGTATAGGACAGGGTTTGGGCATGTGATATCATCCTGCAGAACACTCCTGTTCACAATCAGGAAGTGGTAGCTGGTGAAGCCGGTGCAGCATACTCAAGTAAGTCAGCATACCTTATTGGGATTGGCACGGAATAATGTGGGTGCAATGAATTTGTGTTCGTAAATATGATTTTAATAAAAAGGATGTTACACTATGCAAGCTTTTTGTTTTTGCTTCCTCCTAATATGTTTGGAATACCCTGGTAAGTGAGCTGGCTGTAGCTTGGAGACTATTGGTAAAGTGCAAGGGACCCATGTAAGGGTCAGAGTTTGTAGTGAGTGTTCTGCACAGCAGGATAAAGGATTCTGTGTCTGCCATATCTCTCCCTCTTACATTGCTATCCCATCAAGCTGCTTACATATCCTCTAGCCACTGTATGTCTGCTAGATAGAAAAAATGTGTTGCAGCAAAAACTACCAAAGAGAGATATTTTATCAAGTTACAATTAATCAGATAGGGGTTCTGTCAGGACGTGGACTTGAATCTGGGACCTCTGCTGTGTCTGGCAATGACTCTTCTCGCTGAGCTACCTGAGATGCTATGTCTCTGCGCTTCCTGTTTTGCCAGATTATTATGCTCTCTTGAACTAATATGTTGCTCTTGTCTTCCATGGTGCTGTCCATATTTTTGCTACCACTCGTACCGACCTCAGGCTTGTTCCTTGATTATGCTTCTGCCTGTTCCCAACCTGGAACCACTTGTTACCAAACCATGGCTTGTTTACTGACTATGCGTCTGTTTGATCCTTACCTGCTATATCGGCTACTGGACCCCAAATTGCTCACCTCCTGGTGGGTGATCCTGGTGCTAACACACAGCAAAACCCATCTCCACCATTAGGATCTCTGGTGAACATCGGTTAGTACTTAGACTCCGCACCCGTGTCATTCACCAGGGTGATCTCCTTGTATACCTATCTTGCTGGTCGGTGGAAGTCCCCCTACTGCTATAGCTACTGGTCTCTGAGCCTGACCCCTGATCATAACAGGTTCTGTTGCTTTATATAAGTCTGGGAATTATATAGAATTATAAAAATGTATTCCACGTACAAAGTATGTGATCCCAGAATACAGTGATGCTGTCCCAGAGAATCATACTGTTATGTAACCTCCCTATAGCTTAAATGCATCTTCAAAGTATATAATTTAAAGAATAAGTGTTTTCCCCATGTCACCCTTAGGTTGCGTTTCCACTAGTGCAACTTGTCATGCGACTTTGGACACATAAAGTCGCATGACAAGTCACAGCCCTTTGATTTCAGTGGCACCCATTCCCCTCTATGCGACTTTGAAAATCAGAGACTTTGAAAAGGGGCCTGCACTACTTTTATATGGCTTTTGATGTGACTTTGAGCCAGAGAGTGTAGAGTTAGATCAAAACTGCTCTCAAAGTCGCACGACTTTGGGGTCGCAATAGTGGAAACGTAGCCTAAAAGGCAAATAAAATAGAGGGCCCTCTCCCAGTGATATTTATTAAAAATGTTTTTTGCATTGGTACACGTTTCTCCCCCCATTAGTATACAGCTCCCCAATAACTGCCCAGGTCCCCATTAACTGTTTTTGTCAAACCATACGTTGTTTTGAAAACTAACACTTATGCTTTTATTGTTAATTAATTTTATCACATCCAAGGAAATCCTGCTGCTAGTTATATCACAACTGACAAACCATGATGTCTGTAACCATTGCATTACTATTCTTAACTCCGCACTGTGTTGTGTTAGAGCAATAACTCACAATAATAATTTTGCTTGTGGAAACATTCTGGATGTATTGGATTTCTCTGTATTGGGAGAACTTTGACGTAACATCTGTAATAGAAATATACTGTTGATTGTATTTGGTATGTGGCCCTTTGGTATATGATATGTGGCCTTTGGGCCTCAGAAGTTTGGGAAGATTGATTAGGATAATAGCCTTGATCTCTACTAGATTAATGTATTGAAACATGTTCCCAGTTTCATATTGTCTTCAGCAGCATATCTGCAGCCAAAAATGTAGCACGTCTCTAACACTCATTTCCCCTATAAGGTCTGCAGTTTTGGACAGTCCTCTCAAGTATTTCATATATTGAACATTGGGTGTGGCCATTTGGTGATGTCATGGACCACATTTGAGGCCTCTTATAGCTCATAAGTTGACAATGACTGCTCTAGACTTAGAAACCAGTGACGTGACCAGAAGGATGGAGAAGCAGGGTGGAGAAGCAAGACACACTATATGTATAGACATTTTTTTTCTTTCCAAATTAGGAAAAAGAAAAAGGGAACTCTCCTTTAAATAAAATTAGAAGGAGCCACGTAAAAAAAAACAGTATCCCTGAAAATCAAAGTCAGTTGCTAAGTGCCAGCTATGAATGCTGGCAATGTTTACCAGCTATGAATTAGTAAGTACTTAAACAACTATAACTATATGTCCATAATGCCTAGATCCATATTTATTATTTTACTTAATCTGCCCTCAAGTAGGTTAAAAAGTTGTGATACTAAAAAATATATTTGCATAAAATTATAATGAGAGGGTAAATGCAAGTAAAGGGAATTACCAGATTGGTAACCACCAATTTCAGCTTAAAGATGGTAAATTATTGAAGGCTGATTTGAACCTGCTTCACCCTGTCATTGCCTTTGATCTGATCTTCACGCTGCAGTAATTTTCCATTTTAACTGGTTTTGTCAGAGATGAGAATATTAAGATAGCAAAGTGCTTTTTCCCCGTGTGTCTGTGACAGAGAGGCAATTTCCGCTAATATAAGCAAGGAATTACATTACAAACAGTGAAAATCAAAACATGACCTGGGTTAGGCCAAACTTGTCACTCAGTTGCTTGGTGTGTGCTTGTGTAAAATGTTCTTTCAAAAGGTTTGCTGCAGTTTTCAAGGTCATCAAAACAAGGAAGGGCCTGCGTGTAGGAATATCATGTATTCATTTTTGTCCTGCCTAATTTTTTTTTTTTTAAAGTATTACAGAAACGTTAGGAAAAAAACAAATGCTATAAATAAAATATATGAAATGCCAAATGTCTCACCAATTATTAAGTGCCCTTTTTGTAATAGTAAATCAGATTGCTAATGTCATCTCAAATGGTAGATAGATTGCTGCCCAACAATTGAAGAGAAGCCCATCATTAATAGAATATCAATTACTCACAGTTGAGCTGCATACCTGGTCACTTGTTGTTATAATTGATGTTTGGGTCATTGATCCCTCTTGATTGCATTATCATTGTGGTTAGCTGTGGATGAGCTGAAGAAAAGAGCTTAGACACAAGGAGATTTATGAAGGTCAATACTACTGCTTAGTATGGGAAATTATTCCCTGTTGAATGTGCCTTAAGCTCTCAAGAGGCATTTTTCTGTTTTCACAGCACAAAATTATTGTCTTCTGTGAAACAATTTTGTGCAATGTGCTGGAAGATTACAAAATAAACAGACTATGCACATCAAAAGCAAACAGAGCAAATAAATAAATACATAAAATAATTCAAATAAACATATCAGTGGGCATCTTTTATGAAGGTTGAGATGCTTTGGTAGCAATGTGTGGGATAAATATTGTTCTGTTAGGTGCAAAAATGTGCCCCCACAAATGTTAAGCATTCTTGTGTATGTATGGTCACCTGTGTTCTACAAATAGATGGATAGGGGTTAGGGTTGCCACCTCATCCCTTTCAAACTGAACACATATTAATTACACAGGTTCTGTGTCTGATTGGGTGGTAATTAAACTCACTTAGTGCCTTACCAGCATTAAATCAGCATCATAACCTGTGTAACTAATATGTGTTCGGTTTTAAAGGGATGAGGTGGCAACCCTAATAGGAGTCATTCCATACAATATAATGATACTACATGCATACAATACATAAACACATCATTTCACTGTATATGTTGGAATAACACCTATGCATAACTTATGGATAGTTTGAGAATAGCACAACATTCATTGTACCAATTAAAAGGCTCCTTGGAGGACTAGAAGCTCTGAACTCCAAAAACATATTAATAAGAGGTCAGTGTTCAAGTCCACTGGATGTTCCTTATTTAATATCCAGAAAGCTTCCCTGATTAGAAACCAATGGTCCTGGTTGTTTACTTTTATTTTTATTCATTACTACTGTAGATCATGGACTTGATGATTGTTCAGCACAAAATATACTGCAAGAGGTTCCGTTTTCCAGATCCTCTTAGCATCATAGCCTTATTATCATAAGCCTTTAATATATGCAAATGAGTAAAGCCTGTTTAGGGGAAACGAATCTGCTCTGGTGTTGTATCCCATATTCCTGGAAAAGGGCACAGGTTCAGTCACACTACTAAAGAAACGCCATAACTAAATTATTTACGTTACAGATTATTATTCCCACAAAAATTGTTTGTATGGCAAAAATGATTTTGTATAGCAATGCACTGTGGGTGAACTCATAAATAGTATTGTAGGCACCCTGATTGTCAAATCTTAATTGACCAAGCTGAAGTTAGAAGCTGATTGACTACCATGCACAGCTGCATAAGATTCTGAGTTCTCCAGTTTTAGTAAATCCCCCCCCCCCCATAAGTCTGTTTTCAGTCTACCTACCTAACCATATGTATAAGGTTCAGTAACCAACAATAGCCAGCTAGTTAGATTTAATTTTGGTGTAATTTACTGTTATTTTATGTGTCTCAACATATTACAGTAAAGTAAAAAATTAAAAAAGCAAAAGTTTCTATTAGGGCTCTTTTTTCTTTAATGGCAGGAAAACAATACAATAAAAAGGGCAACGTAGACCAAGGAAAAAAACACTATTGAAAACAAAAATGTGAAAAAAAATAAAATGTACATTACAGCATGCATGATCATTATCAATGAATGCAATCACACATGACATTAAAATGCATAATATAAAAATAGACTCCCCAAAAAAGCTTTGTTTATTTACATCGAATGCAAGTTTTCAGATATTTTTTTCACATGTTTTTGTTGTATTTTGTCAAGATCAAATAGCACATTTTGCACTTTTAGCACTGGGCACAGTATTGGAACATTTGTTTTTCCCCCACTATTGTCCAAAAAACAGAAACAACAACAAGTTACAGCAAAATTATGCAAAGGGAAAAGAGTAAAATGACAACTTAATGATTCATTCATCAAGTCATTTTTCTAACTGTGTGTTTAATCAATAGTCCTGTGTGTTTAGGTAACACATTATAGGCCACTCTGACTTGGTTTTATCATTGGGACTCTGAGTGCAATTAATAAAATGCATGAATGATGTTGACAAACAAAGCAATTCATTAGTGAAAACGTGTCAGAAGCAAAAAACCTTTATTTACTTAACAAGCTGATGTCTCAGAGCAATGGGAAGCATCTGGACTTATTAAAGTGGGAGTAAACGCCCATGTCTGAATCAGGGGCGGATCCAGAGCCTAGTCTCGGGAGGGGCACTGGCAGAAAATACACTAACTGACCCCCATGCTACACTAACTGACCCCCATGCTACACTAACTGACCACTATACTACACTAACTGACCACTATACTACACTAACTGACCATTATACTACACTTACTGACCCCCATGCTACACTAACTGACCACTATACTACACTAACTGACCACCATGCTACACTAACTGACCACTATACTACACTAACTGACCCCCATATTACACTAACTGACCACTATACTACACTAACTGACCACTATACTACACTAACTGACCACTATACTACACTAACTGACCCCCATGCTACACTAACTGACCCCCATAGTACACTAACTGACCATTATACTACACTAACTGACCCCCATACTACACTAACTGACCACTATACTACACTAACTGATTTTCTCTCTTTCACCCCCCCCCCGGGCCAGTAACAGGACTGTCACGAGGGAGTCTCACTCACCTTCGTGTCTGGCTGGCCTGCATCAGTCCGGAGGAGGAGAAGACAGCGGCGGCTCACAATGCTTCTCTGCCCCACGCTGTAGCTGCCATGTTCAGTGACTGGTGCAGCGGTCTCTGTGATTGGGCGTATGGGGGTCATGAGCGGAGGCGGGACTTCAGGAGCAATCACGGACAGGCCAGCTCTACGCCTCACCTGACCACCATACGTCCAATCACAGGGCGCCGGACACTGAACATGGCGGCCGGAGCCCGAGGACACAGGAAGATAAAATTAGGAGGAGGCAGCCAGTGACACATACTGGCGCCCCCCTAAATGTCACGCCCAGGGCCACGGCACCCCCCACGCTAGGAGCTCACTCACCTGCCAACTCCCGCTGACTGGCCCGCCCGCACACTCGTCCCTGGGCTCTGACTGGCCTGTTCATCACACTAATTTCTCGGAGGGGGCAATTGTCCTGTTGCCCCCCCCTGGATCCGCCCCTGGTCTGAATTTTACCCAATCACATCTATGCATGTTGCTTTTGAGCATTTCTGTGGTGCTTTTTGCTGTGCTTACTGTGTTTTTTGTAACTGTGTTTTTACTTTTAAAAAGTTTTAAAGAGCGGTTTGGGTAGCCAGCTGCCGCATCCTTAGCAACGGATGAGTCATCAACTGTCAGCAGGCTTACCCGCTGACAGCTGCATGTAAAAAAAATATTCACAAAAAAGAAAACAAACGGCATGGGGTCCCCCCCAGTCCATACTAGGGCCTTCGGTTTGGTATGGATTTGGAGGGGAGACCCCAAGCTAAAATCTAAAAAAAAAATGGAGTGGTGTCCCCCCAAATTCCATACCAGACCCTTATATGAGCATGCAGCCTGGCAGGTCAGGAAAGGGAGGGGACAAGCGACAACAGCAAAGTGCGAGTAGCCCCCTCCTGAACCATACCAGGCCAAATGCCCTCAACATGGGGGGGTGGGTGCTGCGCCCCCCACCCCAAAGCACCTTGCCCCATGTTCAGGGGGGACAAGGGCCTCTTCCTGACAACCCTGGCCAGTGGTTATCTGAATCTGGAAGCCCCCTTTGACAAGCCCCCCTATGTGAATGAGTATCGGGGGTACATCGTACCCCTATCCATTCACCAAAAAAGCAGTGAAATGAAAAAAAAGTCCTTTTTTAAAAAATAGTCCTGTCTTCTTCCTGCCACCGTCTTCTCCCTCCGCTGTCTCTTCCCAGAGCTGTCTTCTCCTATGCCGCTGTCTTCTTCCTTGCCAATGCTTGCCGATGCTGTCTTCTTTCTCTGGACTGGACCACATCAAACCAACAAAGCATCTGCAGGCCCCACACTCAGGTGAATGTGGAAACCAGTTCACAATAAACAGATTAGACATAAACTGTCAAAGATAAAGAATATATATATATATATATATATATATATATATATATATATATATATATATATAATTGGATAGAAAAATAGAAAGGACAGCCGGAGTCACGCTCATATAGAGTATATATAGAACATAGTCTGGTTTGATTTGGTCCAGTCTTGGTAAGCTCCTATTATCTAACATACACAGGAACGCCTATGTCTTGGGGATTATTTGTTATATATTACTTTGATAGCTGGATTTTGAACTGACCAACTTTTATGGCAGAATTGATCTGGGCCTTGCACATGTTCTAATCCATGCTATACATAAATGGTGTTTGTTCTCTAACCTGGTCATCTATTATCTGTTTTTTGTAGAAATGTTTACACATTATCCCCTGAAGTATACTCCTGAAGAAGCGGTCACACTGCAAAACATGCCAAGGTTGAACTGACATAGGACAAGATCTATGGTCCTCCTGTCTGGGTGGACATGCGTCCAAGTGTCTAGTTCCTCCTTAGAGATCTGATACTGTGTATTGTAGGGATGAGTCGAACACCCCCCGGTTCGGTTCACAGCAGAACATGCGAACAGGCAAAAAATTTGTATGAACACCGTTAAAGTTTATGGGACACGAACGTGAAAAATCAAAAGTGCTAATTTTAAGGGTTAATATGAAAGTTATTGTCATAAAAAGTGTTTGGGGACCTGGGTCCTGCCCTAGGGGACATATATCAATGCAAAAAAAGTTTTAAAAAACGCTTGTTTTTTCGGGAGCAGTGATTTTAATAATGCTTAAAGTGAAACAATAAAAGTGAAATATTCCTTTAAATTTCGTACCTGGGGGGTGTCTATAGTATGCCTGTAAAGTGACACATTTTTCCCGTGTTTAGAACAGTCCCTGCACAAAATTTCTATTTTTTTTTTTGTTTTTCTTCCACTTCAGTGATTGCTTTTGAGAGACTTATTTCAGCTTGACATTCAAACTATGTCCCTTCTTAAATTCACATCATTGTGGTATTTTAAGAAGCAAAGAAGAAAAACAAAATTTTTTTTATTTATGCGAAAAACTATAAAATTTATTTCGTTCTGCTCCCCCCACCTACAGCCCCCCCCTCACTAATTACCGCCCACCCCCCCGATTCAGCATTAAATTATTCCTTCCTTTCTCAGATGTTTTCTCGTCTTAAGGCCCTATTCCTTCCAACATCTTCTGCCAGTAGCTGTCTGAGGTTTTATATTTTTCCCACTCACTGCAGATAGTATTACATTTTTTTAATCACCCTTTATCCTTACAGCTTAGTAATTCCATTTTGCAGTAGTAATCTACTTGTCTGAACCACTCCCTTAAGTCAGGTCCTTCACTTTTTAACCATTTTTTTGGGATCAATCCCTTTGCAGCTTTTAATAATTTTGACGTTACTTTTTTCATGTATTGCTTTTTAGGAGTGCTGGCATCGTGGAACAAACAAATCAATCTGTTGTTTTCTATCTTCTCGCCCGTTATTTCTTTTACACAATTGATTACTTCTTGCCAGAATATGCTAATTTTCGGGCAGTCCCACCATATATGTAACATTGTGGCTTTGTGTCTATAGTATGCCTGTAAAGTGGCACATTTTTCCAGTGTTTAGAACAGTCCCTGCACAAAATGACATTTCTAAAGGAAGAAAGGTCATTTAAAAGTACTCGTGGCTATAATGAATAGTCGGGTCTGGCAATACAGATAAAAGTCATTGAAAAAAACGGCATGGGATCCCCCCAGTCCATTACCAGGCCATTTGGGTCTGGTATGAATATTAAGGGGAACCCCGAACCAAAATTAAAAAAAGAATTGCGTGGGGGTCCCCCCAAATTCGAAAACCAAGCCCTTCAGGTCTGCTATGGATATTAAGGGGAACCCTGTGTCAAATTAAAAAAAAATGGTATAGGGGTCCCCCTCAAAATCCATACCAGACCCTTCAGGTCTGGTATGGATTTTAAGGGGAACACCGCGCCAAAATGAAAAAAAAATGGCGTGGGGGTCCCCCCAAAAATCCATACCAGACCATTATCCGAGCACACAACCTGGCAGGCCGCAGGAAAAGAGGGGGGATGAGAGAGCACCCCCCCCGAACCGTACCAAGCCACATGCCCTCAACATGTTGATGGGGACAAGGGTCTCATCCCCACAACCCTTGCCCAGTGGTTGTGGGGGTCTGCGGGCGGGGGGCTTATCGGAATCTGGAAGCCCTCTTTAACAAGGGGACCCCCAGATCCCAGCCCCCCCTGTTTGAAATGGTACATTGTACCCCTACCATGTCACAAAAAAAGTGTCAAGATGGTAAAAAAACCACAAGACACAGCTTGGGGACAAGTCCTTTATTAAAAAATAGGAAAATAAAAAAATAAAAATGTCCCATGAAGTCCATTCATCTTCTTCTCTCGTTCTGCCGACGGACCAGAAAAGAATTGAAAAAGATCTGCCTTCATGGGAGGCACCCGCAGTATGACGCGTCCTCGCAGGTGACTGTTCTTTTATAACTGAGGGCGGGGTCACACGGTGACGTACCTGGGTGACCCCACCCAACTCTGATGCACAGGGACTTCCCAATGGCCTCCTCGTGGTGTCAGAGGGGATGGGGCCACCCATTTACGTAACCGGGTAAACCATACATAATCCATACCAGAACGCCATTTTTTTGTGAATTTTTTAGCCAGAAATTTTTTTTTTTACATTTTAGCTTTCAGGGAAGCCCTCTGACAGCTGATGACTCATCCATTGCTAAGGATGCGGCGGCCGGTTTACTGACCTGCTCCTTTGCAACCAGCTGTATACAGTGTGCCTTTACCTTGCAGGGTACAAAAAAAGTCTAGCAGTTTACTACTGCTATAATGATAAATCTCATGCACAGAGTGATCAAGATTGTTCTTAAGGCTGCTTTATCACATGATCGCAGGTGGAATCAGTGCGATTCTGCAACACAATTTCGCCCTGCAATTTCAAATGGCTGCAAAGCTAATTCTTTGCGATGCCATTACTTCTAATGGCACCACAATTGCACCACAATTTTGCCATGATTGCTACGCGGTGAAATGCACTGCAATCACAAAGTGCTTGTCACTTAAAGAGGAACACAAGCTTCTTTTGGGTGACAGCATTGCTCGTTGCAATTTGCAGCGTGACAAAATCGTGGCACAAGTGGGGAGCCATTAGAAGTAATGGCATCTCAAATGCGTCTTGCGTTTTGCAGACCTTTTGAAATTGCAAGGCAGAAATTCCTTGTCAAAAGAAGTTTATTGAGTATACAATGTTATAAAGATACATAAAGTAAGTTTACAAGGATCTATAAAGTAAGCTCATTGTTTTACAGTAGGGTTTATATAGGTAAATATCATGAAATTTCAAATATTAAACATTGAGTTCACGTAAACCTAAATTAAAGATATATATATCATTTCCTTATTTACTTTTGTAGGTATTTAAATGATTTATACCTATTATACATATTGTTTACAATTAGAGTGTATATAGGTCAAATAAATTCTGATAATGAGCTTTAATCGTAAGGTGGAGAAAAGGAAAGAGAAAGAAGAAAAAGGGTTGAAAGATAGAGGTATGGTCCACAAGGTTGTCCCGCTCGTCAGTTTATTATTCTTTTTAGTTCTCTTTGAAGCCTTAGAATGGGTGTCTCTGTAAGTCATTTAATCTGTTACCATGGCAACAGGACAGAGTCATTGAAGTTTGACAGGAACTGTTTTTTTATCCAAGGATGCCAAAGTTTTTCAAATTTTGGAATTTGATTTTGATCGATGGCTACCATCTTAGCATGGGACATTGTATTATTCATTCTGTGAATTGTTTCTGCTAGTACCAATGTAGGAGATTTCCATGCCTTGGCCACTGTTTGTTTTGCAGCCGTTATTAGTTGGATCATAAGTTTGAATTGAGAGAGTGTTAACCATTCCGGTTTTAGATTAAGTAAAGTTAAATATGGATCTGGTTGTATTATTTTTTTAAATATTTTAGATGCAATCACGAAGACTTCCTTCCAGAAGGTTTGGATTACTGGGCACGTCCACCATATGTGTAAATATGTGCCTATTTCTGGGCATCCTCGAAAACAAAGAGCTGAGGTATTAGGTGAATATTTTGCCACTCTAGCGGGTACAAGGTACCAGCGAGTTAGGACTTTATAATTTGTCTCCAGTGCTAAGATGTTGGGTGAAGATGACTTAGATGTGAGCCATATGTTAGACCAGTCCGTGTCTTCTAAAGTTCGTCCCAGGTCCTCCTCCCACCTCTGAACGTAAGAGGGTCTATTAAGATTTGCTACTCCATATAATTGATTATAAAGTGATGAAATTGTACCTTTAGCAAATGGATCTTTTGTACAGATTGATTCAAAAATGGATAATTGGGATAATGGTGTATCCCCCTTTAGGAATGGTGTATAGAAATTTTTGATTTGGAGATATCTAAATATCTCAGAGTTTGGTAGATCATATTTTTCTCTAAGCGATGGGAATGAAAGGAATGATTTAGATGCTATGAAGTCATTTAGTGTCTGAATGCCTGATGTTGTCCAAGCTTTAAAAGAGTTTGGGTAGATCCATGCCGGATAAAAGGCCGGATTTCTGATAAAAGAGAGGAGAGGATTGTGTGGAGATTGTAACTGATATTTGGTTTTTAGTTTATCCCAGAGAGATAAGAAGTGTTTAGTTATGGGATTATGAATTTTAAAGCGGTCTTTAGGATCAAGCCATAACAAGTTTGATATTAATACAGGGTCATTTTCTGAAGCCTCTATAAATACCCATAATGGGATTTCCTGTTTTGCATGGTATTTGGACAGACTGGCCAAATGTGCTGCTCTGTAGTAGTTAGTAAAATTAGGGTATCCCAGGCCTCCTTTATTTTTGGGAAGATGTAGTGTGTGTATAGGTATACGTGGTTTAGAAGAGCCCCATATAAACGAAGTTGCTCTTTTTTGTACTATTCTCAAAAAATAGGAAGGAATTGGAATAGGGAGGACTCTGAATAGATAAAGCAATTTGGGTAGAATAGTCATTTTGATTGCATTAATCTTCCCTATCCAGGATAAAGGAAGTTGCGACCATTGTTTTATTAGATTTGTGATCTGTCTTAATACAGGAGGATAATTGGTTGAGAATAAGTCAGAATGAGATGCTGTTAAATGAATTCCAAGATATGGGATTGATTTTTCTGCCCATGTGAATGGGAGTGCAGCCCTAGCCGGGATCAATTCCATGTTTGTGAGTGAAATATTAAGCACTAGGCATTTCTTAGGATTAATCATAAGGCCGGATAGGGCTGCAAATCCATCAAGAGCTGGTATTAAGTTAGGACCAGAGACCTGTGGTGATGATAGAAAAAGTAATATATCGTCTGCAAATATACATAATTTGTGTGTAATACCTCCTACTTCAATGCCAGTTATAGTTTGGTTTGTTCTGATGTATTGGGCCATGGGTTCGAGTATAAGGGCAAATAATAAGGGAGATAATGGGCAACCCTGTCGGGTACCTCTTTCGATATTAAAGGCTTCAGATTTGTATCCAGCATATTTTATATAGGCTTTGGGTTTATTATATAATGCTTTGATCCATGTTAAAAAGTGGGGTCCAAAACCCCATTTTTGTAATGAATATTGCATATATTGCCAGGATACTGTGTCAAATGCCCTCTTAATATCGAGAGATAGAAAACATAAAGGGATTTTCCGTTTTTAAGCAATATGTGCCAATAACACTGCCCTGCGTATATTATCGCCTGCCTGTCTATTTGGCATGAAGCCTACTTGATCTCTATGTATTAATTTTCCTATAATGCTATTGAGGCGTTTTGCTATTATTTTTGCTAATAATTTAATATCGAGGTTTAACAGAGAGATAGGCCGATAATTCACACAGGAAGTATCATCAGAAAGGGGTTTTGGGATCATACAAACAATTGCCATTAGTGTTTCTTGCCGAAAAGAATGTCCATCTAGAAGTTTGTTAAAAGTTTCAGTGAGAATGGGAGAGAGTATTTCTGAGAATGTTTTATAGTGTAAAGCCGAGTAGCCGTCTGGGCCTGGTCTTTTGTTAAGTTTTAGGTCTTTTATGGCGTTAGCAACTTCATCTATAGTTATAGGCTCATCCAAACTGCTTTTTTGATTCTGAGATAACTCAGGTAAGGTTATTTTTGAAAAGAAGGATTCAGCCTCTGTAGGATTAAATTCATTGTTTGTCTTGTATAAAGTTGCGAGATGTGAGTGAAATTTATGGACTATTTTAACTGGATTACAAGTGTAAACATTTTTTGATAATTTCAAACGTATTGGTTTGAAAGATTTGTTAGTTGAATTTAATGCCCGAGCCAAATATGTACCTGGTTTGTTTGTATTCATGTAGAAATTGTGTTTGGAGCGTTTGAGGGATTTATCAACTGACTCAGTGAGAAATAGATCGTATTCCAATCTAGATTTTTCCAGATGAGATTTTGTACTCTGAGATGGATTATCTTGAAATGATATGTAGGCTGCATTAAAATTGAGTTCTAGTTTTTTTGCTAGATTTTTGCGTTCCCGTTTAAATAGTGCCATTTGTCTTTGTATTGTACCACGCAAGACAGGCTTATGAGCTTCCCACAGTGTTATTGGGGAGATGTCTGTTGTATTATTAATTGATATGTATTCCTTTAAAGCTTGTTCAATGACCATCTGATGTAGTGGGTGTTTGAGCATTATGTCCGGTAAGTACCACGTTGGGTCATGCGCTTTTGGTATGGCTGAGGCTATAGTAGTGTATACTGCATTATGGTCAGACCACGGAATCGGAATTATATCTGATGCAATAATTTCTGGTATCATTCCTATTGTTAGAAAAATATGATCTATTCTGGTGAAGGTTTGATGAGGGTGCGAGAAATAAGTGAATTTCTTTTTCATTGGGTTACTTTCTCTCCACAAATCTACCAGATTGTATTTGGAAAGAAGTTGAGAAAAAGGTAATCTAGAGGTTATTTTGGATGGTGTAAAAGGTGATTTATCTAGAAATGGGAGGAGGACCTGGTTCGAATCCCCGCACATTATCACTGTTCCTATTTTGTGTGTATTAATCACTTGTAATATATGTGAGAGGAATGGTGTAGGTTGTTTGTTAGGAGCGTAGTAGGAAATCACCGTGATTGCTGTATCCATTATATAACCCATGAGTATCAGGTATCTACCTTCTGGGTCTTTAATTTCTGATGATAAGGTGAATGGTGTGGATCGGTGAAATGCAATTAGAGTTCCCCTTTGCTTGGTACAGGCAGAAGCCGTGTAAATTTGTTGATAAAAAGGAGAAATATATTTTGGAGTAGAATCTTTGGTGAAGTGTGTTTCTTGGAGGCATACTATGTGAGCCTTCTTGTTATGGAAAGTACGGAAGGCTTTGGTCCTTTTTTGAGGGACATTTATTCCCTGAACATTCAGGGAAAGTATATTCAGTGGTGCCATGGCAATAGATCAAATAGTTTTGACTTACTTTTTGTTATGCAGAGCTGACTGCGCAGATCAACCTGTGTGGACTGAAGAGATGAATAGATAGAAAAGAAACCAGTGAATTCTGGAGTAAAGAGTAAACAAAAAACATATGAGTTTAGATGATACATTGTATAAATTATTTTTTGCAAGTAATCACTATTTACCCGTGAAAGAGAATAAATATCTCTCTCAGGGGAATAAGTGCCTTCGTCACACTCCCACATAATATGGTTGGGAGAATGAGGAGGGCTAATGGGGGTACACGGATCTTCCGCTTACAGGAGAGAAGTGCTATGTCAAAAGACATCAAAATGATGTTTCATTAATTGGAGTGCAGAATATAGTTTTTGTTGAAATTATTTATTCCAGGGTGGTTGTATATGGTTAGTCTTGCCCTAGGCTTAATAATGTAGTTAGAAAGGTACTGTTAATAACTTTGGTATTGATGAAGATAGTTTGAATTATTTTGTTATTTTAACCCTTTTAGAGTAAACAATTACATATTTTATTCATATGTAACTGTTTAGATATGTTAACTCATAAAATTGAGGTTGTATTGCTTCAGATTAGAATAAACAAAAACATAGTTCTAGGAACTAGTTAGGTAATAATATATTTGTTTTAAGAAAAGAAAGAAAAAGCTTCCATTACTTCTGGATTATTGAACTTATTTGTCCTAAAAAGTAATAAATCTATTGTTATTACCTGATGATATATAACTGAACAAGAATTTCCTTATTTCACTTATATATTCTAAGGCTATATGAATCAGAAGTATTAAGAAAAATAACTGGAATGTAACATGATCCCACACAGTGTGTGACTATCAGAATGCAGTTACATTCAGTTATAAATACAGGTTTTTTATAGAGAACCATCTCTTAGTATAATAAATGAAGAGATATCAGGAATTAGGATGTCAGTCCATTGAATCTTCTTGGTCCATGGATGATGTGGCATAACGGCCTCTTTTGTGAGAATGATGATTCCCATTTTGTTCTGAAATTTTCTGGGTGCTGCCTGAAGGTGAAGATGATGCCATTCTTCTGCGTGTGGGAGTGTTGCTGCTTGTGGGTTCTGTCAGATTTAATTTTAAAAGGGTTTGTTGTAGTTCATCTGCTGATCTGCTTCTGTAAATTGTACCTTGGTAGTTAAATCTGACTGAAAAGGGGAAGCCCCATTGATACATAATGTTGTGGCGCTGCAGTTCCATTAGTTGGGGTTTCATGGATCGTCTTTTAGTAATAGTAAGTTGGGATAGGTCAGCAAAAATTTGATAATTGTGTCCTTGAAAATTAAGTTCCTTTTTTTCTCTTGCAGCAATTAGTATTTGTTCTTTCGTTCTGTAATAATGAAATTTTGTGATTATATCACGTGGGGGTCCATCTTTCTTTTTGGCTGTGAGGGCTCTGTGTACTCTGTCCAGTTCTAAACGTTCAATAGGGATATCTGGCTTTAGTTCTTGTAATAGAGCAGTAATAGTAGATTGCAGGTCTGTCACAGTTTCAGGTATTCCCCTTATGCGCAAGTTTGAACGTCTGGCTCTATTTTCATAATCTTCGAGCTTAGTTTGAAGTATTAAATTCTCTTTTTTTAATTGTTCCAATTCTGTTATATTTTCTTGGGTTGTAATTTCAATTTCATCCATTTTTATTTCTAAGGCTGCGGTGCGGTTTCCCAGCTCTCTTATTTCTTTGGTTAGTCTTTTTGTTATTTGGTCTGAGGTTTGTTTTAAAGCCTTATGAAGCATCTTTTCAAATTGTAATAATATTACTGGGGATACTGAGGAGGCTTGTGGAGAAGTTTGTGAGAGGATTTGTTCTGTATCTGACTCAAATGGAGAGTCTTGCTGTGACATTTTCTGTCTGTGAGAGTGCCCTGATGCTGTATCTTGTGAGGTGACTGGAGCTGCTTCAGCTGCAGTGAGTGCCTGTGAGCTCTTTGTGAGGTGATTTTTATTTCTGCCACGGTTTCCTCCCAGTACCATATTTCCTGCCCAAACTTTCACAGTTTGTTCCCTGGGGCAAAAAGGTTCAAATGGATACCTTTTGAGCCTGCAGGCTCCGCTTTGTCCTTCTCTTCTCTCCTCAGCGGTGTGGAGCTCTAACAATGCATGTCTGCTCCGCTAGGCTCCGCCTCCTGCCCCCGCAAGGCAGAAATTCAGCGATTCCGCTCAAAATCATGTGTGAATGCAGCCTAAAGCCTTGTGTGCTAGCAGCTGTAGACGTTTCTTATAAGATTTTGTTCTAATCCCTTCCATATTTGGTGCAAAAACCTTTTTGAGCATTGTGATTTTAGCCTATTCAAAATGAACTTCTTAGGACTGATGGTGAATATAAAACTGGCTCCTAAAGTGTCCACTGTCATACAATTGACGTAATCACACTGGAAGTTAATAGTAAACCACAATAAAATGTATTAAGTAGCATAAAAAACACAATTGATGTCCTGTAACAATTGAAACTGTCCATGAGCAACAATCTTAAAAATGAAAAAATAATAATAAGGCAAGCTCCATGGTGGAAAAGCCAGGATGCTGACACTTGCATACAGTCAGGTCCATAAATATTGGGACATCAACACAATTCTAATCTTTTTGGCTCTATACACCACCACAATGGATTTTAAATTAAACGAACAAGATGTGCTTTAACTGGCAGAGCATCACCAGGGATGAAACCCAGCGTCTGGTGATGTCTATGTGTTCCAGACTTCAGGCTGTAAATGACTGCAAAGGATTTGCAACCAAGTATTAAAAAGTGAAAGTTTGATGGATGATTGTTAATCTTTCCCATTACTTTTGGTCCCTTAAAAAGTGGGAGGCACATATACAAACTGTTGTAATTCCTACACCGTTCACCTGATTTGGATGTAAATACCCTCAAATTAAAGCTGAAAGTCTGCAGTTAAAGCACATCTTGTTCGTTTCATTTCAAATCCATTGTGGTAGTGTATAGAGCTAAAAAGATTAGAATTGTGTCGATGTCACAATATTTATGGACCTGACTGTATATCACAACGGCAGTGGCTCAAAGACAAAATATGTGTATGCTAGCAGCTGTAGACGTTTCTTATATGATTTTGTTCTATTCCCTTCCATATTTGGCACAAAATCCTTCATGATACACTGTGATTTCAGCCCATTCTAAATGAATGGGCTGAAATTGCACTGCACAGAACTGTATGTAAATCGCACAGGAATATGCACTGAATGTGTGAACCGGCCCTAAAAGAATATACAAAAACTAAAAATAAAAAATTGTTTTTATGTCCTTTGAAAACTGCAACTTTTAATAAAAGTATACCTTGTGATCTTACCATAAAATTTCTTGTAGAGGCACTTTCTCAGTACCAAAAAGCTACAGTAGTTCAGAGCAGTGATGGTCAGCCAATGCTCGTGCAAGAGCATGAAGTCAAGAAGTGATTATAAAGCCATCGTACGCATGATCGGATTTTCCACAGACAAAACCTCAGACTTTTGTCCGAAGGCGTGTGCCTGGATTTTATCTTGCATACAAATGGCAAGGAATTGTTGGCCAACAAACACGAACGTAGTGACGTACTATGTGATTTTTCAGCTCTTTAGCACCACCCTTTGGGTTCCTTCTGCTAATTTCGTGTTAGTAGAAGTTTGGTTAGTGTTGTTTTGAGCTTTTAATTTCACGCTTTTCATTTAGCGCTTTTCAGTTTGCACTTTTCATTTCGTGCTTTTCAGTTCACACTTTTCATTTTGTGCTTTTCAGTTTGTTTCTGAACGGCCGTTCGTCAACCAGACATGTTGTGGAATCGGAGAAGATAATGTGTTATTTATTATTGGCCTTGGAGTTATTGCTTTGACCCAAGTCCTGTCCAGGAACAGGAGGAGTTCTTGGACCAAAAATTTGTTGCTTTATTAATCGTGACCAATTATGTCATATGCTTTTGCTGCGGGAGCTCCAGGAGAATAATCCAGATGTTTTTCAGAATTATCTCCGTATGACGGACCCCTGCTTTCACCAACTCTTGGCATTGTTGACCCCCTATATTAAGAACCAGGACACATGCATGAGGCTTTTATTTTATTTTTTGGTTGAATAATAATGATTTGATTTGTTATATTTTCTATATATTTGGATGCTTAGAATGCACTTTTTGGTTAAGTTCTACTGGCAGATAGCATGTTTAATTTTATTTGTTTTCTTTTTTTAATGCACAATAAAAAAATTGTGGCGAATAATACTTGGCTATGGGGGTCATTTACTATAGAGCTGTGGCGCTAATTAGCGCTAAAATGGTATTCACTATAGCGCTGGTGAGAAAATACTCCCAAAATCGAATTTACTATAGTTCCCTGAAACCAAATAGCGCCCCAAACCCTTACTCTGCTAAAACCTGGAGTAGTGCACATGGAAATAATGTTTAGAGTATGATATAATTGCCTAAATGGTACTGAAATATGCGGTATATTATTTAAAGATAATCTGCTTTTAAACTGTGTGAAAAAGTGATTTCTACACTGAAATATCTTTAAAAGTCTGAGAAGTGAAAAATTCCCCGTTTTGGACAACTAGGTGCCAACACAACTGAGCATGCTCAGACCTGAAAATAACTCTCATTTTAGCTCAAGTGTCTTTTTTAGCTGGCGCTATAGTAAATACCAAAATGAGAGCTAATTCTATTTTAGTCAAAATGAAGTTTACACCATTGATTCTCACATACTCCCATCCAACGCCATCCTAGCCCATCCTCAATCCGTGGAGCACCTTTCCACCCTCAGAAGCGCTTAGCTTACCTCCGCTGTGGCTGGCAGGGGAAATTGGCCGCCGGTGCTGCGTTCAATCTGGCCCCGGGCCTCCATCCGGACTTGGGCCCTGTGTGCCCGCCGCCATCTTGAGGCCTGCGGGGAGCTCCGTGTACGCCGCCCATCAGGCCTACAGTCAAGCGGACAAGAGGAGCCTGTGCCTGGTTACCCGATCGTGCCGCCGTCGGCGGTCGGGAGAGCCTTGGATGCCTGAGGGGAGCTGCCTGGTGATCTCCTTCTTTGCCTCGGACTGCTCCCCGCCGGACGCCATCTTGCGGCCTACAGGAACGGCCTCTCCTACAAACGGGCGCAGTGAGTACAGAGGCATCTGCCTTCCTATCCCTCTGTAGAGCCCCATTGGCCCGAATCGGCACGCTCCCACTCCGCCAGGACCCCAGTTTTGGTGCCCCGCGGCGCTGTATTAGGCCCACAGCGAACGGTGCTTACTCGGCCGGCCGCGAATTTCAGGAAAGACCGCGGCTTCGGCCTACCTATGGAAGACGGCGGCCATCTTGGTACTCCAAACCATCTCCCCTGCTAACCTTACCCAGCTAATAACATAATTGCTGAACTCTCCTGCACTCCATCAACTGACCCCTTCATACAGTGACAGACAGCATACTTTATTTCCGCAAACAAAGTCCTCTTTCCGGCCTACCTCTGGAGGCTGGCGGCCATCTTGGTGCTCCAAGTACTCCTAAACCAATTCCTTACTACTATATCTTACACATAGCTTCTGCTCCCATAAACTTCCATCGGTACAACTATCATTGCTTTTCCAAGTGAATGTTGAAGCACTTCTAACACTGCTTGCATACTATGATGGAAACATGTCTCTAAACAGATGTGAGTAGGGGGCATCCCCCACGGCGATCGACCGTATAGTTCCAGTAATGCCCGCCAAAACACCCAAACCCCGGTCTGCCAAGGGTAAACGTTCAGGTAAAAGATCTCTGCCCGCTCCAGTCTCCACTGGCTCTATTCAACAGTACTTGGCTAACGCAAGAGACGATCAGGTCCGAACTTCACGGACCAGCGTCTCTCCATCATCTCACGCTGCATCTGTGCGAGACAGCTCCCCGACCTCCTCATACTGCTCAGACCTCATGGATGATCCAGGATCCCCTGCGGGTTCCGAAATGAACACGCTAATGAGCGGCCTCAAAAAAGAACTTGCGGGAATGTTTCACAGTCTGGAGAAATCCATAAAAAAGGAGATATCTGCTGTCAGATCTGATATGACACATATTCTGACCAGAGTTGAGGAAACGGAACAGCGACAAGACACACATGATTTAGCTATTAAAGAACTACAGGACACTGTTACCCAGCTGGCCTCTGCCCACCGAGCCTCCCTGTATAAACTCGAAGACCTCGAGAACCGTAACCGTAGAAATAACATTCGTGTCAGAGGTCTGCCAGAAGCAACGGGTGATAATGACCTAGAACCATCTATAAGAGGCATCTTTAATACCATCTTAGGCAATTCAGCCACTGCACCGCTACGCTTTGACCGAGTACACCGTGCCCTAAGACCCCGTAATGCTAAGTCAGATCAGCCCAGAGACGTTATTTGTCGCTTGCATTATTTTGAAGACAAAAATGCTATTATGATGAAGATGCGGGGCTTGCCTAACGTAGACTTTGACGGAGCAGTCATCACCATATTTCCAGACCTTTCTAAGGAAACCTTAGACCGCCGCAGAGCTCTGAAACCGCTCCTTGACCACCTGCGTTCAGACGGGATCACCTACAGATGGGGATTCCCAGCCTGCCTAATTGCCACAAAAAATGGTCGGTCACACACGCTGAGATTTCCAGAGGAACTCCCAACCTTCCTGCAAGATCTTAATCTTCCATCCATGGAACTCCCAGGCTGGCAAGACCCAGTCCCTAAATTTCTGAGCCTACCGGACCCACCCTGGAGAAAGACCCCCTCAAAGAAAAGGCGTACCTCTCTTCCAGGCTCAGCACAAAAGCACGGTTGAAATATGTAACTTCTTACACATACTAATTTTCTTATCATGGATAATCTTTTACCTACAGGTTGTCAATACTAAGTCAGGTTCCGGCCGCAGTTGGTGTTTTTTTTTTTTTTTTTTTTTGTCAGTGTGCCTGACTAAATATGGCCGAAACCGTCATACAGTGGTAATGACCAACGTGCTTTGTTACTTTTTACTCTTGGGTACGTAATTTAAGTACCGAATTAGTTTGCACTTTATTGCCTAGGGGTTTTGTTTTGATCAAACTGATCCTGGTTACAAATTGGTAATATTTACATTCCTAAATGTAACTAATTACTTACTTATAGTTATAAGTTATTCGTTTTCTCATAGGTCGCGCGCTGTGGGGACACACTTCCTCTGCTTACCCCCCTCCATTACAGCGCAACCCTGACACCCCCTTTCCTTCTGGGGTTGGCGAGAACGATTGGCCTTATATTTGCCTTATCCAGTTCTCATCTAAGGATTGGGTCGGCCTCTAGTTCTCTCTCTCCCCAATGGGAACACTGCAGTTTTCTGCGTGATAAATATGTGTTTCCCACAAGTTGTTTAACTTATATATGTGATTCTCACATGTGTTCTTCTTGTTTTTCTTTTCTCTCTCTTTCTTTCCAAAAAAACCCTCTCCTTTTTCCCTTTCCACTCCCTCCCTCTGGCTGGTATGCATGGAAATATAGGCTGAAGGTACGTACTATGCTTTAACAATGGCTACATTAAAGGTTATATCGTATAATGTTAGGGGTCTTAATGTTGCTGCTAAAAGACACCAATTAGTACGTGAACTTAAAAAAACCACATGTTCAATTGCTTTTCTCCAAGAGACGCATTTAACTCACACAACACCCGTTAAGCTAACCTCATCCCACTTTCCACAGTGGTATTATAGTTTATCAGACACTAATAAAGCTAAAGGAGTGGCCATTGGATTCTGCAGAAATGTATCCTTTAGGTTATCTGACATGTTGGCAGATGACCATGGTCGCTTCCTTTTCTTAAAGGGCTTCATAGGTAACACTCAATGTACTCTTGCAAACGTGTACTGTCCTAATCAAAATCAGTCAACTTTCCTCTCACAAACACTAACTAAACTTTCAAACTTCGCCAAAGGCCTTACTATCCTAGCGGGCGACATTAACATGCCATTGGATCCAACAATTGACACATCCCAAGGCCGCTCTAATATTTCCTTTAAACAACTGAAACTTGTTAAAAAAAAGCTCCTGGATCTTCAATTGATGGATGTCTGGCGCCTTCTCCACCCTAAGGAGAAGGATTATTCACACTTTTCCACAACACATCAATCCTATTCCAGAATAGATAATATATTCCTAGATCATTTTCATCTTCCCCTCCTGCAATCTGCTCACATTGGCACCGCATCTATATCAGACCACGCACCTGTATCACTGACGTTGACCGTGCCTTCCTTACCACGACGCATTAACAATTGGAAACTCAATGATTGCCTTCTCTCTGATGAAGCCGAAGTTTCCATGTTAGCCTCTCATCTCTCACAATATTTTAAAGAAAATAAACCCTCTGACACCTCTCCCTCTGTTGTATGGGAAGCCCATAAGGCTACTATTAGGGGTCGTCTTATCGAGCTCGGGGCTAGGAAAAAGAGGGAGCATGGTCAACAGATTGATCAGGTTCTACAGCAAATAGCAGCTCTAGACAAACAACACAAACTCTCCATGCATAAAGAGCACCTTCAATCCCTCACACTCAAACGTGAAGAACTAAAATCCCTTCTCAATTTAGATACTAAAAGAAAATTCCAACGTCTATCACAGAAATTTTATGAATGGGGTAACAAACCAAGCAAGCTGCTAGCCAGGTCTTTAAAGACTAAACAATCACAGTCCTTTATTCCCAAAATCAAACTTCCAACAGGGAATTTAGCCCATGCAACCCCAGATATTGCTAAGGCCTTTAGAGAGTATTACGAAGGCCTATATAATGTTAAAAATGACCTGTCTTCTTTACCACAAAAAGAAAGAAGAAGCCGCCTGCTTTCCTACTTGAGAGCAGCTAACCTACCCAAATTGCCCATATCTGCCCTCAAAGAAATGGAGGAGGATTTCTCGGTAGAGGAGTTCCTGGTAGCATTGAAATCATCCCCATCCGGCAAAGCTCCTGGACCGGATGGGTTCACCATTCTATATTATAAAACATTCAGCGATATCCTACTCCCTCGTCTCACCGCTTATGCAAACTCTATATCTCACTCTTCAGGTCTACGCCCAGAATCTCTATCAACTCACATCACTGTCATCCCTAAACCCGATAAGGACCCCACTCTATGTAACAGTTTTAGGCCAATATCACTAATTAACGTTGACATCAAACTTTTTGCTAAAGTAATCGCAAACCGGCTGCTCCCTCTTCTGCCCAGCTGGATATCAGCAGACCAATCAGGATTCATACCCAATAGAGAAGCAAAAGACAACTCACTTCGTGCAATATCCCTAATCCAATACGTTAGGAGATGCGCCCAGCCCACCCTACTCCTCTCCACTGATGCTGAAAAAGCTTTTGATAGGGTGGACTGGGAATATCTTAAGATGACCTTACGCCACTTTGGGCTGGGACCTAGGATGTTCCACCGAATTTCATCCCTTTATTCAAACCCCTCAGCACAAATTAGAATTAATGGGACGTTGAGTGACCCCTTTGTCTTACATAATGGAACCAGACAAGGCTGCCCTCTCTCCCCTCTCCTCTTTGCTATCACCTTAGAACCCTTCCTAGCTACAATTAGGCATAATGATAATATTAAAGGCATACAAATAGGCAAAAGATCCCATAAATACGCGGCATATGCGGATGATGTACTATTTTTTATCCAGCAACCACGTATCTCAATTCCCAACTTAATGTCTGAATTCTCTACCTTTCAATCCATTTCTAACTTCAAAATAAATTTATCCAAATCTGAAATTTTAAACATCAATATCTCCAAGTCCGAAGCTCTCTCCCTTAAGCCCTTATTTCCCTTTAAATGGGTATTAAAAAGCATGAAATACCTAGGTATATATCTGACTCCCAATCTCCATTCTTTATTTCGACACAATTATATTCCCTTGCTAAATAGGATCAGGGAGGATCTACGAAAATGGTCCAATTTATCACACACATGGTTGGGGAAAGTGAACATAATCAAAATGAACATACTACCCCGCATCCTTTTTTTCTTTCAAATGCTTCCAATGGGAGTACCAGTGGGGTTCTTCACTATATTACAAACTCTGATTTCCAGATATATCTGGAAGGGCGGTCACTCCAGGATATCGAGAGAGCTACTATTTCGCGCCAAATGCTCAGGCGGTCTGGCACTTCCTAATTTTAAGGCATACTATCAAGCAGTTATCTTGTCCAGGCTGGCTGATTGGAAATACGCTTTTAGATCGAAACTATGGGTACAAATTGAATACTTTTTAAGTGGTGTGGATCTCTCGGTAGCCCCCTGGATACCCCGCTCTTGTAGGAACCTAGCTCGATCTACCTCGACTCTCACTATATCCTCCCTAGATATTTGGGACGCCCTACATAAAAAATTCTCATGGAAGTATGATTCTCCTCTACTACCTCTCCTCAATCATAAATATTTCTTACCAGGTTTATTAGATCCAGGCTTTAAATCATGGGGAACGGAAGAACCTCTTCTATTACACCATGTCCTCCGTGACAATATACTCAAACCATTAAACATGATACTTACTCCTAAACCCACCACATTTCTAGATAAATGGAGATATCACCAATTACAACATTTCTTAAGATCCCTTCCCAATCCGCTTAGAGGTCTGAGTGAATTAAATACCATAGAAGAAATATTCTATCCAAAAGATCCCCCTTCACATGGAATTTCTTTATTTTACAAAGCTCTCATTACACTTCAAAACCCTAACTTCCCACCATTCTTGGCCAAATGGGAGCATGACTTAGATTCTTCCCTTACAGATAATCAAAAGGAAAAGATCCTCCAATTAGTCCACACTTCCTCATTGGCCTCAAAAATGTCAGAGGTCAACTATAAATTGCTTACTAGATGGCACTATACCCCAGTCAGATTACAACAAATGTTCCCCGCCAGTTCCCCATTATGCTGGAGGAACTGTGGGAACAAAGCCACTCACGCACACATCTGGTGGTCTTGCCCACTCATCCGACCTTATTGGGACACTATCCGCAATCTAATATTACAGATCTCAGATGTCAATATACCCAACGACCCATGGACTATTCTTTTTCATTCCACAAAAACTCCCATAAGAACATATAAACGTTCAATTATTCCACATTTACTAAACACGGCCAAAGCTTTAATTCCTACTTTATGGGGTCAACCAACAATCCCTTCTATAAGAGATTGGTTACAAATGGTCGATAAGGTACATCTTATGGAGAGCATCACCCACGACATTAGAGGTACCTCTAAGAAACATTCTCTAACCTGAGATTCTTGGAAAAAATTTCAATCTACATCTGCCTATAAGGAACTTATAACGCAAACCTCTTAAACCTCTAGTCTAAGCTTAGCCAACTACACCTTAACATATCATTCCCTTTTGGTGCGTAGACATGCATGCCAGCAACAACCCCCCCCCCCATACCCCCCCTCCTACCTTCTGTTCTTTTACCTTTCTTATTCTCCTACTCTCTTCTCTTTCATATAATTTCTCTTATTTTATTTTTTTCTGTTATTATTTATCTCTCAGTTTCTATATACCAAAGTAAGGTTTTTTCCTATGTACACTTATCTTGGTTTATTTCAGGTGCTCACAAAGTATTAACCCTATGCTATATCAACACTTTGTTAAGCTTCTGAACCAATTATTGGAGGGTTAACCTATAAATACTCATTGAAATCTGTGAGTGCTGAAACTCTTGCTGCTGTATTTTCAAGAATGCAATCATTCTGAGATATATGTATATTTTTGTTATATTTCACTTTAATAAAAATATATTAAAAAAAAAAAAAAAAAAAAACACCATTGATTCTAATTGAACAATTCTAACTTTCACAAAAAAAAACTTTTAACGTTAAGATGAAATGTATCTTTCTGTGAAAAAATTTTTCCTTTGCAACATTGTGGCTTCTACTTAAAATATTTTGATTTTAAGAATACTAGAATGTGGAATGTTTTGGTAAAATATATTTTTCTCTAACACTTTCGTTTGTTACTCTCAATCTCACAACAATCTTTACCCCAAACTCACACAGGTGTCTTTATAATCCTCAAACAATACCATTACTGATGCAAATTTAAAATTAATCACAATTTTTTTGTGCTTTTTATTAGTTCCAAATATTCATAATTTGAGTCCAAAAAATGTAATATGTGTACCAACATCAGAAAGCAAAATGTAATTCCCAAAAATTTGAGGGTAATATTCTACTCTCACCCACAAAAAAAACACCAAATATCACAGAATAAATCAAGAAGAATAAATCTTGAGTAATGTAATTCCATCATTTGTATGTCCAAAGAAATGCAGTATTTATGTGTTTTTATGTGTATATATATATGTATGTGTAGGAGGTTCCCACATGTGGCAGCTCTGTGGCTTAGAGGTTAGAACTTCTGCTTAGTATCCCTGAGGGACTGGGTTCAAATCCCAACCATGTTGCTTCATGTAGAGAAGTTGTCTCATCTCCCAGGTCCTATAACTATGTCTAAATGTAGTATTTATGTATAGGAGGGTTCCACCACCATTGTAAGTCTTTTCCAGATACACTATTTAGCCAAAAGTATTGGGACACCTGCCTTTACACACACATGAACTTTAATGGCAGCCCAGTCTTAGTCCGTAGGGTTAAAATTTGATTTGGCCCACCCTTTGCAGCTAGAACAGTTTCTGGGAAGGCTGTCCACAAGGTTTAGTGTGCCTATGGGAATGTTTGATCATTCTTCCAGAAGTGCATTTGTGAGGCCAGGCACTGATGTTGGATGAGAAGGCCTGGCTCGCAGTCTCTACTCTAATTCAGCCAAAGGGTGTTCTATCGGGTTGAGGCCAGGACTCTGTGCAGGCCAGTCAAGTTTCTCCACCCCAAACTTGCTCATCCATGTCTTTATGGACCTTGCTTTGTGCACTGGTGTGCAGTCATGTTGGAACAGGAAGGGGCTTTCCCCAAACTGTTCCCACAAAGTTGGGAGCATGAAATTGTCCAAAATGTCTTGGTATGCTGATGCCTTAAGAGTTCTCACCACAATCCAAAGATGTGCTGGCATTTTATTTGTCTCCTGTCGAAATAGGTTCTAATGTAAGAAAGTTAATTTTGGACTTTAGATTGGAAGCTCATTGCAGCCAGGGACTGATGTTAATGTTTATTAGCACTAATCATGCCCAGGGACTTGGACATTTCAAATTTTAGGGTTTACACTGCACGGGTACATATGCTTAGAAAACTGTTGCTTTGTTTATGTGGATGCAAATGGACTTTGATCTTTGTCCTGAAGTTGGAGATTTGATGCACATAGCCAAGGGCTAACACAGTTGTGAATACTATTATGTGTTCCTGCTCATCAGGTGCAATCACTTTAGACATACATGAAGAGATAGATTGAAAGATACTGGTGGGCGTGTACTTCTATTGGGTGTGTCAGTGTGCTAACAATACAACCTCTCTTATATAAAGGCCTGCAGTGGGGGGGGGGGTTCGTTTGGCCTGAGAAGGTCAGGGTTTTTGCTGTGATTTGTAGGGGAGAAGGAATGATATTGGGAGATTTGATGAAATTCTTGTGCATTTATTCAATCAAAAGTGGGTTTATGTGGCCATGCTGTCAAAGTTGTGGGTCTATTGTTCCTATCTGATCATGCAAACATCGTTTGGAAGCATCTGCTGACCTACTCTTTTTGATCTCGTTTAATCGTTTACACCGAAATGCAGCTTCCAGCAGAACCTGGTCACCAATGTATGTATGTATGTGTGGATTGTGGGCTGGTGGTGGGTGTTTTGAATAAGTCTTTTAATATTATGTTTGAATGCTTTGTAAGAATGACTGTTATGTATGTTTCTATAATCTTGCAGATAAAAATGTGATGTGTTGCCCGTTATACACTAAAATTAAAGCAGTGTCCACTCTAAGGTTTTGCCAAATTTTAGATTGCTCTTATGAGCAGGGCCCTTAAAATCCCATTGCTAAATGTAGCACCATATATCCTGTCCAAAATTACATTCATTTACTAGCTTCAAAAAAATTAGTTTTGTTTTTCTGCTGGTAAAATAAAAGTACATTATTGAGCTTTGTGGTGTTTTTTTTTTCTTCTACTTTTCTTTCTCTTTAGTTTTTGTGGGTGTTGGTTTGGCAATATCTCTTATATTTTATTTCAATATGTATTTGTGCACCAAAAACCAAATCTCTTTGCCCTGGTTAACATTGATGCTACTTTGAAATCGTACTACTTCACTTGAAGTAGCACGATTTCAAAGTAGCAAGGTCAGCGTGATTTCAGGTGCGATTTGATAGATATCCATGTGGCCTCATACACAAATGTCTATTGAAGTCGCACCGGCAAAAGTAGTGCAGGAACTACTTTAGCAAATTGGTGCGATGCCACAAAAAAAGTGGCATCGATTGGAACAGTGGCATTGCTGCCAATAGTCATGTGATTTGATCTCTCAAATTGCATGACAAATTGCTCCAATGTAAACCTAGGCACTATATAAATCTATCAGGTAATGAATTCAGCTGGTGGATAGGCAGTGTTGTATGTGTCAGCTTTAGTTCACATTGGTGCGATTTGACATGGCAATTGCACTGTTTTAATGGGTGCAATTTGTATTGATATCAGTACAGAAACCTGCACAGATGTCTCTGAAATTCCCCCTGCAGTCGGACTGACATGCGGGAATAAAAGTGTGTGAATTCAGCTGAACGATTTTCTCCCTCTCAGTGTGAACCAGGGCTCAAACTGGGCCTTTTTGTTTTTGTCATTCACCTGCTGCTAACCCAGGGACACCATTTCTTATCGAACGCCTTTAAATATCATAAGTAGAAATACAAATTTGCATATCTGCAAATAAATAAAAATAATACAATTCTAATAGTGGTTGCGATCAAAAGAGTGTGGTTTTGCCTTCTGACCCAGAAATAAGTCATTGTAATCACCCGGAAGTTCCTGTGCTGGTCAGGATCTCCATCTAGGTGGACATGGCGAGGTCCCTCTTTGGCAAAGAGGAGGTGCTGCTTGTTTTCCGGATAAGGGTATGATATGTACTTGCGCTTAATCAATGCGGGGTGGATGTGGTAGTTAGATTTGGTGTGGGTGGGGTTCATTGATTTGTTGGGCATCCCCACACATTTGCTTCTGGCCCATGTGCACACATCACTTCCTGCATTTGTTCTGCTGATGTAAATGCAAGTGTAAATGAGAGCTCCTTTCTATTAAAATATATATGACTTAAACAAACAGTGGCCAAGGCATGGAAATCTCCTACATTGGTACTAGCAGAAACAATTCACAGAATGAATAATACAATGTCCCATGCTAAGATGGTAGCCATCGATCAAAATCAAATTCCAAAATTTGAAAAACTTTGGCATCCTTGGATAAAACAACAGTTCCTGTCAAATTTCAATGACTCTGTCCTGTTGCCATGGTAACAGATTAAATGACTTACAGAGACACCCATTCTAAGGCTTCAAAGAGAACTAAAAAGAATAATAAACTGACGAGCGGGACAACCTTGTGGACCATGCCTCTACCTTTCAACCCTTTTTCTTCTTTCTCTTTCCTTTTCTCCACCTTACGATTAAAGCTCATTATCAGAATTTATTTGACCTATATACACTCTACTTGTAAACAATATGTATAGTAGGTATAAATCATTTAAATACCTACAAAAGTAACTAAGGAAATGATATATATCTTTAATTTAGGTTTACGTGAACCCAATGTTTAATATTTGAAATTTCATGATATTTACCTATATAAACCCTACTGTAAAACAATGAGCTTACTTTATAGATCCTTGTAAACTTACTTTATGTATCTTTATGTATCTTTATAACATTGTATACTCAATAAACTTCTTTTGACAAGGAAAATATATATGACTTGTTTCACAGTTTGGCGACTTTGGACCTCCAAGTTGCTTGACAAGTTGTACCCCATGATTCTCAATGATAACTAGGGATGGGCCGAACATCCCCCCTGTTCGGTTCGCAGCAGAACATGCGAACAGACAAAAAATTTGTGCGAACACCGTTAAAGTCTATGGGACACGAACATGAATAATCAAAAGTGCTAATTTTAAAGGTTAGTATGAAAGTTATTGTCATAAAAAGTGTTTGGGGACCCGGGTCCTGCCCCAGGGGACATGTATCAATGCAAAAAAGTTTTAAAAATGGCTGTTTTTTTCGGGAGAAGTGATTTTAATAATGCTTAAAGTGAAACAATAAAAGTGTAATATTCCTTTTAAATTTCGTACCTGGGGGCTGTCTATAGTATGCCTGTAAAGGGGCGCATGTTTCCTGTGTTTCAAACAGTCTGAGAGCAAAATGACATTTCAAAGGAAAAAAAGTCATTTAAAAGTACTCGCGGCTATTAATGAATTGCCGGTCCGACAATACACATAAAAGTTCATTGATAAAAATGGCATGGGAATTCCCCACAGGGGAACCCCAAACCAAAATAAAAAAAAATGGCGTGGGGGTCCCCCTAAATTCCATACCAGGCCCTTCAGGTCTGGTATGGATATTAAGGGGAACCTCGGCCAAAATTTAAAAAAAAAAAATGGCGTGGGGTCCCCCTCAAAATCTATACCAGACCCTTCAGGTCTGGTATGGATTTTAAGGGGAACCCCGTGCCAAAATTTTTTAAAAAATGGCGTGGGGTCCCCCCAAAAATCCATACCAGACCCTTTTCCTTTGAAATGTAATTTTGCTGTCAGACTGTTCGAAACACGGGAAACATGCGCCCTTTTACAGGCATACTATAGACACCCCCCAGGTACAAAATTTAAAGGAATATTACACTTTTATTGTTTCACTCAAAGCATTATTAAAATCACTGCTCCCGAAAAAATGGCCATTTTTAAAAAAAATTTTGGCATTGATACATGTCCCCTGGGGCAGGACCCGGGTCTCCAAACACTTTTTATGGCAAAGAACTTGCATATAAGCCTTCAGTGAGAACTTTGGATTTTGCAGGTTCCAGCCCCATTGACTTCCACTATTCCAGCATATGTGATCTGACAGGCATTATTGCCGCAATAGCGCTGCTTTCCATTTGCATTAGCGCTGACTTTCTGAGAGTTGAAGTCTTTCTGGCCTTTTTTGAGAGTTATTTTTTGGTACTACAGGAGAATTTTTTGGCGCTATAGTAAATGACCCCCTATGTGTTTTACTTCAAATGACAGTTTAGGAGTAGGCAGTTACATTAAAAAAAATACAATGTAAAATTGACAAGGGGCACCAACGTAGTTGTATCTTTGATCTTAAAAACTACGGGATAATGGCGTTGTATTAACATGCCCAAAAAAAAAAAAATATTATTCTTGATATCACTAGAAAAAAAAAGAGCCTTTGAAAATTTGTTTGCAATAACTCCATCAGTATCACCAGCAAAGCAGCTTCATTATTATCCCATTATAGAAGAAGAGAATGTGTGCTGTATTTCGAGATTTCATTACTTGCCACGTCATGAATGTTAATTCTGCATTACGAGCGCTAGTTTACAAGACTGACCGCTTCTGGCTTGTCCTTGCTTCTGAGCATGCATGTTTGTACTTTGGACTTTTGTCCGGCGGACTTGTGTAAACATGCTTGGAAAATCCGACAACAGACATTTGTCCGCGGAAAATTTTAAAACCTGCCATCCAACATTTGTCAGCGGAAAATCCGACATCAATTGTCTGATGGAGCGTACAAATGGTGGGATTTTGCGCCAACAGCCTGTCATCACACATTTCCCATTAGAAAATCCGATTGTGTGTACGTGTCTTTAAAGGCAAAAGGTGATAACACCGTAATGCAAAGAAATAATAGAAAACAGTTGAAAGAATTCCCCACTTTCTGATGCCCTGCTTGTTTAGATATACTTAAACCCTGCCGTGCTTGTTCAGATTGATTTTAAAAATCTATTTTCTCTTAACATTTGACTTCCTCCTTAACCTAATCTTGAAATATAACCTGTAACACTTAACCTAACCTAAACACTCAACCCTAACCCTAAAATTCAACAGCACCAGAGATAGTCCCCCTCTTGGACTAATACTCACCTGTCTGCATCAAGATATTGATTGTGTGCTCTTGTTGTGGCCCTGACCAGGGAAATTTTGACAAGCAGTTGTGCAGCGCTGATAAGGCTGCACAACCAATAGCTCAGTGGATTGAGGACAGGTGAGTATATGACTGTAATGGCTCATACACACTATAAGAAAATCAGGCAAACATTTTCATCCGTGGAACGATCGTACAAGTTTCTGTATACACAACTTTCGACAGCCGATTCCGACCTTCTGAACGAAAATATCCAAGGGACAAACTCAAAAAATTTTTCTCGTACAGGAACAGAACAAATGTTTTTTGTTTAATGAGTACCATTTTTGTGCAATTTTCGAGAAATATCAGATATGAAGGATTGCGCATGATCATAAACAACAAATGATAAAAAAAAGTTTTTGCCGTACGACAATTTGCTTACATTATTTCTATCCTCGGTTCCGACTTGCTGTGAAACATCAAAGAAAACCGGCTGATCTTCTCATATTGTGTACAGGGCTTAAGGCTACGAATCTGCTGATTCTTGTAGCTGTTTTTGCCACCTGTGAGTGGCTAGCTGTGGCTGCCAAGGTCTGTACACTTCAATGACAGGTTGCTGGTGGATGCAGGTCCCAATGGAAATGTAGTCTAAAGGGGGGTACATCAAAACAAGCGTAACTGCAACAAAGATGCAGTTACATTTTATTCTTTAACCTAACTCTGAAAATATACACTTAACACTGAAAAGTATTGTAAACCTTCTTACTTGCACACTGTTTTCACCTGCATTAGATGTGCATTGATCATGTAGTTTTATGGTGGCATCTGTTGTCCTGGATGCACAGCCTATAGTAGAGTAAATCTTCACATGCCATATAAGGGAAAGTAGGTAATAGAGATAGGGTGTTCAGCGGTCATCTCCAGACAAGTATAATATAACACAAAATTTAAAAAAATATATAAAAATATAATTTATGTTTGAAAAAAGTTTACAAAGACATACACATACAAGGCACCAAATGTAACGTATGTACAGTAGGTACACTATATACAAGCAGTCAAAGCCGACATGTTCCGCTGTTATATTGGTACATCTGCTTCTTCAAGGCTGAATTGCTTCATACTTTAGTCAAAATCTATTTACAAACAGAAAAGTGTATACATACATAAATAGGTCTGTACATAATACCTGAAGAAAGGGAGAAAAAAACAAAAACAAAAGATTAAAACAAGTGGGGGGGGGGACGGAGAGAAAAAAGGGGGGGGGGGATTGTACCTCAAGGCCATCTGGGGTGTCTGAACTGAGGGGAGACCATGAAAGAACACACCAAACATGAACTTCACACATCAAAGGACAACAATCCTGATGTATACGATTATTGTAGTCATCACTTAAAGGAGAACTTCGCATACACATTGAGTAATGAATCTGTGAACATATATAAGCCCATTAGGGTAACACATGTCTGGCTTAATTAACAGTTACAAAACGTCATACCCAGATGAAAGAGGAAAGAAAGAAGAAATATAACAATGATACACAAAGCCAATGTCATGAGCATGAGCCAGGATGCCAAAAATCAATGCTGACCTTAAATAGAAAAGGCTATCATTGAAGATGTTCCTGCACCCAAAGTCATTTACTATTAACAGATGTCCAAAAGGTCCAATGACTTTAAAAAAGATTTAATATAGTCTGTAAGACAAAATAGAGTGCCATAAACGGGTGCGATGAGAACTGTGTGGACTGCAACAGAGGGAACCAAACGCATGTAAAGTGAATAATGTAGTACATTAAAGATAAGTGAATACAAATTAAACGCACCTCCAATACTAAACAGTGTACAGCAATCAACCAACCAAACAGTGACCCACAAATAATAACAGTCTAAACTAAATATATTTACAGCAGATAAGGAATACCCAAATCGTAAACGTAGCCAGGCCAGGGTCATACATGGGAGATCCAACAGATGGGGACAAGGAGCAAGACAGGACAGGGAGAAGGTGGACGGGATCAGGCTGCAGGGCAAGGGTACAGGATAACAGGATCACAGGAGGGACAGGAACAGGTCCAGGAACAGGTTCAGGTTCAGGTTCAGAGGATCACAGGTACAGGACGGGGCTCAAGGACAATACCAAGGCAAGTGTGTGAGTGCTTGCCGGTTATAAGTACACATCTCCTGCAATTAGCCTCAGATGATGCCCGATCGCAGGAGATGATGTTGGCTCCACACTGTCAGGAGACAACTGCTGGTTGAAACCAGTACTGCAGCCCAAAGATCTAACAGTGCTACCAGCAGGTGAAACCTTTGATAGCTCCAGACTCCTAGGAGACACCCGCTGGTGAACACCGGTACTGCGATCCAAAGAACCGACAGCGCCACCAGCAGGTGAAACCTTTCCTGACATAGAGCATCTGTGTCTATATATTAGGTAACAATCACCAGGCATACAAAAGCTGGAAGAGGTAGACCCAGAATGCAGCTCCATACAATAACAATGGACACCAATAACATCCAAGTACATCCAGTATAGGGAGCCCAGAAGATAAAAAAACTGCAAAAGATGCTCCCCAGCATGTCCACCCCAAAGGAGATCCTCCCCTATATAACCAGTATAGACAGGGGAGGATCCACAGGGTACTGATCGGATCCTCTCCCCATAGATCAGGCTGTAGCAGCAGACAAAAACGGCGCCAAAATTAATAATAATAGGCATTAGGTGGGGCTGCATCCATATGTGTGCAAGCCCCCCCAAAAAAGCCACAAGATGTCTGCTGCACATGGAAAAATCCACGTGCATAGAGATGCCATCCTGACAAGTGATGTCCTCCTGCAAAACCGGACGTGATGTCCTCCCGTGAAACCGAAAGTGACGTCCTCCCGCAAAACATTGTGAAAAAAAAGGGGTTTGTAAGAGGCAAGACAGCATCCCTACCCAGCGTGCCAATATGTACGCAATAGCCACAAGTCCATGATAAGGCATCAATGGACATGAAAAGTAAGGTATAGACAAAACGTAACCTTGGAATAGAAAAGCCCCTCTAGCATTATTCAGAGAGAAAAGGGGCATAACTAATGAACCCATTTAGGCCAGGGGGGTGGTTTGCATGCAAAGTGAAAATCCACAGAGATTCGGCACGCAGAATACAGTTGTCAAAGTCCCCTCCCCGGGGGCCAAGATGTATTCTGTCTATTGCTTGGAACCGAAGGGTATCAATGTTACATAACATACAATCAATAAAATGCCTAGCAATAGGACTAAAGGGGATCTCATCTTTGATATCAGCTGCATGTTCCATTTATACGCTGACAAAGCATACGTTTGGTCTTGTCAACATAGAAGGCATTGCAGCCTAGTAGATAAACTATACCCCTTGTTTCACAATTGCCAAAGTGCTTCAACCTAATTAGAGTAGATCCTATGTAGAAAGGTTCATTTTCCACATTGATGTAACGACAATATTCACAATGACCACATTTAAACGTGCCTTTAGGGCGTGTACCACACTGGTCTAGGCCCTTCTGTCTATCAAAATGACTAGCCGTTAGGGCACCTCTGAGTGAACGATTCCTTTTAAAGGTAATATGTGGATTGGGATCTACAAAGTGTCTTACCATGGAATCCTCTGTAAGAAGATGCCAATGTTTGGACTAAATATCATCACTTTGTTTATTAAATTTAAGAATTGATCTAATATTGATCTGTTCAGGCCCCTTTTCACCTTGAAACAGCAACAAATCGCAAGGGCTCTCCAGTGCTCTTTTATAGGCTCTCTTAAGTGCCTTATTGCTATAGTCCCTATCTAAAATTCCTTCTCTGAGGGCGTCTGCCTGAATTTCAAAGTCCTCATCTTTTGAGCAATTGTGACAGACCCATAAGTATTGTCCAGTAGGTATGGCTTTAATTAGATGTCTAGGGTGGCTACTAGTGGCATAGAGTAAAGAGTTCCAAACCGTAGGTTTCCTAAATAAATTTGTACTAATAGATCCATCCACAAACTTAGTGATGGTAAGATCCAAAAAGGGAATAGTGGTACTGTCCACAATTAATGTGAACTGCAGATTGAATAAATTATCATTTAGTCGAGGCACAAATTGACTGAGCAAATCCATGCTCCCAATCCAGAAAATGAAAATGTACCTCCGCCATAAGGATACATGGCTGAAGTACATTGACAAGTCCTCAGATCCAAAAAGCTTCACATGCCATTGTTAGAAATTTCTGTCTTTGTTCAAACTTGGAGCATGCTGCATGGCACTTCACAGGTTAATGCATGACCCCTGTCTGTGACACTTCCTTTTAGGAACTATATAGTACTATATACTATATAAAAGTTGATCCAGGGAAAATCCGATTGCCTCTCGGGGGATCACGAAGGGATTTTTTCCCCTGCAGTAGCAAATTGGAGCATGCTTTGCTGTTTTTTTTGCCTTCCTCTGGATCAACTGTGGATATAGGTTTGTGTATATGGGATTGTATTATTATTATTATTATTTTTTTTTTTTTGGTTGAACTAGATGGACTTGTGTCTTTTTTCAACCTGACTAACTATGTAATGATGTATATCCCACAACCCCTGGTTCACTTAGCCTGGCACTGGTGCAGTTGCAGTAATCAGAAAGAGCCACAAACTGGCAGAACATTCACGGACACAGAGAGCTCATTGATGCAGCTGCAAAATGCTTTTTCCTTATATTAATGCTCCTTAATTTGAGATGTTACCCAGAGAGGATGGCAATGCATGCATTGCACTCTGCGTGACCTGGAACAGGAAGTTGTCTTTTACCTTTGATGGTTAGGGACTAGGGATGAGCTTCAAGTTCGAGTCGAACTCATGTTCGACTCGAACATTGGCTGTTCGCAAGTTCACCGAACAGCGAACAATTTGGGGTGTTCGCGGCAAATTCGAATGCCGCGGAACACCCTTTAAAAGTCTATGGGAGAAATCAAAAGTGCTAATTTTAAAGGCTAATATGCAAGTTATTGTCATAAAAAGTGTTTGGGGACCTGGGTCCTGCCCCAGGGGACATGGATCAATGCAAAAAAAAGTTTTAAAAACGGCCGTTTTTTCAGGAGCAGTGATTTTAATAATACTTAAAGTCAATCAATAAAAGTGTAATATCCCTTTAAATTTCGTACCTGGGGGGTGTCTATAGTGTGCCTGTAAAGGGGCGCATGTTTCCTGTGTTTAGAACAGTCTGACAGCAAAATGACATTTTGAAGGAAAAAACTCATTTAAAACTACCCGCGGCTATTGCATTGCCGACAATACACATAGAAGTTCATTGATAAAAACGGCATGGGAATTCCCCAAAGGGGAACCCCGAACCAAAATTAAAAAAAAAAAATGACGTGGGGGTCCCCCTAAATTCCATACCAGGCCCTTCAGGTCTGGTATGGATATTAAGGGGAACCCCGGCCAAAATTTAAAAAAAAAAATGACGTGGGGTTCCCCCTAAATTCCATACCAGACCCTTCAGGTCTGGTATGGATTTTAAGGGGAACCCCGCGCCAAAAAAAAAAAAAAAAAAAACGGCGTGGGGTCCCCCCAAAAATCCATACCAGACCCTTATCCGAGCACGCAACCTGGCAGGCCGCAGGAAAAGAGGGGGGACAAGAGTGCGGCCCCCCCTCCCTCCTGAACCGTACCAGGCCACATGCCCTCAACATTGGGAGGGTGCTTTGGGGTAGCCCCCCAAAACACCTTGTCCCCATGTTGATGAGGACAAGGGCCTCATCCCCACAACCCTGGCTGGTGGTTGTGGGGGTCTGCGGGCGGGGGGCTTATCGGAATCTGGAAGCCCCCTTTAACAAGGTGACCCCCAGATCCCGGCCCCCCCCCTGTGTGAAATGGTAAGGGGGTACATAAGTACCCCTACCATTTCACGAAAAAAGTGTCAAAAATGTTAAAAATGACAAGAGACAGTTTTTGACAATTCTTTTATTTAAATGCTTCTTCTTTCTTCTATCTTGCTTCATCTTCTGGTTCTTCTGGCTCTTCTGGTTCTTCTGGTTCTTCCTCCGGCGTTCTCGTCCAGCATCTCCTCCGCGGCGTCTTCTGTCTTCTTCTCCTCGGGCCGCTCCGCACCCATGGCATGGGGGGGAGGCTCCCGCTCTTCTCTTCTTCTCTTCTTCTTTTCTTCTTTTCTTCTTTTCTTCTCTTCTTCTCTTCTTCTTCATTTTCTTCTCCGGGCCGCTCCGCAATCCATGCTGGCATGGAGGGAGGCTCCCGCTGTGTGACGGCGCTCCTCGTCTGACAGTTCTTAAATAACGGGGGGGCGGGGCCACCCGGTGACCCCGCCCCCCTCTGACGCACGGTGACTTGACGGGACTTCCCTGTGGCATTCCCCGTGACGTCACAGGGAAGTCCCGTCAAGTCACCGTGCGTCAGAGGGGGGCGGGGTCACCGGGTGGCCCCGCCCCCCCCCGTTATTTAAGAACTGTCAGACGAGGAGCGCCGTCACACAGCGGGAGCCTCCCTCCATGCCAGCATGGATTGCGGAGCGGCCCGGAGAAGAAAATGAAGAAGAAGAGAAGAAGAGAAGAAAAGAAGAAAAGAAGAAAAGAAGAAGAGAAGAAGAGAAGAGCGGGAGCCTCCCCCCCATGCCATGGGTGCGGAGCGGCCCGAGGAGAAGAAGACAGAAGACGCCGTGGAGGAGATGCTGGACGAGAACGCCGGAGGAAGAACCAGAAGAACCAGAAGAGCCAGAAGAACCAGAAGATGAAGGAAGATAGAAGAAAGAAGAAGCATTTAAATAAAGGAATTGTCAAAAACTGTCTCTTGTCATTTTTAACATTTTTGACACTTTTTTCGTGAAATGGTAGGGGTACTTATGTACCCCCTTACCATTTCACACAGGGGGGGGCCGGGATCTGGGGGTCACCTTGTTAAAGGGGGCTTCCAGATACCGATAAGCCCCCCGCCCGCAGACCCCCACAACCACCGGCCAGGGTTGTGGGGATGAGGCCCTTGTCCTCATCAACATGGGGACAAGGTGTTTTGGGGGGCTACCCCAAAGCACCCTCCCAATGTTGAGGGCATGTGGCCTGGTACGGTTCAGGAGGGAGGGGGGGCCGCACTCTCGTCCCCCCCTCTTTTCCTGCGGCCTGACAGGTTGCGTGCTCGGATAAGGGTCTGGTATGGATTTTTGGGGGGACCCCACGCCGTTTTTTTTTTTTTTTTTTGGCGCGGGGTTCCCCTTAAAATCCATACCAGACCTGAAGGGTCTGGTATGGAATTTAGGGGGAACCCCACGTCATTTTTTTTTTAAATTTTGGCCGGGGTTCCCCTTAATATCCATACCAGACCTGAAGGGCCTGGTATGGAATTTAGGGGGACCCCCACGTCATTTTTTTTTTTTAATTTTGGTTCGGGGTTCCCCTTTGGGGAATTCCCATGCCGTTTTTATCAATGAACTTCTATGTGTATTGTCGGCAATGCAATAGCCGCGGGTAGTTTTAAATGAGTTTTTTCCTTCAAAATGTCATTTTGCTGTCAGACTGTTTTAAACACAGGAAACATGCGCCCCTTTACAGGCACACTATAGACACCCCCCAGGTACGAAATTTAAAGGGATATTACACTTTTATTGTTTGACTTTAAGCATTATTAAAATCACTGCTCCTGAAAAAACGGCCGTTTTTAAAACTTTTTTTTGCATTGATCCATGTCCCCTGGGGCAGGACCCAGGTCCCCAAACACTTTTTATGACAATAACTTGCATATAAGCCTTGAAAATTAGCACTTTTGATTATTCATGTTCGTGTCCCATAGACTTTAACGGTGTTCGCATGTTCGAACGAACTTTTTTCCTGTTCGCATGTTCTGGTGCGAACCGAACAGGGGGGTGTTCGGCTCATCCCTATTAGGGACAAACTAGGTGAATGAATACATGAATATCAATCAGCCATGACACCACAAACTGCAACAACAACATGTGAGCCCATCATTGCAACATAAGGCAAACAAGCAACATGGGCAATATAACTACACTAATATCTAGTTAAAACAGCAAACACATTTGAAAGTGTACAATACCCCAAACTTAGCCTTACACCACATTAATCCTTAAATATCCATACTTACCTTGTCCTCATCAAGAGTATTGAATCTTACTGCACCGGCAATGATTCTGAAACAACCTGGTCCCTGCAACAAAACCCATAGCTTTGAACTCTCAAAACTGAAATGAAATGATTCAGCTAATCCAACAGGGATAGCTTTATAATGGAACTGGAATTCTTAGGTGGTGACCTTGGCCCTTGATATACCTACCAGAGAAACACTGCACTGTATTACCAACCAGCCTAAATGTTATATTTTGCAATAAGTCCTTCATAGCAATTGACACCTTCACTCAATCTCATCTAATGTCAAGCTCCCTTCTGGTCAGGTGCATTAAAAAAAAAAAACTGAGACAGTGCATGTCTCCCTATGGCCAGTTATTGTGACAAAAATGGACCAGGTCAAAAGCTGGAATGTTGGAAGTCCTGACACTAACTAGTGGTGCATAAACTTGAAAAAAAGCCTGCAGTGGCTATACAGGACTTTTCCAAATTGAATAGTGTATTGGCTAAAGCAGCAAATACTGACTCGCAGTCTTCACCGAAGGGAAGCCAAAATGGGGGTATCTGCACCCTTCTACAAATGGACTTTCACATTCTTATTTTATATCAGATTGGGACTCGTCAATCCTATCAAGACCCTACCAAAAATATACTGTATACCAGTCTATAATAACATTCACTTACGGTGTTTGATATCCAGAAAATGTTACTGGATTTTTGTATGACTTGTATTAAAATGGAATGTAAGCCTATAGCTTTGATGATTAGACATGGATGAAGTGGAACATATTTTAAAATTTTGAAAGCCAGTAGGTATGTATTAAACATTATACTTTAAGTATTTGAAATTGGCTTTTTATAATATTTAACAGCAAACTAAGCATTGATAATTGATTATTCTTAGTTTATGAAAAAACTATTTTTCATATTGGATGTAACTTGTAAGATGCCTTTATTACCATCATATTGTAATTGAAATAAATAATAACTATTTTAAATTGATTTTGTGCAATTTGCCAGAAAATTGTGCCAAAAATAAATAAATGATTTATATGATTCATGTTGAATACCAAGGGTTACTGATCTGATTTTTGAGAATGTGACTTTTTGACTAACAGGTTTGTCAAGATACGTGTAATTTCCTGTAATCCTTTTTTATACTAAACCTCTGTACCCTGCACAACCTCTGAATTTCAAATCAGGTTGATCATAAGCATATAAATACTGGCTGCTGGAATTGGAAAAAGGTATAAGGAACAATAAATAACTTCTGCAGCTGATATTCTTCACTTGCTTCAGTTAATAGTTACATAGTTAGGTTGAAAAAAGACACAAGTCCATCTAGTTCAACCAAAAAAAATACAATCCCATATACACAATTCCTTCCTGATCCCCGAGAAGCAATTGGATTTTCCCTGGATCAACTTTACCCATAAAGGTTAGTACCCAGTTATATTATTTACATTTAGGAAAGAATTCTCTGTCCTCTGTGATGACCTTCAAGTGAATAACTCAACACCAAGTTCACTATATGGACCACTTATGTAGTTGTACATGTTGATCATATCCCCCCTTAATCTCCTCTTCTCAAGAGGGAATAGATTCAGTTCCTTTAATCTTTCCTCATAGCTGAGCTCCTCCATGCCTCTTATCAGTTTGGTTGCCCTTCTCTGAACTTTCTCCAGGTCCCCGATATCCTTTTTTTGAACTGGTGCCCAAAACTGAACTGCATATTCCAGATGCGGTCTTACTAATTATTTGTACAGCGGCAAAATGATAACTCTCTCTTTGGAGTCCATACCTCTCTTAATACAAGAAATGACTTTGCTCGCTTTGGAAACCACAGCTTGGCATTGCATGCTATTATTGAGCTTGTGATCTACCAAAACCTCCAGATCCTTCTCCACCACTGATTCCCCCAGTTGTACTCCCCTAGTGTGTACTGTATGATGCATGCATATTCTTAGCCCCCAAGTGCATAACTTTACATTTATCAACATTAAACCCCATTTGCCACTTAGTTGCCCAAGTAGACAGTGCATTGAGGTCAGCTTGTAAATTTGAGACATCCTGTAAGGACGTTTTTCCACTGCATAGCTTAGTGTCATCTGCAAAGACAAAAATGTTACTTTTGATCCCAGATCCTATATAATTTATAAAGATATTAAAAAGTAAGGGTCCCAACCCCAAACCTTGGGGTACACTACTGAAAACCTTAGAGCATTCAGAGTAAGAATTATTTACCACTACTCTCTGAATTCTGTATTTTAGACAGTTTTCTATCCATTTACAACACTTAGACCAGGGCTAGGCAACCTCGGCCCTCCAGCTGCGGTGAAACTATAAATCCCATCATGCCTCTAGGAGTCATGCCTGTGATTGTCAGGGTCTTGCAATGTCTCATGGGACTTGTAGTTTCAAAACAGCTGGAGGGCTGAGATTGCCTACCCCTGACTTAGACCAATGGGCATAGCCATTAGTTGAGTGGTCAGGCTTGCATGTAGTACATGTAAGCCTCATAATGTCTTCTGGAATTTTTTCTCCCCTACTGCACTATATTGAATTGTGTCAGTGTAGAGTGTCAGGAAGGTTTTACTGCATTATATTGCAGTGCATTAGTGCACTTTTACTGCAGAGTATTGAATTGCGTTAGTGTATTTTTACTGCAGTATAGTGAAGTATGTTAGAGCACTTTTACTACCCTATATTGAAGTGTCTTAGTGCACTTTTACTACAGTATATTGAAGTGCGTCAGATACTTTTACTGCAGTATATTTAAGTGCACTTTTACTGCAGTATATTGAAATGCATCAGGGCACTTCTACTGCAATATATTGAAGTGTGTCAGGGCACTTTTACTTGCAGTATATTGAAGTGCGTTAGTGCACTTTTACTGCAGTATATTGAAATGCGTCAGAACACTTTTACTTGCAGTATATTGAAGTGTGCCAGAGCAATTTTACTTGCAGCATATTGAAGTGTGTTAATGCACTTTTACTGCAGTTTATTGAAGTGTGTTAGTGCACTTTTACTGCAATATATTTAAGTGCGTCAGTGCAGTTTTACTGCAATATATTGTAGTGTGTCAGTGGAGTGTGTCTGTGTAGTGAGTACTCAAGTTAAAGTGCACCAAACACCACTTTCCATTGATTAAAGTGCATCCAAGTACACATTTCCCCATCTCTATTATATCTTGGTAATAAGCCCCCCATCATGTCTGGGAGACATGACAACAAGGAGAGGCAGATGTTCCCATGGCACTGTGAGGAGCTCAGGAGCATTTGTGTCCACAGGCAAAGGTGGACTTGATCCTTCCTGAGGCAGGGCACCATTTCCTCTGATTAGTGATGTTGCCCAGGTGCAGCATGCAGAGGAGGTGGTGGACTGGCTTACTAAGCCATACCCATCCCCCTCATCCTCCATCACCCAAGCAGAGACTAGTGCGCAGTCCACCACAGCTGCCAGAGGTACCAAATGACAGGGCATTTAACCTCCCACCACTCAACCAGTTGGCAAGAGCACCTGAAAACCACACAAAATGGATGCAATTCTGATCCTCCTCACTCCTCATCTTAGAAGTCTACCCCTGCTATATCTCATGACCTGTCAGCAGGCTCCACTGACAGGGATGATGGTATAGTGAAGGGTGTCACAGGTCCTTGCATCACATCTGCCAGCAGCACACCACCAGTTGTAGAGTATAGCAGGCAAATTTCTCTGCCCCAGCTGCTGCAGCAAAATGAAAAAAAAATACAGTCACTGCCCTCCACATCCCCAGTGTCTAAATTTCAGCTTGTCAAAGCTGCTGGCTTTACAACTCCTTCCTTTCCATCTGGTGGATTTTGACCCCTTTTGTGAATTTGCAGAATGCACTGTACCACAATGGCAGGTTCCCAGGCAATATTGTGGCATCGTTGGGCAGGGCAGTCAGCCGCGACGTCCACGTTACTGCTGACACGTGGTCCAGCAAGCATAATCAGGGATGATATATTTAGTTCACAGCACACTGGGTAACTCTACTTGCAACTCGGAAGGATGCAGAACAGGGCTCAGTGCTGCAGGTTGTTCCATCTCCATACAGCTGGTGGTGATGATGCTAGATTTGTTAGCTCCACCTCCTCCATTCCCTTCTCCGCTGAATTGTCCTATGAACCACCAGTGCCACCTAAATGTTCAAGGGGCTATTCAATGATTCAGGCTAATAGATGCCATGCAGTGCTTCAGCTGGTTTGTCTAGGGGACAGGAGCCACATTGGAGCAGAGATTCTTTCAACTCTGCAGGGGCAAGCCCAGAGGTGGTTTACTGCAACATCATGCAAGCTTGAGCCAGGAATGGTGGTGTATGATAATGGCACTAACCTTCTGTCTGCCCTTAGACAGGAAAAGTTCACACATGCGCCATGCCTGGCACATGACCTTAATTTGGTAGTGCAGCATTTCTTAAACAGGTACCCAGGGTTGGAAGAACTGCTAAAGCAGGCCAGAAGAGTCTGTAGCCATTTCAGGCGGTTATACACAGCCAGTGCTTGGTTGGCTGAAATTCAGCAGGAATTTCACCTGCCCGTTAACCGCCTGATTTTTGACTTGCCTATCAGTTGGAACTCAATATTGGCATTTCTGCAGTGACTGCACATGCAGCAGAGGACCGTCAACGAGTACCTGTGGGAGTATGGCACAATGACAGGCTCAGGGCAGCTCAACTTTTTGCCCCTTGCCAATGGCTGCTGATAATGGATGCATGCAGTGCACTGCCACCATTTGAGGAGGCAACAAGGATTGTGAGCTGTAACAATGCATGCATTATGGACAGGGTACTTGAGGCAGAGCAACAGGATGAAGGGGAGGACTTCCTTTCCTCTCAAGGCCTGCTTTATGCAGACACCATACTTGAGATGCCATAGGACACACAAGAGGAGAGAGAGGAGGAGGATTCTGGCAGTTTTGGAAGCATTGAAGCAGAGGAAGACATATGTCAAACCTTAGGAGATCATTTTCAATCCACAGAACTCTTAGTAGTACGTGGCTGGGAGATGGCTGCTCCAGATACTGTAATCCTCAGTGACCCCGAGGACTTGTCATGCCTCCGCAAACTTGTGGTGCATGGCCTTTTTCATTTTTCAAAACCTGCGAAAGAACCCAAAAAATCAGCATCACTATTGGTTGGCAACCCTCCTTGACCACAGTTACAAGGGTAAAGCCTCGGAACTCATCCCATCCCCACAGAGGGAGCAGGGGATGAAATATCTTGAGGACACCTTAAAGGTGAGTTTATGTAATGCCTTTTCAGACCCTAGTAGGTTACAGTCTAATGGAAATGCTAGTTTTGAAGCTTCTGTTAGTCAAGAGAGGATTGGTAGAGAAGGGGGTCGCCTCAGTGATGCATTTCAAAATTTTTTTAGTCCTCAGTGCCCGGGGCTGTCAACTTCCACATCCCATTGGCAGCATTTGCATCATATGGTGGGAGATTTATTAGGGGCGAGAAAAGACATGGAGAGCTTTCCAGTTCATGATCCACTGAGTTACTGGGACAGGAGAATGGACAACTGACCAGAACTTGCCCAGTATGCAACTGGGCTGCCCTGCATCCAGTGTGATTTCCGAATGGGCATTCAGTGCTGCCAGAGGTTTTATGACAAATAAAAGTGTCCACAGACTCCGTTGACCGGCTGACATTTATCAAAATTATTATTATTATTATAATACAGGATTTATATAGAGCCAACAGTTTACGTAGCGCTTTACCAACTTGAGGGTAGGCAGTACAAATACAATACACTTTAATACAGAAGGAATCAGAGGGCCCTGTTCTTTATTGCTTACAATCTAAGAGGGAAGGTCAAGAGTAGGGATGAGCTTCGTGTTCGAGTCGAACCCATGTTCAACTCGAACATCGTCTGTTCGCCCATTCGCCGAATTGCGAAGAAAATGGGCCATTCGCTCTAAATTCGTGTGGTGCGTCACGGCCCATAATTCACTGAGGCATCGCAGTGCATTGCTGGCTGATGATTGGCCAAGCATGCACTATGACCTGCATGCTTGGCCAATCACAGTGCTGTCTGTAGAGAGAGCTGTAATTGGCCAAAGCCAGGGTGGCTTTGGCCAATTATGGTTTAGGGGGTTTAATACACACCCCACACTATGTAAGGCCGCCTGCACGGCGGCCCTGTGTAGTGTGTTCCGGCGTTGAGACAGAGATAGAGGGACAGTGTCATTTGATTTAAGTTAGATAGATTAGGCAGGACAGTCAGTCAGTTAGCTGCACTATATATATACTATATATACACTGTATTCAGTTTAGCTAGATCCGTTCCTGTTATTATCTTCCTACTGACAGGCAGGCAGGTGTTGTTACAGTATTTGAAGAAAATTGCTGGTGTTCTTCTGATCCTATTAGTACCACAGTCAGGCAGCTAGACTATTTACAGTTAGTGTAGTGCGTCCTCCTCACAGTGTTCAGCTAAAGCTACAAGTTAGTTTCGTGTGACCTCTGCACAGTGTTCAGCTAAAGCTACAAGTTAGTGTAGTGTGACCTCTGCACAGTGTTCAGCTAAAGCTACAAGTTAGTGTAGTGCGTCCTCCTCACAGTGTTCAGCTAAAGCTACAAGTTAGTGTAGTGCATCCTCTGAACAGTGTTTAGCTAAAGCTACAAGTTAGTGTAGTGCACAGTGTTCAGCTAAAGCTACAAGTTAGTGTAGTGCGTCCTCCTCGCAGTGTTCAGCTAAAGCTACAAGTTGGTGTAGTGCGACCTCTTCACAGTGTTCAGCTAAAGCTACAAGTTAGTGTAGTGCATCCTCTGAACAGTGTTCAGCTAAAGCTACAAGTTAGTGTAGTGCGTCCTCCTCACAGTGTTCAGCTAAAGCTACAAGTTAGTGTAGTGCGACCTCTGCACAGTGTTCAGCTAAAGCTACAAGTTAGTGTAGTGCGTCCTTCTCACAGTGTTCAGCTAAAGCTAAAAGTTAGTGTAGTGCGACCTCTGCACAGTGTTCAGCTAAAGCTACAAGTTAGTGTAGTGCGTCCTCTGAACAGTGTTCAGCTAAAGCTACAAGTTAGTGTAGTGCACAGTGTGCAGCTAAAGCTACAAGTTAGTGTAGTGCGTCCTCCTCACAGTGTTCAGCTAAAGCTACAAGTTAGTGTAGTGCACAGTGTGCAGCTACAGCTACAAGTTAGTGTAGTGCGTCCTCCTCACAGTGTTCAGCTAAAGATACAAGTTAGTGTAGTGCGTCCTCTGAACAGTGTTCAGCTAAAGCTACTAGTTAGTGTAGAGCACAGTGTTCAGCTAAAGCTACAAGTTGTGTAGTGCGTCCTCCTCGCAGTGTTCAGCTAAAGCTACAAGTTAGTGTAGTGCGACCTCTTCACAGTGTTCAGCTAAAGCTACAAGTTAGTGTAGTGAATCCTCTGAACCGTGTTCAGCTAAAGCTACAAGTTAGTGTAGTGCGTCCTCTGAACAGTGTTCAGCTAAAGCTACAAGTTAGTGTAGTGCGTCCTCTGAACAGTGTTCAGCTAAAGCTACAAGTTAGTGTAGTGCGACCTCTGCACAGTGTTCAGCTAAAGCTACACGTTAGTGTAGTGCGTCCTCTGAACAGTGTTCAGCTAAAGCTACAAGTCAGTGTAGTGCGTCCTCTGAACAGTGTTCAGCTAAAGCTACAAGTTAGTGTAGTGCACAGTGTTCAGCTAAAGCTACAAGTTAGTGTAATGCATCCTCCTCACAGTGTTCAGCTAAAGCTACAAGTTAGTGTAGTGCGTCCTCTGAACAGTGTTCAGCTAAAGCTACAAGTTAGTGTGGTGCGACCTCTGCACAGTGTTCAGCTAAAGCTACAAGTTAGTGTAGTGCATCCTCCTCACAGTGTTCAGCTAAAGCTACAAGTTAGTGTAGTGCGTCCTCTGAACAGTGTTCAGCTAAAGCTACAAGTTAGTGTGGTGCAACCTCTGCACAGTGTTCAGCTAAAGCTACAAGTTAGTGTAGTGCGTCCTCTGAACAGTGTTCAGCTAAAGCTACCTGTAGAAGGTTGGTGGTGTTTTCCTGATCCTATCACTACCGCAGGCAGCTACATTATTTAAACATTAGTGTAGTGCAACCTCTGCACAGTGTTCAGCTAAAGCTACAAGTTAGTGTAGTGCATCCTCTGAACAGTGTTCAGCTAAAGCTGCAAGTTAGTGTAGTGCGACCTTTGCACAGTGTTCAGCTAAAGCTACCTGTAGAAGGTTGGTGGTATTTTCCTAAACCTATCACTACCGCAGGCAGCTACATTATTTTACCGTTAGTGTAGTGCGTCCTCTTCACAGTGTTCAGCTAAAGGTATCTGTAGAAGGTTGGTGGTGTTTTCCTGATCCTATCACTACTGCAGGCAGCTACATTATTTACACGTTAGTGTAGTGCAACCTCTGCACAGTGTTCAGCTAAAGCTACAAGTTAGTGTAGTGCGTCCTCTGAACAGTGTTCAGCTAAAGCTACAAGTTAGTGTAGTGCGACCTCTGCAAAGTGTTCAGCTAAAGCTACCTGTAGAAGGTTGGTGGTGTTTTCCTGATCCTATCACTACCGCAGGCAGCTACATATTTTACACGTTAGTCTAGTGAGACCTCTGCACAGTGTTCAGCTAAAGGTACCTGTAGAAGGTTGGTGGTGTTTTCCTGATCCTATCACTACCGCAGGCAGCTACATTATTTTAACGTTGGTGTAGTGCGTCCTCTGCACAGTGTTCAGCTAAAGCTACATGTTAGTGTAGTGCGACCTCTGCACAGTGTTCACCTAAAGCTACCTGTAGAAGATTGGTGGTGTTCTCATACTACAGGCAGGCAGTTGATTTTGCTAGCTGCAGTATCAGTATATATATATATATATATATATATATATATATATATATATATATCCCAGCTTAGTGCAGCTACATCTCACTGCAGGCCATTAGTATGTCTGGAAGGCCAACAAGGAGAGGCAGACAGTCACAAGCCAATAAAAGAGGGAAAGCAGGCTCTGTGTCTAGAGGCAACAGTGCTGGTCGTGGAGACGGTGCATCCTCATCAGCACGTGGCCGTGGGACACACTTGGCCTTTTTTTCGACAGCTGGCCCTGTTGAGCCACAACATGCGGAAGACTTGGTTGAGTGGATGACCAAGCCGTCCTCATCCTCCTCATCTTCTCTCACCCATGAATCAGAAAAGGGCTGGCGACTCGGATGTTCTTGAATAAATTCAAATTTTATTCAAGAGTATCCGAGTCGCCAGCCCTTTTCTGATTCAAGTACTGCATTTTGGGGCCTGAACGTCCTGGCTAAAGCACTGGATCAAAGTTCATAGATCATCATATTGGCAGTGGAGGGTATCATTTTGCTTCTCTCTCACCCATGCTCAGGGTACTTTGTCTGGCAAAGCAGCTGCCAACGCGGCCTCTTCCCTCGGCTCAATGGCATCAGTGACTCCTTCCCTAGCCCCATGTCCTCCTGAGGAGTCCCTCGAACTGTTTGACCACAGTGTTGGGTACATGCTCCAGGAGGATGCCCAGCGTTTAGAAGGCCCTGATGATGATACTGAGCTAGATGAAGGCAGTAACATGAGCACGGACAGAGGGAATGCCCAAGAAGGACAGCAATCTGGCACTCATGCTCCCCCTGCTGCAGCATACTGCCAGGTTTGCTTCAGTGATGAGGAGGGAGGGGATGATGAGGCCACTGACTCAACGTGGGTGCCTGATAGGAGAGAGGAGGAGGAGGTGGAGGCACACCACCAACGAGGCAGGATGCCCTCCAGGGGCCAGCCTAAGGGCAGCACACTGACTGCATCACACCGCAAAGCTCCGCATGTGCAGGGCACTGCTGTCTCTGCGCGTTATTCCAAAAGTTCTTTGGTGTGGGCCTTTTTTGAGACGAGTGCATCAGATCGCACCGCTGCTATTTGCAACATATGTCTCAAGCGTATCTCGCGTGGCCAAAACATCTCCCGCTTGGGCACCACATGCTTGACCAGACATATGTTGACCTACCATGCAGTTCATTGGCAAGCGTATCTAAAAGACCCACACCAAAGAACAAAGAGGACCTCTCCTTGCTCCTCATCAGCTGAGATCTCCAACCCCACTATACCTTCAGTCCTCTCTGAGACCTGCACTGAGAGGAATGAAGGTGTAGAATTAGGTGTGTCACTGCCAAATACTTGTGGGCAATCTGCTTTCGGTACACCGACGTCAGATTATACCATGCAAATTTCCCTGCCCCAGCTGCTGCACCGCCGAAAGAGGTTCTCTCCCAGGCATTCACATGCCCAGCGGTTGAATGCTAGCTTGGCAAAATTGCTAGCACTTCAACTGCTACCTTTTCAGTTGGTAGACTCTGCCCCCTTCCATGAGTTTGTGGAATGTGCAGTTCCTCGGTGGCAGGTACCCAAATGTCACTTTTTCTCATGGAAGGCGATTCCGGCTCTCTACCAGCATGTGGAAGGCAATGTCAATGCCTCGCTGGACAGGGCGGTCAGCGGTAAGGTGCATATTACCACTGACTCATGATCCAGCAGGCATGGACAGGGACGTTACCTAAGTTTCATGGCGCATTGGGTGACTCTGGCAGCTGGGAAGGATGCAGGACAAGGTGCAGTAGTGTTGGAGGTTGTTCCGCCACCACGCCTCCAAAATGCCACTACTAATGATTCTGAGACACCTCTCTCCTCCACCCCCTCCTCTTCTTCTTCCATGGCCTCTTTCTGTGCTTTGTCCTCGGAACCAGTGGTGCTCCGTAGGCGTTCAAGGGGCTATTCAAGTATGCAGGCCAAAAGATGCCATGCGGTGCTTGAGCTGGTGTGCTTGGGGGACAGGAGCCACAGGAGCCACACTGGGGCAGAGGTTCTGTCAGCTCTGCAGGGGCAGGTTCAGAGGTGGTTGATGCCACGCCAACTTAAGGCAGGAATGGTGGTTTGCGACTATGGCACCAACCTCCTCTCTGCCCTCTGACAGGGACAAATGACCCATGTACCCTGTTTGGCTCATGTCCTTAACTTGGTGGTGCAGTGGTTCTTGGGCAGGTACCCGGGCTTACAGGATGTCCTGAGGCAGGCCAGGAAAGTCTGTCTGCATTTCTGCCGGTCATAATGCCAGTGCTCGGCTGGCAGACCTCCAAAAGGAATTTAACCTGCCCAAGAACCGCCTAATCTGTGACATGCCCACCAGGTGGAACTCAATGTTGGCCATGCTGCAGCGGCTGCACACGCAGCAGAGGGCCATCAACGAGTACCTGTGCGACTATGGCACCAGGACAGGGTCAGGGGAGCTTGTTTTTTTTTTCCCCATGCCAGTGGGCCATGATCAGGGATGCATGCACTGTCCTGTCACCATTTGAGGAGGCCACGAGGATGGTGAGCAGTGACAGTGCATGCATCAGTGACACTGTCCCCCTTGTCCACCTGTTGGAGCACACGCTGCATGGAATAATGGACAGGGCACTTGAGGCAGAACAGAGGCAGGAAGAGTAGGACTTCCTTAGATCTCAAGGCCCCCTTTATCCAGACAGTGTTCCTGCATTCCCGCCGATCACACAGGAAGAGGAGGAGGAGGAGGATTGTGTCAGTATGGAGGTGAAGCCTGGCACTCGGCATCAGCAGCGGTCTTTAAGGGATCATTTACAGTCCCAAGAAACCCATGGACTTGTATGTGGCTTGGAGGAGGTGGCTGCGGATCATGTCATCCTTAGTGACCCAGAGGACTCCGGACCGAATGCCTCAGCAAACCTACGCTGCATGGCCTCCCTGATCCTGCAAAGCCTGCGGAAGGATCCTCGTATTTGTGGTATCAAGGAGAAGGAACAATACTGGCTGGCAACCCTCCTTGATCCACGTTACAAGGGTAAGGTTGCGGACCTTATCTTGCCATTGCAGAGGGAGCAGAGGATGAAACATCTTCGGGAGGCCTTGCAGAAAGGTCTGTTCAACGCGTTCCCAGAGACTGGGAGGTTACAAACTCCTGTTTCTGGGCAACGTGTTGCTGAGGCTTCGGTCAGTCAAAGAAGGAACAGTGGAGAAGGTGGCCGTCTGACCGATGCGTTCAGACAATATTTTAGTCCGCAGCCCCAAGGTATGATCGGTTCCAGCAACCATCGCCAGCGTTTGTTTTACATGGTGCAGGAATACCTAGGGGCAAGATCTGACTTGGACACCTTTCCCACCGAAAATCCTCTGGATTACTGGGTCACTGAGGATGGATCACTGGCCAGAGCTTGCACAGTATGCAATTGAGCTACTGGCCTGTCCTGCATCCAGCGTTCTTTCGGAATGCACATTCAGTGCCGCTGGAGGCTTTGTAACCAATCACAGGGTGCGTCTGTCCACCGAATCGGTCGATCGACTGACCTTCATAAAAATGAATCAGTCTTGGATCACCACCAGCTACCAAGCACCTGATGCTGATGTAACCAAATAAATTTTTTTGAAATGTCAGATCCCTTCAAAGACTGCCTATGCTGATGCTGAGTGACTATCCTGTTATACTGAGTAATTATCCTCTTCCTCCTCAATGATCATGATGATAGCTTGTAAGAACATTTTTGGTTCTGGGCGCCGCCAGTACCGCCACCAGTGCCTAAGGCCCAATTTTTCAGCCCCTGTTTGACAGGGGCATGTAATTACAATTTTTCACGCAATTCTTTGCAGCAGGGCTAGTTCCTGTGCTTCAACTAGAGTATCTGTGAGGGGTTGCAGTGTTGTGGCACCAGCACCAGTGCCTAAGGCCCAATTTTTCAGCCCCTGTTCAACAGGGGCGTGTGATTACAATTTTTCATGCAATTCTTTGCAGTAGGGCTAGTTCCTGCGCTCCAACTAGAGTATCTGTGAGGAGTTGCAGTGTTATGGCACCAGCACCAGTGCCTAAGGCCCAATTTTTCAGCCCCTGTTTAACAGGGGCATGTAATTACAATTTTTCATGCAATTCTTTGCAGTAGGGCTAGTTCCTGCGCTCCAACTAGAGTATCTGTGAGGGGTTGCAGTGTTGTGGCACCAGCACCAGTGCCTAAGGCCCAATTTTTCAGCCTCTGTTTAACAGGGGCGTGTAATTACAATTTTTGATGCAATTCTTTGCAGCAGGGCTAGTTCCTGCGCTCCAACTAGAGTATCTGTGAGGGGTTCCAGTGTTGTGGCACCAGCACCAGTGCTTAAGGTCCAATTTTTCAGCCCCTGTTCAACAGGGACATGTAATTAGAATTCTTGATCTAATATTTCACAGCAGGGCCCGTTTCTGGGCCCGTTTCTGTGCCCACCAAGAGTATCTGTGTGGACTTACAGTGTTGTGGCACCAGCACCACCACCACCACCACCACCAAAGGCCCAATTTTTCTGCCCCAGTTCAACAGGGGCATGTAATTACAATTCTTGATCTAATATTTCACAGCAGGGCCCGTTTCTGCGCCCACCAAGAGTATCTGTGAGGACTTACAGTGTTCTGGCACCAGCACCACCACCACCAAAGGCCCAATTTTTCTGCCCCTGTTCAACAGGGGCATGTAATTACAATTCTTGATATAATATTTCACAGCAGGGCCCTGTGAGGGCTTACAGTGTTGTGGCCACAACAACACCTAAGGCCCAAATTTCTGCTGAGTATATAGGGCAGGCCCCTACTTTCAAACATCCAACTTACAAATGACTCCTACTTGCAAACGGAAGGAGACAACAGGAAGTGAGATGAAATCTACCCCTAGGAAGGGAAATTCTCTCCTGTAAGAGTTAATATGGGAAAAACTTTTCTCCTTTCCACTGATGCTTTATCACCAATCCTTGTTTCACAAAAAAACCCAAATTTTCAAAAAACATTTGTCATTGGGACAAAAAGTGAGATGAAATCTTCTGAAGAGGAGCACGGAAAGCAAAACAAATGTCACAGGGGTGATAACCCTTCCCTATGTTTTCCAAAAAGCTTAAAAATAGATTTTTTGGCTGGAGCTAAGCACGTTAAAAATGTACCAGTTCAAAATTACAAACAGATTCTACTTAACAACAAACCTACATTCCCTATCTTGTTTGCACTGCCTGTATACTGCTGTTCAGAGTATATAGGGCCTGGGGGCCCCACACCTTTCCTTTTTTAATTTGGGTGCGGGGTTTTCCTTAATATCCATACAAGACCCAAAGGGCCTGGTAATGGACTGGGGGGTACCCATGCCGTTTGTCTCACTGATTTTCATCCATATTGCCAGGAGCCGACATTACATTAAAGCCGCAAGCAGTTTTAAATGACTTTTTTTCCTTTAAAAACGACATTTTGTGCAGGGACTGTTCTAAGCACGGGAAACATGCGCCACTTTACAGGCATACTATAGACACCCCCAGGTACGATTTTTAAAGGAATATTTCACTTTTTTTTACTTTAAGCATCATTAAAATCACTGCTCCCGAAAAAACGGCCGTTTTTAAAACTTTTTTTTGCATTGATACATGTCCACTGGGGCAGGACCCGGGTCCCCAAACCCTTTTTTAGGACAATACCATGCAAATTAGCCTTTAAAATGAGCACTTTTTATTTTGAACGCTCGAGTCCCATAGACGTCAATGGGGTTCTAACGTACGTGCGAATTTTCGGTCCGTTCGCAGGTTCTGGTGCGAACCGAACCGGGGGGTGTTCGGCTCATCCCTAGTCAAGAGATACAAGAGGTAAAAACTGCTGAGAAGATAATCGTACAGTTTTTAGGTGGGGGCCAGATAGACTTCTCTGAAGAGATGAGTTTTCAGGGATTGTCTGAAAGTGGATAAAGTAGGAGAAAATCTGACGGATTGGGGTAGAGCATTCCAGAGGATGGGAGAGGCTCTGGAGAAGTCCTGAAGGCGAGCATGGGATGAGGTGATAAGGGAGTTTGAGAGCAGGAGGTCTTTGGAGGAGCGAAGAGAACGTTTAGGTTGGTATTTTGAGACTAGGTTAGAGATGTAGCTGGGGGCCAGGTTGTGGATGACTTTGTAAGTTATAGTTAGTATCTTTAATTTAATTTGGTGACTGAGTGGCAGCCAATGGAGAAATTGGCAGAGGGGTATAGCAAACACTGAGCGGTTTGTGAGGTGGATGAGCCTGGCAGCAGCGTTCATGATGGACTAAAGTGGGGATAGCCTATTTAGAGGTAAGCCAATGAGGAGGGAGTTGCAGTAGTCGAGGCGGGAGATGACCATGGAGTGTATTAGAAGCTTTGTGGTGACATTGGTTAGGAAGTGGCATATCTTGGAGATGTTGCGGAGGTTGAGGCGGCAAATTTTGGATAGTGATAGAATGTGGGGCCGAAAGGTTAGTTCAGGGTCCAGGATTACACCTAGGACCTTGGCGGGGGGGATGTGTTGATAGTTGACCCATTGATATTGACAGAGAAATCAGGGGAAGTGGCACCTGAGGGAGGAAATATCATGAGCACGGTTTTGGATAGGTTGAGTTTGAGGAAGTGGTGTGACATCCAGACTGATATGTCTGCTGGGTAAGTTGGTAACGCATGAGGAGACAGATGGAGAGAGCTGGGGGGGAGGGATAGATTTGGGTGTCATCAGCGTAGAGATGATATTTAAAGCCGTGGGAGGCAATCAACTGACCCAGGGAGGTGGTATAGATTGAGAAAAGGAGAGGTCCAAGAACAGAACCTTGGGGGACCCCAACGGAGAAAGGAAGAGGAGAGGAGGAAGTAGAGTTGTAAGTGACACTGAAGGAATGGTGGGATAGGAAGGATGAGAACCAGCGAAGAGTAGAGTCAAGGAGACCAAAGGAGTGGAGTTTATTGAGGAGGAGGGGGTGGTCCACTGTGTCAAAGGCAGCAGAGAGATCCAGGAGAAGTAGTACAGAATAGTGTCCACTGGTTTTAGCCGTTAATAGGTCATTTGAGAGTTTAAGGAGAACAGTTTCCGTGGAGTGTTGGGGGCAAAATCCAGACTGAAGGGGATCAAGAAGTTTATTCATGGTCAGATGGTCGCTTAGTCCGTTGTAGACCAGTCTTTCAAGAAGTTTGGAGGAGAAGGCGAGTAAGGAGATGGGACGTAGGTTGTTAAGATTGGTGGGATCCAGTGAGGGCTTTTTAAGTAAGGGGGTGACTATGTTTTAGAGAGTTTGGGAAGATGCCACTAGAGAGGGAGAGGTTGAAAATGTGAGTTAGAGAGTGTACAATTGAGTCAGAGGGTGAGTGTAGCATTTGTGAGGGAGCAGGGTCCAGGGGGCAGGTGGTTAGATGAGTGTTGGATAAAAGTTTAGCAACCTCATTAATAGTAGCAGGGTTGAATGAGGGAAGTAATGATTGTATCTGTGGACATGGGGTGTTGCATGGGGGAGGTTTATGCGCATTGGAGGTTTCTTCATGAATTGTATCAATCTTAGTTTTGAAGTGATTGGCGATCTCCTAGGCAGTGAGTAAGTTGGTGGGTGGAGGCAGTGGAGGACAGAGTAGAGTGTTGAAGGTAGAGAAGAGTTGACGTGGACTGGATCAGAAGGTGTTAATGAGTGTGATAAAGTAGGTCTGTTTGGCAGTGTGAAGGCAGGAATAGTATTTTAGGAGGGCAGATTTATATTGTGTGAAGTCTTCCTGGAACTTAGTCTTATGCCACAGGCGCTCAAGAGCGCGGCTACGTTTTCTGAGACCTCTGGTGTCATCTGTTTGCCAGGGTTGTAGCAGCCGGAGCCTAATTCTGCATGTAGTGAGGGGGGCAATCTTGTCTAGGGAGGAAGACAGTGAGCTGTTGTATATGAAAGTGGCTAGGTTGGGGCAGGACAGGGGTGAGATTTTTTCATAGAGGTGATCAGTAGCAGAGTAGAGAAGAGAAGGGTTGAGGTGGCGAAGGTTTCTACATGTAACTGTAAGGCGCTTGGAGGGAGAGGAGGTGGAAGACAGGGAGAGAGCAAAACTAATAAGGTGGTGATCAGAGAGTGGGAGAGGATTGTTGGAAAGGTTGCACGGAGTGCACAGATAGGAGAAGACAATGGCAAGGGTGTTGCCGTTGCAGTGAGTAGGAGCCTGTATCCATTGCTTCAGGTCAATCGATGAGGTTAGACTGAGAAGTTTAGAAGCAATAGTAGTGTTAGTGTTAACAGGGATGTTGAAGTCAGTCAGAATAATTGTGGGGATTTCAAAAGAGAGAAAGTAGGGTAGCCAGGCAGAGAAGTCATCAAGGAAGGCTGATACTGGTCCAGGGGACCGGTAGATGATAGCAATTCTTAGAGAAATGTGAGAGAATAGACAAATGCAATGTGCCTCAAAAGAGGAGAGTGTCAGAGAGGGAGGTGGGTGAAGTACCTGATAGGTGCTGCATGGGGCTAGAAGGATTCCCACTCCACCTCCCTTCCATCCACTTGGTGTGGGGGGAGTGAGTCCAGAGGAGGCCTCCATGGGAGAGGGAAGCAGGAGAAGTAGTATCTGAATCATTCCTGGATTAGCAGAAGCTATCAAGCCCTTGAAGCTGATATCGCCGATTAAGTGTTTTCTAGATCTTGAATCTCTGCAAGCATGTCTATGCTGCCTAGCTTAGTGGGTGTTGATTTTATCTGGAATACATTTTTTGGTATAGGTTTCAAAGGGCACAAGTAACACCCAAGGACCAATTTTTCTGCACCTGTTTGACAGGTGCATATAAATTAAATTTTAGAAAGCAAGGCCAGTTCTTGCTTTCATCAAGAGTACCTCTATAGGGTTACGATGTGAAGGCACCACCTACATCTAAAGCCCAAATTTTCCACATCTGTTACTTCTATCCAAAGTCTGCGAAACAGACACCAGATTTTATTCAAAAAATGTTGAATCTTAAACTGCTGCTCATTTAAAAATGATCAACAAACTTTTTTTCATTGATACATGTCCCCCAGGGCAGTACTCAGACCTCTATACCTTTTGTATGCCAAATACCTTGCATATAAGCCTTCAAAATAGAATTTTATTTTTCCAGTTCGGATCCCATAGACTTCAATGGGGTTTATTGTTCGGCTCTGAACTTTTGCAATGTTCAAAAGTTCTGGTTTGAACCGAACTGGGGGTGTTCGGCCTATGTATAGAAAGGAGAGAGCGTTGTGAGAAGCTAAGGAATATAATAGTGAAATGGCGAGGTTTCCTAAGCTTCTGATTGATGTGTTCCCAAAAATGTTTAGTGCCAGCTGTCGTTGGGGAGGGATAATTGCCCAGGACCCCACCCACTTTGGGGGACCAGTGTACAGAGTGGAAGCTCTATGTTCCAGCATCCAGCACTAGATCTGTGACCGCACTGAAAAGGGGAGTAATCTCTTGCTCAATGCGGGCTGCATAGTTCCAGCATCAATGTCATCTGGCAAAGTTAGAGAAAGTACTGAGGGAGCCTGCAACAGAGAGTAATTGCTGAGCATGAATGCCAGGGCATTCCTTCTCTCACTGACAGTGCACTGGGGCATTTTCCTCCCACTGACACCACTAATGCTGGGTGCAATCTTCCTCCCACTAACATAACAGATGCTGGAGCCGCCTTCTTCCTACAGAATGACTGGTGTTGGGAAATTTTTTCTTCTACTGACAACTGATGTCGGGACATTCTTTTTTCAATTGACACCAACACCACAGTGCTTTTTTCTCCTACTGACCTGTAATGCTCTGGCATTCTACCTCCCGCTGACACTAATGCTTTCTGTATTTTTTTTCTGTATTTTTTTCTTCCACTGACCAGTAATGTATAGGGCACTATGTCACTTCACTTAAAGTCCCTAACAATTATTTCTACTTTAATACCAATGTATAGGGCACTATGTTACATAGTCCTCCTAATCCCCAAACTCAAAACATTATGTAGTATACAATATAGTGCTGGCTGTGTATATGCTTAGCTCACTCCGACCACCAGGTACCAAAATGCAGAGTGATCTGAAGTCTGGTAACTGCATTTTATTACCGTATTTATTTTCTACATTTGATTTTTTTTATTAACATAGTTGTATTACTCTCACAAGGGATTAATTATATCCTTGGACCCTGTCTGGGACTTTTTGCCTTTTTTGGGGGCCAATGGAGTAATCTGATAAACATATAGCCACACTTTACTTCAAACACACTGCGCTGAAATTTTGTCACTCGCCTTTCTATCTGCTGCTGAGGGGATGTTGTGGCATATTTATTCAACCCAGCAGGCTAAACAAAAAAAAAATTGAAGAGCTCAGGAGGAGTTGCTGTACTAACTATGCAATGTTAGTACAGCGATCTCTACCACTGAGTTATTGTGTTTTGACAGGGGATAGCCCTCCACTAAAACACACCAGTGCTTATCGGCAGACCTTTTTTAGTCATGTCCTTTCGACAGAAGCTGGCTGAACAGCCGACTTCTGCCGGACCGGGCCGATTGTCGGTCAGTTTCTAGTGAACCAACCAATGTCCCCTGATATTCGGCCCGTGTGTAAGGCCCTTTACTCTTAAATCATTCATTTCCATTATTTTATCTTGTTGAAACTTGGGTCAAGATTTTGCCCCTGCCTTTTGGCTACCTCTGTATCACTCCTGACACTATGACAAAATTATTTACGCTGCATGTGTCTTTTTATAACTTATTAGTATGTGTTTGCTATAGGACAATAGATTATAACCTGTTTTTTTTAATCCCTGCACGGAAACTTGAAATTTAGATAAGCCTTACATTCATAGCAGTCTCTATTTTAGCTCAAAATATATCTAATCTGTGACAATACCCCATGTTTTTAGCAAAGCAGAGGAAAAAAGTTTGGACACTACAAGCCATAAACCATGAAGCCACACCTGCATTTGTCCACATCCACCTCACCTCAAGTGCATTTTTTTTCACAAACACAGGTTGGTAGCACAGTATACATCCCACCCCATTTCCTATGCCTAAATGAGGGCGGAATTTGTTGGACTGCTTCTACAGCTATCTGATGCTAAAAATGTTTTTTGTACTTGCCTTTAAAGACAATTTAAATGGTATTTGAAAAATTTGTTGTGCCCCAGCTTTACTCCAATGTGTTCTTTGGAAAGCTGTAATGCAAATGACAGAAGTGTAGAATACTGTAGAATACTCCTGTGTCTGGATATGGGTAGAGTTATTTATGCAAGCCCTGCACACATTTTTCCTAAAGGCTTTCAGCTGAACACACCATTGGCAGATAACAGATCTCAGCAGAAATATGTCCAGGACAATGTGTTTTTTGGACATGGGTTGTGAAGTGCCCAGCAGCTGTTTCTGTTGTATCACTGTAAACATACCTTAGTGTTAGAACTCAAAATAGTTACAGAAAATGTAAAAGCAAAAATTAGAAGTCTTTATGTGTTGTTCTGAGTCACATTTTAAGACATTAATCTAAAGTACATTTACTTTTTAAAGCCAATTTTTGCATATCTATTACATTTTTACATGCTTGCTGTTATTTCCATTATTGCATTACCTACAAAAGAACACCCCTCTAGTTCTGACTGAAAACTGCTGAAATAAAATCTCAGCCACACACTGTGTTTTCAGAGTCTGGCCTGACTAGTAGACCTGCAATGAGAGTGGAAAACAGTGAGCATAACCACTGTGTAACAGGAAGCAGAGACTGAGTATTTAATAGGAAATACAGTTGCCTCCTCCTTATACAGTCAGGTCCATAAATATTGGGACATCAACACAATTCTAATCTTTTTGGCTCTATACACTACCACAATGGATTTGAAATGAAACAAACAAGATGTGCTTTAACTGCAGACTTTCAGCTTTAATTTGAGGGTATTTACATCCAAATCAGGTGAACAGTGTAGGAATTACAACAGTTTGTATATGTGCCTCACACTTTTTAAGGGACTAAAGTAATGGGAAAGATTAACAAACATCCATCAAACTTTCACTTTTTATTACTTGGTTGCAAATCCTTTGCAGTCAATTACAGCCTTAAGTCTGGAACACATAGACATCACCAGATGCTGGGTTTCATCCCTGGTGATGCTCTGCCAGGCCTCTACTGCAACTGTCTTCAGTTCCTGCTTGTTGTTGGGGCATTTTCCCTTCAGTTTTGTCTTCAGCAAGTGAAATACATGCTCAATCGGATTCAGGTCAGGTGATTGACTTGGCCATTGCATAACATTCCACTTCTTTCCCTTAAAAAACTCTTTGGTTGCTTTCGCAGTATGCTTCGGGTCATTGTCCATTTGCACTGTGAAGCGCCGTCCAATGAGTTCTGAAGCATTTTGCTGAATATGAGCAGATAATATTGCCCAAAACACTTCAGAATTCATCCTGCTGCTTTTGTCAGCAGACACATCATCAATAAATACAAGAGAACCAGTTCCATTGGCAGTCATACATGCCCACGCCATGACACTACCACCACCATGCTTCACTGATGAGGTGGTATGCTTTGGATCATTAGCAGTTACTTTCCTTCTCCATACTCTTCTCTTCCCATCTCTCTGGTATAAGTTGATCTTGGTCTCATCTGTCCATAGGATGTTGTTCCAGAACTGTGAAGGCTTTTTTAGATGTTGTTTGGCAAACTCTAATCTGGCCTTCCTGTTTTTGAGGCTCACCAATGGTTTACATCTTGTGGTGAACCCTCTGTACTCACTCTGGTGAAGTCTTCTCTTGATTGTTGACTTTGACACACATACACCTACCTCCTGGAGAGTGTTCTTGATCTGGCCAACTGTTGTGAAGGGTATTTTCTTCACCAGGGAAAGAATTCTTCGGTCATCCACCACAGTTGTTTTCCGTGGTCTTCCGGGTCTTTTGGTGTTGCTGAGCTCACAGGTGCATTCTTTCTTTTTAAGGATGTTCCAAACAGTTGATTTGGCCACACCTAATGTTTTTACTATCTCTCTGATGGGTTTGTTTTGTTTTTTCAGCCTAATGATGGCTTGCTTCACTGATAATGACAGCTGTTTGGATCTCATATTGAGAGTTGACAGCAACAGATTTCAAATGCAAATAGCACACTTGAAATGAACTCTGGACCTTTTATCTGCTCCTTGTAAATGGGATAATGAGGGAATAACACACACCTGGCCATGGAACAGCTGAACAGTCAATTGTCCCATTACTTTTGGTCCCTTAAAAAGTGGGAGGCACATATACAAACTGTTGTAATTCTTACACCGTTCACCTGATTTGGATGTAAATACCCGCAAATGAAAGCTGACAGTCTGCAGTTAAAGCACGTCTTGTTCGTTTCATTTCAAATCCATTGTGGTGGTGTACAGAGCCAAAAGGATTAGAATTGTGTCGATGTCCCAATATTTATGGACCTGACTGTACATACAAAACCACAAATGATATGTATAGAAAAAAAACAAATATAGTATTTGTTTGTTTCAAAATCTTTTGACTCATGTGTGCAAGCTTATGTTGAATTTGAGCTACAACTTGTACAAATGGCCGTCAGTCAATCTGTAACAAGCTGTCTACAACCATCGCCAAATTTCTGTATACTCAACATAAGCTATGACTTATGATGGCAACAGGGTTCCCACGTATTTTTGTTGGTGTGTATTGTATTTATGCCCAAAGGTGAAACAGTAGCAGAGCATAGTGGCAACTTGACATAATCTTCTAGTCATCTATTCAAGGTGTACAGACGTAGAGTGGGCAGACTGTCATTGTCAGCCTTTCCACCCCTAACCTTGGTATGTCTTGTGTTGTTTTTATGCCTGAACTTTTCATGCATACTAAAAAGGTCTATATAGCCAACTGGAGTAGGGAGAGTGGAAGCATGAAAAATTTGGCCTGGAGGCGCATGCGCGGAGTCTAGCGCAGCGGACATGTCCTGCTAGAGCTCCGCTCCGTGAAAAGGGAGAACCGCTGTATAAAGACAGCCCGCCGACGTTTTTCATTTAAAAAACGAGACATTATACTCCTGAGAGGTGAGAGGAAACTTTGAAAGCAAAATGGTACTAGAGGGAACCCGGAATAAGTATAAAAATGCCCCCAGCGGAGGCACACAGGCAAAGACTGCAGTGAAATTGGCGCCAGTCCCCTCAGTCTCCTCAGCCTCAGGCATAATCACCTCAGAGCACAGGAGAAAGACAAAGCTGTCACAGCAAATCTCCTCAGATGAATCTGACACAGAATTGTTTCTGTCACAAAAATCTTCACAAGAACCAGCAGCAACTCCAAACCTTATTAAACAATCTGAGAAAATGCTACACAAAGCATTAAAGATTACCTCAGAACAAATAACCAATAATCTTACTAAAGAAATCAGAGAATTGGGGAACCGTACAGCAGCGCTGGAAATTAAAACTGAAGAACTAGAAAACACAACACAGGAATTCATGACTGAAATAGATCTTCTTAAAGAAGAAAATATAATCTTACAAAACAAAATTGGAAGATTATGAAAATCGCGCAAGAAGGTCAAATTTGCGTTTCAGAGGCATTCCTGAATCGATCGTTGACCTATCTTCTACAATAACAGCTTTATGCCAAGAATTACAACCAGGAATACCGATCGAAAGGTTGGAAATGGATAGGGTACACAGAGCCCTCATGCCTAAAAAAACAGATGGACCCCCTCGAGACATCATAGCAAAGTTCCATTTTTATCGAACGAAAGAACAACTTTTATTTGCGGCCAGAGAGAAAAAAAATTTAACCTTTCAAGGTCATAATTTTCAGATTTTCGCAGATCTCTCTCAAGTTACCATCTCTAAAAGACGTGCTATGAAAATACATCTGCTGGAACTGCAAAGAAACAATATCACATACCAATGGGGTTTTCCATTCTCCATACGTTTTACCTACCAAGGAAACAGGCATATTTGTAGATCTCCGAACGAACTACAACAAGCTCTACAAGATCTTAATTTGATCGATGGAACATCTGCAATCAATACCTCACGAAGACGAACAGCATCCGCTTCTTCACTATCAACTTCATCCCCTGCTATTGATAAAAACGGTAACCAGCATGTTCACAAGAGAGGCCGCTATGTATCCCCTCCACAAGACCAAGAAGTAGATCCAATGGACTGAAAGACTATTTTTCCAGGAACATGAATTTAAACATAAAATATAGAATTAGCTAAGAAGATATGCTCTCAATGAATACACAGCATTTTGGACGCATTCACAATGCAATTCTTATATGAATTCACATTCCATACTTATATTCTAATAAATAGAATACAATATGGATAAGGGTAAATCCCAGATTCGAGTAACAATTATATATGCTTAACATAATCATCTGAGAACATGAATCTTTTCAGTTCTATATTTATTCCCAAAACATGAAACCAGGTTTTTTTTTTTTTTGTTCTTTTTTCCTAAATGGAATGGTTTAAGTAGCTATCCTTATTTATTGTATGCATTATTGAGTTCCACACTATTATAATCAAATAAATAAGGAAGCTCAGTCATGTCAGGAGAAATATAATTTTATTTCCTAGATATATTGCTATATAGATTATATACACATAGTTTTTTAAAAAAAAAAAAAGGGGGAAAGGGAAAGAAAAAGGAAAGAAGAGGGGAAGGAAGGAAAAGGAAGGAAAGGAGAAAAAAAGAAAAGAAAAAGGGAAAAAGAGAAGAAAAAAAAAAAGTTTTTTATCCAGAAGCTATAACCCATACTATTATTATAAAAATGAAATATAAGATGGGTTAGATTAATTCTTTATTCAGATGTCATCTGAGTTTGTTGAATATTATCATACGAGAACACCATTCCTATAAGGTTCCATACTTACTTCATATTTTGAAACTAAGTAGCTTTTTCTTTTTCCCTAACCAGATTGGTTAAAATACCTTTCCTATTTATCAGATGCAACTTTGAGTTAAACACTAATATTATCAAAAGAAGACCTAGTCATGACTGAAATGATACAAATTTACTTCTATAATTGATACTTTTAGGTAAATTACTGAAACAAAGTTTAGTAGTAAACCTTAACACTAACCACAAGACGTATTTTTTTTTTCTTTTTTATATATATATATATTATTTTTTTCTCCTCTTTTTCCAGACTGGATAGTTTATTCTACTTAAATAACAGAGAATTTAAACAATCTTTATTTCATAAATGTTAAGTTTTTCTTCAAAACATTGATAATATAGATATGTTTCGTTCCAAGCCTTAAGGGCTACAAGTTTACATCCTAGTGATGTTATTTTTCCTTTTTACATTTTCACAAAGTGGTTCTCCTGCTCACGGAAGTTCCGTGCGCCTCACCTAGTCTTCCTCGGATCCCCCCGCTTAATATGGGGAGACCTGACGAAGGCCTTCGACCTCCTGTTGAGAGGTTTCACCCCTCACCACGGGCAAATTCTGAACACCTTAGTATTTTATTCTTAAGCTTATGTAATGTAATCTTACCTGTTTTCTTCTTCTTCCCTAAACCAGATCACACAAGATTTTTTTTTCTCCTTTCCCTTTTCAAGTCCGTATGGGTTGAGTCGAGCGTTCTCCAAACCAGAATAATTGGTAAGTACTGCCTACTGACTCAGTTACCATGGCTCCTTTAAACATCTTATCCCTCAATGTGCAGGGACTCAATGTGCCACAAAAACGTACTAAAGCGTTTAGATCATTCCAAACACAAAAGGCACACATTGTGTGTATTCAGGAGACACATTTTACAATAAACTCAACACCTAAATTTTTTAGTTCATCCTATCCACAAGTATATACTGCCTCGGCCAATACCAAAAAACGCGGAACTCTAGTGGCATTCCACCGCTCCACCCCAATCACAGTCCACTCGGAAATTAAAGACCCGGAAGGACGTTATTTAATCCTGACGGGAAACATTTTAGATACAGAAGTAACTGTGGTCTCCTATTATGCTCCAAACAAACAACCAATTCCATTTTTGACACATCTCTTGCAAGTAGTTAATGCACATAAAATGGGAACAATTATAGTATGTGGTGATTCCAACCAGGTTCTCCTCCCATTTCTGGACAAAACTCCATATATGCCACCTCGAAACCAATCTAAAGTATCCCTCTCTCAACTTCTTTCGAAACACAATCTAGTTGATTCATGGAGGGAGAGTAACCCAACAAAAAGAAACTACACATATTTTTCACACCCCCATCAAACATTTAGCCGTATAGATCATATTTTTCTTACCACAGGGATGATACCAGAAATTCTATCATCAAACATAATCCCCATCCCATGGTCTGATCACAACGCAGTCCTAACCACCATTGCATCCACTATACCTAAAACTCAAGATAAAACATGGTATCTACCAGAAATAATACTCAAACAACCTATATATAGAAACAAAATCGAACATGCATTGAAAGAGTATTTCATACTCAACAAAAGTCCAGAAATTTCTCCAATAACACTTTGGGAAGCTCATAAACCAGTGTTGAGAGGGATATTTCAGCAACAGATTGGTATACTCAAAAGAGAACGTAGAAATCTTGCACGAAAATTAGAAACACAATTTAATTCCCACTTCATAGCCTTCCAAAACAATCCTAACCCAATTACTAAAAGTGAATTAGAGAAGGCACGCCTGGAATATGATCTTTTTCTAACAGAATCAACTGATAAAATATTACGTCGTTCCAGGTATGCCTTTTATATGAAATCGAATAAACCAGGCACATACTTGGCACGTGCACTCAAAACAACTAATAAATCTTTTAAACCAATTAAGCTGAAGATATCTAAAAATATATACACTAGTAATCCCCTTAAAATTGTCCATAAATTTCGTTCCCACCTAAAAACACTATACACGGAATCAAATTCATTTAATTTAAACAAAGCAGATTCCTTTTTCTCAAAAATTAATTTACCTGAATTATCTGATTAACAAAAAGCGCAATTAGAGGAACCCATCAAGGTAGAAGATGTAGCAAAAATCATCAAAGAATTAAAAATTAATAAAAGACCAGGACCTGATGGCTATTCAGCATTATATTATCGTACCTTTTCGGACTCTATTTCCCCCATATTAACAGAAACATTTAATGCACTACTTGAAAACAATACATTTAGACAGGAATCTCTAACGGCGATCATATGCATGATTCCTAAGCCTCATGCAGATGACACATCCTGTACTAACTACCGTCCTATCTCGATGCTTAATATAGACATCAAAATTCTGGCAAAAATTTTAGCGTCCCGTCTTGGGGGTTTCATTGGCACTCTTATAAATCGTGATCAGGTTGGCTTTATGCCAAATCGCCAAGCAGGCGATAATGTACGACAAGCGGTTCTTTTAGCACAAATTGCCAAGACCCGACGCATTCCCTCCTGTTTTCTTTCACTTGATATTCAAAAAGCCTTTGATTCCATATCATGGCCATACTTGCATTATATGTTACAAAAATGGGGTTTTGGCCCGAATTTTATAAACTGGATCAAAGCTTTATATAATAAACCCAAAGCATACGTTAAATATGTAGGGTATAAATCTGAGGCCTTTAACATCGAGAGGGGCACTAGACAGGGGTGCCCGCTTTCACCCCTGTTGTTTGCCCTGCTCATAGAACCTCTTGCCCAAAGAATCAGATCAGAACCAACCATAACTGGAATTGAGATAGGAGGATTTCACCACAAACTCTGTTTATTTGCGGATGACATCCTCTTGTTTCTTTCATCACCGCAAATATCAGGCCCCAATTTGATGCCAATACTTGATGACTTTGCTGCCTTTTCGGGCCTTTTCATTAATTCTAAAAAATGTATAGCAGTAAACATATCCCTCTCATCATTGGAATTAAATTCAGCTAAAAACGGTCTCCCATTTACTTGGGCAGATAAATCTATACCTTATCTAGGAATACATCTCACTACATCTTATTTGGATCTTTTTTCAGCTAACTACCCTCCAATGGTTAAAAATATAACAAATATGCTGAAATCCTGGAATCACCTCCCTCTATCATGGTTTGGAAAAATTAACACAATAAAAATTACAATCTTACCCAAATTATTATATTTATTCAGAGTTTTACCTATCCCAATTCCTGCCTATTACTTAAGAATTATACAAAGAAAAGCAAATTCATTTATCTGGGGCTCCTCTAAACCTCGTACGAACCTGCATACATTATATCTCCCTAAGTTGAATGGGGGTCTAGGATGTCCCAATTTTGCCTCTTACTATAGAGCGGCCCATATAGCAACTTTAACTAAATATCATACACAACACGAATCCCCTCTATGGGTGTCAATTGAAGCAGCTGACTGCGATCCCTTATCAATCGCAAATCTGCTCTGGCTTTCATCAAGAGATCGTAGAGGGATAGGTAACCCAATTACCAAACATTTTGTCTCCATGTGGGACAAATACAAACTCAGAAATCAATTACAATCTTTGCATAACCCTCTATTATCTTTCTATAAAAACCCTGCATTCTACCCCGCATGGGTCTCACCTAGATCTTTCAAAGCGTGGATTACTTATGATGTACTAAACATGCACAAATTTGTAAATTCCTCATCCTTTATTCCCTTCCCAACCCTCTGCGACAAATATGGATTACCTCAATCGGAGTTATTTAGATATCTTCAGATTAAAAATTTCTTTATGCCTCTTTTAACCACAAAATCTCCACTGACTCAATTCACTGAATTTGAAAAATTTTGTAAAAATAATCCTCATGCTAAAGGCATGATTTCGGTCCTTTATGCTCAATTAGTAAACCAACCCGAAGCGGAGAAACCATCGTATGTACAGAAATGGGAGAGAGATTTAGAACAAACACTGGAAACAACAGAATGGAATCAAATTTGGTTAACAACCAAATCGGCTTCCCCAAACATACTAGCAATAGAGGCTAATTATAAAGTTTTAATACGTTGGTACCTTGTACCGGTTAGAATAGCGAAATATGTGCATAATTACTCGACAGAGTGTTATCGTGGATGCTCTGACCCAGGTACTCACTTTCATATTTGGTGGTCATGCCCCAAAGCACAAATTTTTTGGAAGGCTATCTTTACTATTGCATCTAAAATGTTAGGAATATCCATCACCCCTGATCCTGCAATGGCTCTCATTAACCGAAAACCAGAATTTTTAACACATAACCAATTTAAATTACTAATCCAACTATTTACAGCGCGAAACAAACACTGGCAAGAGCCTGGAGATCTCCTTCATTGATAGTGGAAGAGGTAGTAAATCGAATGAATGTCACCATGACTCAAGCTAAAATGGTAGCCATTGAAAATGACTCGTTTGTCAAATTTGATAAAATATGGCAACCATGGATTAGCAACTACTTGCCTTCAACTTTTAACAAAGAAGTTTTACTACCATGGTAACTGACCCAGTGAACTAATGCATTATATAGTCTTTAGTGACTGTGATGGACCTCGCCTCGACTCAGCCCTACGGACTCTTCTTTCTATTCTTTCTAGTACTTCCTCTTTCTATCCCTCCTTTCTTCTCTACTTATTCTTTTTTTTGTTGTTTTATTTGAAAGCTCATATTAATCATAGAATATAATTCCTCTTACAACCAGCACTATTTGTATATATTATTAATACCATAAGAACTTATAATTCAATATATAATCTACATTGTTTAAATATGTATTTCTGAGCTTCATTTCCTTTATTGTATAACTTGTACTCACTGTAATGTCAAATACTTCATTGTATGTACAATAAAATCTTTTGACAAGAGAAAAATTTGGCCTGAGGGGAAAGTGGAACTTTGTATGTTTGGAACAGAATGAGAAAGGGTGAGAATATCTTGAAGGCTTTCATTGTTGTATGTTATACCTTTTATTTTTATTTCCTATCCAAATAACCTCAGGAATTAGGAAATCTATTCAAGGGAGACACTAACAGCAATAAAACATATTTGTTTAAATAGAATAAATAAGCGTTAGAACCTCTCAACTTTTCATTGTTGCCTATCTCCATTTGGGAGATGTCTCCTTACTTCATTCCCATTCATTACCACATCAGGATGGGGAGTCAAGAGAAATCCTCCTAGCTGGGGAAGATGGCTTAAAAAACATGACAGTGGTTTTAAGCCTTACCTACTATACTGAAAACTAAAAGAAAAGATTTGCAATATTACTTTTATGGTGTAGTTATTGTATTGATGAATTTCACTGTACATTATATTATGGTTTATTCTGATTTAGCACTGCACTTTTGAAATATATGTTCAGTTTGAGTTTTGTATCAAAAATGTAATGCTAGCTGCTTTTTTTGTACAGGTTTATATAAATCTAAGCACAAATTGTTACATTTTTCTTTTAATGAATACTGATGGCAAACAGTGGCAGATGAAGTTGACACAATTAGAATCCCCTAATCGGACTTTCCGACAACAAAACCGTGGATTTTTGTTCGAAGGATGTTGGCTCCAACTTGTCTTGCATACACACGGTCACCCAAATGTTGGCCAACAATTACGAACGTAGTGACGTACAAGACGTATGTGATTACTCCATTATGAACGCTAGTTATATCTCCGGCTCGTACTTGATTCAGAGCATGCGTGGACTTTTGAATTTTTCCACGCGATCGGAAAGTCTGACAACAAACATTTGTTGGCGGTAACATGGAATGACTTTGCATCAACACCCCATTGGCAGAAAGTCAAACTTTCTTACATCTGTGCTTGTTGCAGGTCAATGATTTATTGTTGACACCAGAGAATTAGCATGTCAGCCAGGATTTTTAGGAAATGTCAGCAAAGGCAGCCGGTATACAATAGTTCCCTTTTGACAGGTTTCCTTAAATTTATGTAACAAAATGATATTTAGTATAAGGAACCCTAATTCAAATTAATATGTGTGACTTTTAACCATACAAATCTACAAGGTTATAATAGGAATAAGATATTTTGTTTCAGTTTATTACAAAAGATTATGATATATTCATATTAAGAGTAACCGTATATTCATAATCTTTTATCCATTTGTAATTAAAACAAAAAAAAATCTTGATCTTACATACACACGGTCACGCAAATGTTGGCCCAAAATTCCGAACGTAAGAACGCGGTGACGTACAACACGTACGACAGGACTATAAAAAGGAAGTTCAATAGCCAGTGTGCCACCCTTTAGGCTCCTTCTGATAATCTCGTGTTTATCTTGTGTATGTAGAAGTTTGGTGAGAGGCGATTTGCACTTTTCAGCCTCGTGCTTTTCAGTTCGTTTCTGCTTTTCAGTTTTGTGCTTGTGGGTTCGTATCTGTTCTTCAGTGCGTGTTGTCAGTTCATTCCTGTCTTTCAATGCGTTCAATTTATAGTTCGCTTCTGTTTTTCAGTGCGTTCTTGTCCACTCATTTCTGATTTTCAGCTCGTTCTTCTCAGGTCCTTTCTGATTTTCAGTGCGTTCTGTTAGTTAGTTCTGACCAGCTGACCATTTACTTTTGGTTACTTTCTCATAGGAGAGCTCATGCCGTTGTTGGGCTTGGTGTTGGAGTTCTTGCTTTGACCCAACTGCAGTCCATGAACAGGGTGAGGAGGAGTTCATGGACAAAGAATTGGTTGCTCCAGCGTGACCAATTCTCTCACATGCCTTTGCTGTGTGAGATCCAGGAGAATAATCCTGATGATTTCAGGAATTATCTCCAGATGACGGACCCCGTATTTAACCATCTGTTAGGTTTGCTGTCCCCTTATATTACGAAGCAGGACACCTGCATGCAGCAAGCCATCACTCCCGAGCAGAGGCTCGTCGCCACCTTGCGGTACTTGGCGACGGGGAGAAGTATCCAGGATATTAAGTTCACGAGTGGGATCTCCCCCCGGGCTCTGGGAATCCTTATTCTAGAGACCTGTTCTGCCATCATTCAGGTCCTGCAGAAGGACTATATTAAGGTAAGTTTTCTCCTTTAACATCACATTCTATGTATTTAATGTTTGCTAATGTATTGTATTTATTTCAATATTCCATAATTACCATGATTGTAATATTCTGTGAATAGCCTCTTTGTCCTCATGCATGCTGTAAGCTTTTAATGCTCCTTTTTTGTCCTTCATGCATATTTGCCTTCACTAACCTCCCCAGCATGCTTTATCAGCTCCATTGTAGTGCTTACCCTAAACACCCCCTAAAATGTGTACAAATGTTATTGTTGTCCTTAAATTCATGCAGAGTGCAAGAGGCATTTTTTGGGGGGCCAAAACTCATTTTGAACCCTCCCTCCCCCTCAACCGCTAAGTCAACCGATACCAATACTCTATCTGCTGACTTTGCCAAACCCATACACACTATACCTACCTCTTTTGTTGTCAGATTTGTGTATAAATTCACCAAAGCATGTAATGCAAGTGCATGCCTGATTACTTTCAAATGGTACTGTTTCAAGTTTTGTTCTCCTATTATCTTGATAGGTAATTGCAAAATGCAAAAATGTGCTTAAATTTGAACAGTGTGTATTCATATTTTTGGATTATGACACTTCTTACTGGCCATTCCCTATGAGGACCCTTACCCCGGACCAGAGGGTTTTTAATTACGGGCTGGCCAGAGCAATCAATATGGCAGAATATAAACTAAACCGCATTATTCTTTCCTGTCTTGCATTTTGCACAACTGTTTACGAAAAAATGCAGCCAACTATGTGGCCTCAGTTGTGACTGAGGCCGGCTCACCAGACATAAACACGACGGTACTTGAAGCTGGCCATCCTGGCTTGCCCTCCCAAAGCGCCCGCGAAGTACAGCAAAGCTATGTGGTGTACTTTGCGGGTAGAGGGGGCAATTGATATGCCAGATACTGTTTAACAACTATGGAAAATAAATTTGTTGTTAAAAACTGAACTCATATTTCATTTGATGTACTGCTTGTGTTTCTTTTATCTGTCTCCTAGGTTCTCCAATGGCCATTTTTGGGCATTTTCTTCAATAGTGCAAACGTAACTTATTTGATACATGGGGTGACAATCTCAATCTCTTCTTCAGCTAACTATTATGTTGTGCTGTGAGTCTGCTACACACACGTTGTTTTTGTTGTTAATGTATGTAATGCATTAATGATAAAAATAATCATCATATTCAACTCCATGAATTAATTGCTTGGAGTCCCTAAAATGGCTTTATTGGGGCAAATTTTAGAGCACTGTGGGGGTTATTTACTAAAGGCAAATCCACTTTGCACTACAAGTGCACTGAAACTGCACTGAAAGTGCACTTGTAGTGCAAAGTGGATTTGCCTTTATTAAATAACCTCCAATGTCACTGTAAACTACACCAACTTACTCCAAAAACTGGTATTGAGCATCGAAAGAAGAAGTCACACATTGTTGAGTATAAAACATTTTACTCCAAGCACATTCACATGTGCATTATAAAAGGGTTTTTTACCAAACCAGCATCTTTTGTGTATAACATGTATGTGTGACAGTATATAGCCTTTTTTTTGTGGCTAAACAGGCATGTTTAAAACCATAACATCCACATCCCCACCTCAGGAACTTACAAAGTTCAACTTTGATAAAGTGAAGGTCATATGAGACATTAGTATGTCAAAACTGTGTTGATTCTACCTTCATCAGATGGGGTGATGTCACCCCTGTAAAAACCAAATTTTGAAGATGCACACAAATTGGGACACAAAAATGTGGATTTCCATCATGATCCCATGCCTAAAATGTGTGTCTTTTCCCGACATCTAATTTGATAGATGTCGGGAAAAGACACACAGTGTGTCAACATGTGCTAGATCCCATCATGGGGGATCAATGGACGTGTTTCGGGGGTGCAACCCCTTCGTCTCATCTACTTTAGTTGCGAGGAAGGGGTTGCACCCACAAAACACGTAAATTGATATCCCATGAATGGCAGATAGCACATGTTGACACACTGTGCGCATTTTCAAAATTTGGCTTTCAAATTACTTTAAAATTTATATAAAAAATTAAAAAATAACAACAACATTGAATTTTTTTGTTTTTGTTAGATTCTGGCTAAAACATCAATGATGTTGGTGAGTCTTTTTTCAACATCATTGATGTTTTCCTTGATCTTCTCTAATTCAGGATTTCAGGATTGCACACCATTATTTCGCTGATCACTGTTGAAGTGAGTTTCTTCTTCCACAACATCCATATCACCTAAAAAAAAAAAAAAACAACACACCACGTATTAATGATATGCAGGCATATATCTATTACCTGAAGCTGTGGTCTCAGACACTGACCTGTTGTGGTCACCATTTCGCCCACTTTGTGAACCTCGGAATCCACATCTTCATGGAGTGTGGGGAGTTCCCCTTCTTCAGGAGTGTGGGGTTCCTGGTGTCCTCAGATGTCCCAATTCTTTTCTTCCCTATATGAATAACAAAAAGGTATACTTAGCACAGATATTTGAGGCAAGAAATAGTAATATGAAACATTGCTTGGCAGTGTCGTCCAATTGTCTGTTTTGGCAAAGTTCCAAGTTGAAGACATGATTTTTTCCCTTTATAAAGCTGGAAAACGTACCTGTTTTGTGCAAGTTTCACACATGGAGACACCCCTAGTATCCACCTGAGTACCTGCATGGGACACCATAAAAAGGTTGTTCTGGTGTCCCACACTAGTGCTCCTGTGTCTGGATGTGTAAACAGCTGCTAAGTGTCCTCTCCTTACACTGAATCAAGTTTGCATTTCATTATAGTTACAAACACATCTAGACAACAATGTACTAAACTTCTTTTCATACAAATAGGCATGAACAAATGTAGTTTACCTGCATCTGTCAAAAAGTAGTATTAGTGGTCGAACGAACGATGTTTAATATGAACAATTACTGTGCCCACAAACCTAAAACTTGGCATTTTAAACTGTACAACAGTAAAGAAAAGCACATGGAGCAGCACAAAAGTCATAATAATAATAATAGGAACACAAATACTTACTTTTTTTGCAGCAGTTTCCTGATCCTTCTGTATTGATCATGCTCCCTCAATTTCAGGTCTGACCAGCGTTTCCTCAATTGCTCCTTGGATCGTCGTACCCCAAAATTCCTGTGCAGACTTCTCACAACTTTAGTCATGATCTTGGCCTTTCTCACATTTGGGTTTGGGTACGGTCCATACTTCTCATCATAGTCTGCCCTCTTCAAGATGTCCACCATCTCTACAAAGGACATATTTGAGACCTTATATCTCCTCCTGGATTGTGAACTGCCTTGCTTTGGGCTTTCCTCCTCGTTTCTGCTCTCTACATGCACCTGCTCTGTCTCCGCCATGTGCTCTCCCACTGCGCCAAAAGAGAAGGGGCGTGGAATACACTAGAAAGAAGGTCAGGGGCGGAGTTTCACGCATGCGCAGTGTATATGAAGCATAACACGCGTGGGTCATACATATGATCTGTGAGCATAGGATGGAGTAGCGTAAACGCTGATCATGCAAACGAAGGTACAATTTTAACTTGGGGCATCAGTGGTTAGTGGCCTATACTGCTTATAGATTGAGGCCTATATTGGGACACGATTAGGAGAGTTTAGCCAGACATCAGGTTTTGCCTTGTGTTGTGTCTTGCAGAGAAAATGAATACATTTAGAGACCTAGACTTCCTGCCCAGATTCCTGGACATGTATAGGGAGCTGCCATGTCTCTGGCAAGTCAAAAACAGTGACTACTCCAACAAGATAAAGAGGAAGGCAGCGCTGGAGAAACTGTTGGAATTGGTGAAGCCGGTGACTCCCGCGGTAGACATCACCTATTTGAAGGCCAAAATTGGTGGCCTGAGAAGCACATATATTAGGGAGCACAAAAAGGTCCAGGATTCCATGAGATCAGGAGCAGCAGCAGATGTCCCCAGGCTCTGGTACTACGACAAACTGCGTTTTTTGTCAGACCAGAGTGAACCCATGCCATCACTATCTACACTTCCTTCCACACTTCCTTCCACACTAGATGAGGCTTCAAGAGTCCAACCAGGGCCTTCTACCGAGGAAGATGTGGAGGAGCCCAGCTTGAGCCAGGTATAGCATTGTTCAACATATTTTTGGCCAAAAATTGAATAACGTTAACTAGATGCTATTACTGATCACTAATTTCTGATTTAACAAAGTTGTTTACATATCAATAGACAATAGTAGCCAAAAATGATTGGGACAAGAATGAAAAATGCTGGGGTCAGAATGATAGTCTTTTCTATTTGTTAACATTCAATTTGCAACAGTCATGAGCTCAAAATTGTGTGTGATTGATGACCAAAAAACTAAAACTATGTATCATTTTCATACACAGGAAAGTCTCAGCCAAGAGGAGGCCGTGGAAAGCACCCTGACCAAATTCCAGGTTCCTCCCCTCCACCTTCCAACCAAAAGGACCAGGAAGGCAAGGAACCTGGAGGAGTCAGCGACTACTTTAATTCACCAGGCTACTGCCGTACTAACAATGACCCCTGGTGGCCCCGAGTCATATGGCTGTCTGACAGCCAGTAAACTGGAATGATCGGAGGAAGGCCAACGCCTCATCTGTGAGGAGATAATTCTTCAGGCCCTAAACAAGGGGGTGAGAGGCCAACTCACAACTAAAAGCCACATGTGTGAGTTGGTCCATACTCCTCCAACACCTCCAGCAACACCACCACAGCGACCCAACCCATCACAGCAGCCTGGAAGGAATTGTTGATAGTGATGTCCTGGGTTTGATGTGGTCTGGCAAAAGACGCAGGCTGTTGTAAGACTACAGCTCTGGGACATATATGTCATCTGCTGCTGCTCCCAATCTCTTGGAGTTCTGGACCGTATTGTGTTCCCTATTAAATTGACTCCTCAGGTTACCAATGTTGCCTGTCAAATAATTGATGTCTGCCCTGAGGTACAAAGGCTTCACCAATGCCAACTGTTTCTCCGGCGTTGCTTTCCTCTTTATTTTGTTAAGACCTCTATTAAATTTCTAGTTTTTGTTTCGACAAATACTTGGCTATGTGTTTTACTTCAAAAAATGACAGTTTGTTTGTGAGTAGGCTGGTACATTTCAAAAATACAATGTCAAATTAACAAGGGACACCAACATAGTTGTATCTCTTTGAGGTTAAAAAATACAAGATAATAATGGTGTTGTGGTAACTTGACACACAAAACCACAAAAATATTAGGGAGATCACTATTTTAAAAAAAAAAATATTCTGGAGATCTTGAGAAAAAAAAAGGAGATCACTAGAAAAATAAAATAAAATAAAATTATATTCTGGAGATCTTGAGAAAAAACCCAACAAAAACAAAAATTATTCAGGAGATCACGAAAAATAATAAAAAATCCGTTTGTCAGAACTCTGTGTGAATATCAGCAGCAAAGCAACTTCATTATTCTAGCATTCTGAAGAAGAAGAGAATGCCCTGCATTGAAAGATTAAAACATTTGCAGTGTGACAAATGTGTTATCTCCATTACAAACGCTAGTTTTACAGGACCGATCCCTTCCGTCTCGTACTCGATTCCGAGCATGCATGGACTTTGGTGCGAGGACTTGTGCACACACGCTCAGACTTTTCGACAACAAAGTGAAGGGCAAAGGGCATGAGGTAGAGGGAGGTCGCAGGTAGCTGCCACTGTCGACCAGTATCTCAATACCGCATGCACTGAAGGCAATAACCCCTAAAGAGGGGAGGGAAAAAAAACGAGGGGACTATTCCGGTACCAGGTATAATCAAAATTAATGATAGAAGGTAATAGTGACAAAAACAATAGTAAAATATAAAAATTCCATTTTAATAGAAAACATGATTAAAAGATTGTAACAATAACACATACAGTTGCAATTAAAAGCGGGAGCAATACACACAACCAATTACATTACAACTTGTAGTGAGATAGACACAAATAGAGCTTGGATTCTCGACCGGTTTCGCGGTTTCACCGCTTCCTCAGGAGAGCAATATCTGTGGTGCAACATACAGTAATTGTAGTAAATACAATCATATAAAAATTATACAAAAACAAAAGAAAGCAGCAAAAACATTGAAGAATGCATTATATAATATACAATATAGGTAGAAAAAGGATGGGCTCACCCGTTCTAAGGTTGTCTGTGGGTACGCATGGCCCCAAGTGATTCCCCCCGCGGCGAACACAGGGGATGACTAAACAGACCCTGGATTAATAAATTGTATAATGAGGTAGAGTAGATGAATGAGGAATCAATGAGGGGGAGGAGTAAGGTGGGGGTGCCAGTGATGTATTTTGAATTTCAAACAGTGTGCAAGTGAGGGGAAAACCACGGGAGGTGCCTGGGAACTTGATTCCCTTTGACAGGAGCGCGCGCTTGCGCAGTAGCAGCTGACACTGCACCTGCGCAGTGCGGGCGAGCAGACCCGGTGACGTCAGGGACCGCCCTTGATGCCGTCCCTGACTTCCGGGTCGGGGTGCTCTTATAGCGGCCAGTCATGGCCGCTATCTGAGCCTACAGCCCCTGTGATGCTGAATAACTGAGGACCACTGCTTTGGGTAAGTGTCGTGCCCCCCACCCCCCGCTGTCCTTCCTCTTCCCCCTCCCCTCCCTCCTTGTCTGTCTACAGGCAGTTTTCTTTTCAGCCTATACGTTGTGCTGAATAGCTATCCTTGTATACTGTGCCTAGCATGTCCCCTTATACCTTTCTATGTTATTATCCCAGTAATGATTCTATACCTTGCTACCTGTACGTGTTGCCTTGTATTTGTACCTGAGCCAGCTGGCTTCACTGACCGGTGAGTCAATTTTCACATGACTCTATTATCATGTTTGTTACAGCTGTTATTAGAACTTCTTTGAGTGCATAC